>NW_004443938.1:28161739-28203017 GCF_000243295.1 Trichechus manatus latirostris
CCCCCTCCAGAAACTCTCCCAAACCTTGCCTGATGCATCTCTACCATTGTATCCTTTCTGGATATAATAAATGAGTGACTGGCAGCTCAGGAACTGCAATGTTCCGCCTTGGAAATGCTGCCCAATACCCTGCCTCCGGGCGTCTGCCCAGCTTGATCTTCCGGGTTTCCTCGGCTGCCTCCATTTACGAACTTCTCCTCTCACTCACCAACTCCTGTGTTTGAGCTCCCCCTTCACTTGGAGTCTTCTATCTCATATGTGAGCTTGTGCTACCCAGGCAGGGAGAACTGAAGCCTTGGCTGAGAAGTTGGGGGAACCACCCCACCCTCCCAGAGTCTGCAACCCCATGGCGGCCAGCCTACCCGGTCATCGACCTACATGGGCAAGCGCTCACACAGGAGGGCGTACACAGGTAATGCATACGGGCGTACACAGCTGATCCTACTGCACACTCAGACTGCAATGCATACGCACAGTGGACTACGGAATGACAATGCCAGGGATCATCTATAACCACTCGCATCGACATGAGTGAGTCTCACAAACAAAACGTTGTGCAAAAGAAGCCAGACACAAAACAGAACACTCTGCCTGGTTTAATTTACATAAGGTTCAAAAACAGGCAAAACTAATCCACGTGATGGGAGTTGGGGAATCGACTTCCTTTGCAGAGGGGAATACCCTAGAGGGGCCCGAGGAGGTTTTTGGGACGCTGGTGACTTTCTGTTCCATGATCTAGTGGTAGTTACACTGATGGTCTCCTTTGTAAAGTGCACTGAGTATACACCCAGGATATGTGCGTATTTTTCTGCATGTATATTATGAGCAAATAAAAAGGTTACTGTTTGGTAACATACATGTGGACCCCACCTCACCCCCCCCCCCCACAAAAAAAGAAACGATACAGAATACTTTACCCCTTTGAAGTGTATGTGGGATTAGGGTCAAACCCTCTGTGTTCACCCCTCCAAAAATTGAGAGTTCTAGATCTGCTCAGATATGTGAAACTGTGAAACCCACCATGGTTGGGGAAAGAAGAGCAGGTGGTAGAGACATTTTTAACCTCAGAAAAATATGACCATGGCTAGGGAACTTCTCTTAAAAATTCCATGTCACCGAAATCCCACATCACAGCTTGATCCAACTAAACATAAAAACCCTGGAGTAAAAATCGTATGATGATAAGAGAAACTTTGCTTGCTTTTCTCCTAAATTATTAAAATCTTAGGAGCCCTGGTGGCATAGTAGTTAAGAGCTCGGCTGTTAACCAAAAGGTCAGCAGCTGAAATCCACCAGGTGCTCCTTGGAAACCCTGTGGGGCAGTTCTACTCTGTCCTATAGGGCTGCTATGAGTCGAAACCAACTCCATGGCACCTAAAGACAACAACGGTTGCCTTTAAAAATATAGCAAACCAAAGCCTTGTCTTCAGCATCTCAATCACAAGGTACTTTTCTGTGGTTGAGTAGCTCCAGGGTGCCTAATTATAAAAATGGGTTCAACTACAGTCATATGTTGGCGCTTTGGCGACCCCTAGTGTGAAATATTGTTTCAACACCTGTACACATTGAAAAAGCCCTTTTAATATTTTAATACTTGTTTAGAGACACAAATGGTATCTAAAATGATTTTCACCAAAGGAAATGTAACTTTAGTTCATTTCAATTTTGAGATCATGTTCTTCTGTAATAATAATAAGATTTGAATATAATTTTTGGATGCACAGACATTTGAAAATTATTTTGTTTTCTATCTTTTTTCATTGTTGTAGTTTAAATGAAGTTTACATTTAAAGTTAGTCTCTCATACAAAATTTTATACATACATTGTTATGTGACTCTAATTGCTCACCCCCTTCTGTGACAGCACACTCCTCCCTTCCACCCCTGATTCCCCATGTCCATTCAACCATCTCCTAACCCTCTCTGCCTTCCCATCTCACCTCCGGACAGAAGCTGCCCCTTTGGTCTCTTGTATCTACTTGAGCTAGGAGGTACACTCCTCACGAGTATCACTTTATGTCCCAGAGTCCAGTGACATTTGAAAATTACTGAGAATCACGATTAGAAAAGGAGCCCTGGTGGTGCAGGAGTTAAGCCGTCTGCTGCTAACCAAAAGGTGGGCGGTTCAAACCCGCCAGCAGAAAGATGTGGCAGTCTGCTTTCCTAAAGATTACAGCCTTGGAAACCTTATAGCGCAGTTCTACTCTGTTCTATAGGGTCTCTCTGAGTCGGAATCCACTCAACGTCAACGGGGTTTTTTTTTAATTAGAAACTCATGAGTGCATTAAGGGTGCTTCTAACAGTTGTTTCATTGTTGTAAATAATGCTTTAATTCCACTTCTACGAATTTACCCTACAAATATATTTGTGTATATACAAAATGACGTACCTACAAGACAAGTCATTGCAACAAGGTTATGCATTGCAATACTGGAAACAACATGAATGTCCATCAATAAAAGTGTGGTTATTTTGAGTATCATACATACATCCATACAATACTATGCAACTGTAAAAAAAAAAAAAAAAGACAAAAAACGAGGAAACTTTATGTACTCATACGGGATAATCTCCATGATATAGCAAAGAAAATAAAACAAAAAACCTTGGTAGAAAACTATGGTGAGCATTTTGCTACCATCTGAATTTTCAAAGGGGGCAGAACAGTATATTTGCTTATAATCCATAAAAACAATCTCTAGAATGATACACAAAAAAACTAATACTGCAGTGGTTATTTGTTGAAGATGGGGTTGAGAAATGGGTAAATATGGGAGACTGCATTCCTTTGTATAGTTTTAGTTCTGAGTGATGGCTTGCCTATTCAAAAATATTAAATTACTTTAAAAAATGCTTTTAAGTCAGCGGTGCAAGACCAAGAAGGACAATAAAAGAAAAAGTTGCCTTGCATTTCTGGATTTAAAAAATAGATTAGACAAAATATAATTTCCAGTCTAAGACTTTTTTTCTTTTTCATATATATTTTAAATTCTATATCATCTCCCAATGGAATCTTTTCTTGCATATCTTTCCTCATTCAAACACCAAATTATAAGACAATGTTTGATAGACACACGAAAGTACCCTAACAGGCAGGATTGACTTGAAGTCATCTCGGGGGCAGGAAATGCTAATAGCTCTCCTGACGTATCTTGCCAACAGGATCACTGATTCCAGACCAAAATTTATTGGCAAGGAGTGTTAGAAATTGTGCTATTCCCTCCTAGGTTTCTATTTAAGACTTGTAAGGAACATCTTCAAGTGTAGATAGCAAACACTCAGGAATAAATCTAGCAGAAGATGTGAAATCCTCTTATGAAGAAAAGTATATAAGTTGTATTTGAAGTTAAAAAAAAGAAGACTTAAATAAATGGAAATATATATACTAAGTGCATAGATGGGAAAACTCAACATAGCTAAGATGACAATTCTCCCCCAAATTCAATGTAATTACAATCAAAACCCCAGCAAGGTTTTCATGTTATTTGCAAACGACCTTGTAAAACGTGAGGATTTTTTTGCTGCCTTTGAAGGTCGTTTGGGAGACTATAGAAAGCACTATTCAGAGAGTTATTTAGGTCCTAGTGTTAGTGCTCAATTTGTTAAACTTATAAACTGAAAACTGCCTTTTCCTTTAAGATTTTAACTTTAGCTAAAAATCCTAGTGTATTTATAAATCTAGAAAATTTTAGCAATCATTTCTAAGGAACCTTTGAATAAAATTTGATTCCATTCCACATTTTAACTGTTTTAAACATTTTTAAAACCATTTTAAACCATATTTATTAATGGAGTATATTTTATTTTTCGCAAGTATTGAAATTGTCTGACTTAACAAATAAAATTATTTTAAGTATCTAAATTCTTTTCATAAATCTAATAAATTTACAAGTATAGAGAAACAATTTCTCTTAAATACTCCGTATCACTGTATGTGTTTTAGAAAGATTTTCACTTAAATTCATGAGTGTAAACCAATTCTCACATCATTTAAATAAGGACCACAGGTTGACCTGCTACTGTATTATGCCAATTATCTTAAATATCGCTTCATAATATATTAAATATGGTGTTATGACTCAACTCAAAAATAGGGGTACTATAGCTCTGAATTTCTTAGTATGTAATTTTACATCTTCATGTAGTTAATATGCGCTTACCACTAGGGAAACTATCGTAACAGGTCACATAGTGTTTGAGGTTACCTCACCATGGTTGCCTCTGTAGCATGCTTTTATAACAAGCAGAGATTTTGGATTCGACAGGGAATGAATTGTTGTTGGCAACCCTGCTAAAACTCATTGAAGCCTGTTTTTGCTTGCTCTGTCTATGATTCCCTAACTTTAAGCAAAGAGTGGTTGTATGGCCCGTGTCATTTCAAATTTCTACTCCCAGAGTTTTGCAATGCCCACATAATTTGGTTAGACTGGCATTTCCTTGACTCTTAATTAATATATGTAAATTTTTTCCATCTAGCTCTAAAAGCCTTTGAACTTCACTTGTCTCATATTCTTAGAATCATTCTTAATGATATGGAAATAACATAAGATTAATTTTCATGGCTTTGACTACTTGAACACAAATTCCAAGGGGATTCTACTGACATTTCTAGATTCAGGTGGAAGAGCAAAGGATCAAGAGCCAAGACATTTATGAAAGAAAAAAATGGTGGGGGCTTTCACCCTATCAGATATTAAAACTTATAAAGTTACAGTAATTAAGACCCTGTTATGGGTAAAGGTATAGACAAAGGGACAAATGGAACAGAATGCCTAGAAACAGACCTATGTATGTACAACAGGAGCCCTGGTGGTGTAGTGCTTAAGTGTTTGGCTGGTAATCAAAAGGTCAGTGGTTTGAATCCACCAGCTGCTCCTTGGAAACCCTTTTGGGCAGCTCTACTCTGTCCTATAGAGTCAACTCGACGGCAATGGGTAATGGGTAGGGAAAGGATGAACTATTTCACTGGGAACTGGTTAGCTGTATGGGAAAACATTAAAAATTAGATCCCTAAACCAAAAACTTCCAGATGGACTAAATTCCAAAGTGGGAAAAACCAAAATTTTAAAACTTTTAAAAGAAAATGAAGGAGACTATTTTTATGACCCCAGGGTAGGAAAGGATTTTGCTTTTAAACCAAATGAGAAAAGCATAATCCATAAAGGAAGACTCATAAATTTGACTGCTTTAAACTCTAAAAATTTCTGTACAACAAAAGATGCCACAACAAAAGAGTAAAGTCAGCCTGGGGAAAGATCCTTTCATTGCGTATAACTGGCAAGCCTGGTATCTTGAATATATAAAGATCTCCTCAAAAGTTAGTAGGAAAAAGACAAACATCCCCATTAGAAAATGAGCAAAGGATATGAATATATAATTCACAGAAGCAGAAACCCAATAGGCCAAAAATACATTGAAAGATGCCCAACTTTCCTAGTAATTAGGGGTATGCAAATTAAAGTCACAATGAAATGCAATCCACCATTTAGGTATGCAAAATTTTTAAATGTCTGATAATGCCAAGTATTGAAAAGAATGTGGAGCAAGAAGAATTCTCATTTTGCTAGTGGAGACTCAATTGGCATAATCACCTTGGAGAGCAGTTTGGCAATGTCTAGCAAAGCTTGAAGACACTCATTCATATGTCCCAGCAACTTTATTCCTATGTATATGCCCTAGAGAAACTCCTTCACATGTTTAAGAATGTATGTACAGGAATATTCATTGCAGCATTGTTTCTGATAGCAAAAATCTGGAAATAGTAAACTAAGTCCATTATTGAGAGACTGGACATATTGTAGTATGTTCATTCAGTGGCAAACTACACAGCAGTAAACTTGAACTAAAGCTACATATATCAACATGGATACTAATGTGTGAAAAATGCAAATTTTATAACAATACATTTTTTAAAAAAACAGTTGCTGTGGAGTTGATTCCAACTCATGGCAACCCCATGTGTGTTAGAGTGGGACTGTGCTCCATAGTTTTCAACTGCTGATTTTTTGGAAGTAGATCACCAGGCCTTTCTTCCAAGGTGCCTCTGGGTGAGCTGGAACTGCCAAACTCTGGGTTAGCCGCACAGTGTATTAACTGTTTGCACCACCCAAGGACTCCATAACAATAGATACACGGTGTTATTTAGGTAAAGCTTTAAAACATGCATTACACTATGCAGAAACACTCAGCAATAGATAAAACAGGCCCCAGAATGATTAACTCTAAATTCACAATAGTGTTGCGTCCCTAGGAAATGCAAACAGTTAGCATGCTCTGCTGTTAACCTAAAATTTGGTGGGTGGACCAGAGGTGCCCGGGAAGAGAAGCCTGGATATCTGCTTCAGAAAGATCACAGCCTTTGAAAACCCTATGGAGTGCAGTTCTACTCCGACACACATGGGGTCGCCATGAATCAACTACAGGACAACTGGTTTGGTTTTTGTCCAGACGTATATAGATTAAGAACGGAAACACAGAGAACTTCAAGTTTATTTGTATCAATTTCTTTAAAAAAAAAAACCTAACAAAAAAGGCAAAATAATAAAATTTGAGACAAAAATGGCAATGTTTGAAAATTCTGGATCGTGAACTCACAGATATGCTTTATAATACTGTCTACACTTTAGAAATGATATAACAAAGTTTAAACAACAGAATAAAAATATTTTAGTTATCTCTCCCAATAAAGAGTTCCTTCTATTTAGCTACAATACAGTTGTTTACCCTTGCATCACATGTTTTTTGAGAATACAATCTCCGGCAGGTACTGTGCTAGGCTATGGGACTATCATAAAAAAAGCATAGGATCCTTTTCTCGAAGAATTTCTGTTCTTGTGAGGAAACATTCTTAAACCAAAAAATCAAAGTCTAAAGCGATAATAGCGAAGAGATGTACAAGATGCAAAGACGAAGGAGTTTGTCTGGAGTAGTCAGAGCAGGCTTCAAGATGCTTTTGAGCTGACTGAACGGGAGAAGTTTTTGCCAAGGGAACAAAGGCATTCCAAGTGGAACAGCTTGTACAAAGAACTGGAAACCGAGTAGCACGTAACGTTAAGTATAGGCTGGGGCCGTGTACGGTGGGGTGAAGAGCTGAAAGCAGGATCTCAAAATGAGAAGCTAGAGTGGAAGGAGGAGCTTGTGTGTGGAAGCCGGAACGTGTCAGAACTGGCACCGTATTTTGGTCAGCAAGCAGGAAACGGCGGCCTAAAAGTTCAAATAACTCCTTCAATCCGTACAACTTGTAAGAGGCAGAGCTAGGACTAGAACTAACGTCTCCTGACTTCAGGGTGATCCATCTCCGGCTGTAAAGGGGCTACCGTACGGCCACGTGAGCTCCGAAAGCATAATTATACCAAGAGGCCACTTCCCGGTAGCATGTAGTCCTATCCGACTTGCGTTTCCCATTTTCTCCGGCCCCAGGCAGCCCATGGCCTCTTATAACGCTAGAAGGGATACCCAAAACATACATGCAAGAACTCAAGCGGACTACCTTTCCACCCAGCAACGAGCCCAACTAAAGAAGCGCGGCCTTCGGCCACTAAATGGACCAACATGCAACGCTCCACGAAGGGGGCGTGGCTCCCTATAGAGGCGGGGGCAATTGTTACGTCGCCTAGGCAACTCCAATTAGGTAGCGGAATACGCTTCCGCTTCCTTCTCTGAGCACTATGGCCGAGAAGCAACGTGGCTTCGTCGCTGTGACGCCATTATCTTGCGACTACGCGAGTCCGGAGATTTCCTTCTATCCGGCGTGACGAGCTAGAGCAGCTACTTCTCTTTGTGGCCTCTGATCTGGGATCAAGAGGGAACACGGCAAGATGACCGACCGCTACACCATCCACAGCCAGCTGGAGCATCTGCAGTCCAAGTACATTGGCACCGGCCACGCCGACACCACCAAGTGGGAGTGGTTGGTGAACCAGCACCGGGATTCGTACTGCTCCTACATGGGCCACTTCGACCTTCTCAACTACTTCGCCATCGCGGAGAATGAGAGCAAAGCACGAGTCCGCTTCAACTTGATGGAGAAGATGCTGCAGCCTTGCGGACCGCCGGCCGACAAGCCTGAGGAGAACTGAGACGCCGCATATCACCGGTCTGCGGGAGCATCTCCCGGCATTCGTTTTTTTCCCCGTCGTTCCAGCGCATTCCTGCCCTAAGAGGACCGATTCTGCATGACTCCGGCTTCTCGCACTTCCTCGTGCAAAGGTGGTTACCCAGGGTCGTCTTGCCTGACCTGTCTTGCTGGGAACCGTTAGGAACACAGCAATAGAAGACGATCAGGATTTCTGAGAACTGGTCGTGGAGAGATCCTAGAGCGGTCAAGCGTTAGGGGAGGCGGAACTGGAGCGAGACGGGATTTGGAGGCTCGTTTTTTGGCTACTTGATTGTCGTTTTCGTTTTATCCATAAAGTTTAGAAATTGTTCAGTCTCTTGGTGTGGACTACCTGTGTTCGAGTGTGGAGGGACTCAGGGAGGGCTCTGGAAACTAAGGTTTCATGGGAGGCCGAGCAGGAGATGACGGGCAGTTCAAGGCCAGCATCCATTGCCAGGCACTTAATCCGCCTGGCGCATACTTTATAATATTCCCCCATCCCGAATTTTCTCAAGAATTTTTTTTCCAGGCCCATAATACCTTCAGTATTGAGATTTGTGATCATTGTATCCCACCTTTTTCTCCCATTTTTATAGTCTTTGCTGTCATTGTCTTCTCTGTTTGTAAATTGCATCATTTTTTGGGACTTTGTGCCGTGTCTTCAGGACTGACAGACTGGCAAATGAGCTCTTTCGTTCATCAACATTTAGCAAATATTTGTTAAACTCTATGTGACAGGCATTTTTACAGGCTTTTGGGGCTTACATTATACTGGGGGCAGGCGAGGGCGGTAGGGAGGAGGCCAGACAAACGCCAACCATACCAAACAAAAAAACCAGACCACCTATTGCCATTGAGTCGATTCCGACTCCTAGCGATCCCGTAGGAAAAGGTAGAACTGCCTCGTAGGGTTTCCAAGGAGCAGCTGGTGGATTCCAACTGCCCACCTTTTTTGGTTAGCAGCCAAGCTCTTTACCACTGCGCATTGACAAACTATAGGCATAAGTAAGTGTTAGAAGGTGCCCTAGGGGAAAAAGGAGGAAATTAAGGTGGGGAGGATAGAAGTAGCGACAAAGTTGTGATTTTAATAGGATGCTTGTGTTAGGTTATTGAAATGGTGACATTTGAGCAAAAACTTTAAGGGAATACGGGAAATAGCCATGCAGAAAACTGGGGAGCTGCTTTCCAGGTAGAGGGAACTGCCGATGCCGGGGTCCTATCGTTAGGAGTCTGGCTTATTGGAGGGAGTGAGCAAATAGAGGGACAGGTAGAGGAGGGCAGATATGATGAGGTCAGACAGGTAATAGAGGGGAAGTTGATAGAGTAGAGCCTTGTGGCTTGCCTTTTACCTTACATTTTACCCTGAAGGAGATGAGGAGCCCTTGGAAAGATTTAAACAGAAATGATATGACTGACATATTTTAGATCAGTGATTCTCAAACATTTTGGCCTTGAGATAGCATTCCACTCTTAAAGTTATTGAAGGTCAGAGTCTTTGTTTTTGAGGGTTATAGTTATTGATATCCACCACATTAGAAATTAAAGCAGAAATTTTAAAATTTAATAATTCCTTTAAAAATAATAGTACAAAAACATTTTGTATGAAAAATAACTATTTTCCAAAACAAATAATTTAGTTAGAAGAATGCCATTATTTTACAATTTTGCAGATATCTTCATAGCTTAATAGAAAGACAGCTAGATTCTAGAAGATAGAAGACCTGCTTCTGCATTCATACTCTTGCAATATAAAGTTTTGACTGAAGTATGAAAAAAAATCTAGCTTCAAATAATTTTATTGTAAAGGAGGAATATTTCAATAGCCTTTTCAAATAACTGTTGATATTCTTTGATACTCTTAACAAAATACAACCAGAGTGATTTCTTAAAGGTTAGTTATAATGGAAAGTCTGAAGCTATGAACTTTTCATTCCGTTACACTAAAATCCGTTCATCTATCTTGCACTTGGAATGAATCTTTTACATATACATGATTTTTAACATCATGCACTAGTTATTTGGAAGGTGTTGGCTCACTGAGTTATGCAGATCTTCCAAATTTTGACAAATTTCATCATACAGTGAAACCTTTGAGAGCCAGAACTCAATGGAACTGCGTTGTTTTTCCATGTCTTGGAAGTTTTCTGCCTTTGTCAGAGGGCAGTCTTACCACTCTTCTCTTCTATTAGTGGAAAAGTATTTGAGTTTTCCTTCTCTGACAGGTTTCCTCCTTACACAGGTTCCGGCTTTTGCAGGTTTTGCTGTATATATCACAAAATTTCTTAATATTACCACTGATCTCATCACAAAAGCTTTATTAAAGTATCAGGAAGCTGAAGAGCTCACAATGATGGATATACGCTTTTTCCAAGATTTTAAGTTTTTGTTTGATAGCTTGAATTTGATCATTGGTAGCACATACTGTCAGTTGTTTTCCTTGAAGTGACAGGCACATTTGGTTCATTTTCAAGGAAATGTCTGTCAAATATCCAAGTCTCGATAAGTATAATGTGTCTTCTTTCAAGTAGTAATGGTGTTTTTGGGAAAAAAAAAAAAAAATTCAATTTGCAACTTAAATCATCACAAGTGCAAGTGCATTTCCTTAAGAAAATCATCATACTTTGGGAGGTAGCTTTACGCACACCGTTGTCACCCAGAATAGTAAAGAGATGTGTCTTCCAGGGTTAAGATTGAATACAATCAGTAACTTTTTTTTTTTTTTGTACTTTAGATGAAGGTTTACAGAGCAAACTAGGTTTTCATTGAACAATTAATACCCATATTGTTTTGTGATGTTGGTTGCCAACCCCACGACATGTCAACAGTCTCCCCTTTTCAACTTTAGGGTCCCCATTACCAGCTTTCCTGCCCCCTCCTGCCTTCTCGTCCTTGCCCCTGGACTACTGTGCCCATTTAGTCTTGTTTTGTTTTATGGGCCTGTCTCATTTTTGGCTGAACGGTAAACCTGAGGAGTGACTTCATTACTGAGCTACAGAGACCAGTAAGTCTGGTCTTTTTTTTTTTTTTTTTGAGTTAGAATTTTGTTCTACATTTTTCTCCAGCTCTGTCCAGGATTGTCTATTGTGATCCCTGTCAGAGCAGTAGGTGGTGGTAGCTGGGCACCCTCTTGTGTTGGACTCAGTCTGGTGGAGGCTGTGGTAGTTGTGGTGATTAGTCCTTTGGACTAATCTTTCCCTTGTATCTTTTGTTTTCTTCATTGTCCCTTGCTCCAGATGGGGTGACACCAGTAGAGTATCTTAAATGGCTGCTCACAAGCTTTTAATACCCCAGAAGCTACTCACCAAAGTAGAATGTAGAACATTTTCTTTATAAACTTTGTTATGCCATTTAAGCTAGATGGTCCCTGAGACCGTGGTCCCTACAGCCCTCAGCCCAGGTAATTTGGTCCCTCAGGGAGTTTGGATGTGTCTATGGAGCTTCCATGGCCTTGCCTTCGTCAAGTTGTGCTAGCTTCCCCAGTACTATGTACTGTCTTACCCTTCACCAAAGTTAGCACTTAGCTATTGTCTATTAAGTGTTTTTCCCTTCCCACTCCTCCCCTCCCTTATAACCATCAAAGTAAAATCAGTAACTTTTACTACTTCATTAAGGACATTCTTAAGTGGAACTGAGTTTGGTTATCTTGTTTTTGTTTTTTAGTTTGCGTTTTTGTTTTTTAAATTGAGTGTGTGGCAGTGAAGAATACAGTGACGACTGGTACAGTTTGGTGCCAGTGCCTTGATTCATGCTAAGTGTCAGGAGTTTTACTCATCATTACACCACCCATTCAATGTCAGTGCAGTGAAACCAGGCAAATTCAGTATTATGAAAATAGTTTGACCTCAAAGAATCCCTGAAATCCTGTACCACCATTATTTTTATTTTAACAGAATGACTGAGAATAGTAGATTAAACTACGATTGTTTAGACTTAGGTATTTGGCAGACATTTTCTCAAAAATGAATGGCATAAGCAGTCACTTCAAGGAAAGCAACTACTGTTTCCGAAGATCCCTCTTGCTGCTGTGTTGAGAACAGACTGAGGTAACGTAAAAGAGAAAACCAGTTGCTATTTTTTTAAAGATTTTTTTAAAGAGGATCACCAGGGCTTTCTTCCGAGACACTGCTGGGTGATCTCAAACCTCCAACCTTTGGTTAGTCGCCAAGGGTGTTAACCATTTGTTTGCACCACCCAGGAACTCCAATGTAAAAGAGAATAGACTGTAATTGGCAGCACTTAAATAAAGGTATCAACAAGAATGCTTTTCTTCCAGTTACTTTAAAAAGCAAGAGAATCAAGCTTAAATCACTGTCATTACAAAATGATAAAGGTATACAAAGTGGCATGAGTGAGCCCTTGTCCCTAGTTAGAGGCTGTAGTAATAGACCAAGAAAGAGATGACCACCTGCATTGGAGATGGAGAGAGAGATGAAGGGACTGGATATCTAGTAGGGGGTAGCATGTATAAAGAATCAGATGGGTAACGTGGACAATAAGAACGGCAGGAATTTATGAGGAAGTTAGTAATTTAGGGAAAGACCTCCATGAATGGCTAGAATCCGTATTCTTAGATTTCACAAGGGCAAAGATTTTGGTTTATTCACTGACCACTGATACGTTCACTGATAAATCTCAAGTGTCTAGAACCGTGCTTGGCACCTCATAGGTGTTCAATAAATGTTAAGTGTTGAGTATCGAAGACGGGACTTAATCCAGATAACATGCTGGGCCCATGCTAATTCATGTTCTTAGGCAGTCTTCAACTTCACCAAGATAGGTAACACCGAAGAAAGTGATATTTGAAAACATACTTCCTTTAATAATAATAGTTAACATATTGAGAGCTTTTATGGTGTGCTAAGTGTTTTTTATCTTACCTGATCTTTGGAAGATATTATCTCATTTTACGGGAGAAGAAGGTCCAGAAGAGTAATTATGCCCAAGGTCACAAAGTAGTTTAAGTAGCTAAACTAGGATTTGAATCAAGTCTTTCAAATCCAAAGTACAAAGTCTTTAGTTAAGTCCTTAGACTTGCTGTTGCCCAAGCAAGTCTAGCATGTAAAAGCATATTAGGATGATTTGAAATCAGTTATTGTCTCAGATTTTAAAAATTGGAAATACTCAGAGAATAGCAGATTATACTGAAGGAATATCAGACCAATATGAAAGTTCTCATATAACACAAAGTAAAAATTTAAATATATTAAAGATAATTTTAGTAGGAAGAGTAATCATTTTTGTGTGGGGGAAAAAATTCCTTTCAAGTGTCTGAAAGTAATGTGAAGTCCAAATATATTTACTTGAGCCAGTCATTCTTTTTCTGTTCCCGTATAAAATAATTGTATCAAACACAGGAGGGCAGCAGATGGTATTCCGATAGAAATTACTTTTGGAAAGAGCTCTAGACGCAGATTCCTGTTAAGAGAAAAATCAACTGTTTCTATTGTATTCACAGAGTTACGTTGTAATTAGGAAACCACTTTGTGAACTATAAAGTGATGGACATGTTTTTCATTTGCCAAATCTGCAGTAAATACTTCAGATCACTGTTATTATGCACCCAAGGATGGGACAAGAGGTGGACCCTGCCCTCGACGCTAGTTGGAGAAATAAATCCACAGTAGAATGTGGTAAGTGCTAAAGAAAGGTCTAGAGAAAGAGTCTGTTTTACAGGAAGAGATTATGGCAAACTGCCAGTGAGGGAGTGGCAAAGACGTTGTTAAGAAAGAGACTTTTGAGCAGGACCTTGAATGATGAATAGAATTTCTAAGTGTTAAAACAAGGGAAAGGCATTATGAGCCTCTTGGGTATTATCAGCTGTCTGAGCAAGGGCAGGAAAATTCAGACCACCCTTTCCTGCCTAAGGCCTTTCCATTACTTCCAATTCTTTGTTATTATGGTTTAAAAGGTATTCCATTCTAGCACCTGCTTTCTTTTTACAGCTGGAGAAACAAGGTTCAAATCCTAGAATGATAACAATCATTTAACAGCTGCTATTTACTGAGTGCTCACTATGTGCCAAAACGTTATGTAAATTACCTCCATCTTCACAACAGACCTGGAAATTTTATTATCCCATTTTACCACTAAGCAAAAAAAAAAAAAAAAAAACCCAGGAAAAATTTAGTTTTCCTAGCATCCCTCAGCTAGTAAGTGATAGAGCAGGGACTCAAACTCAGGTCTGATTCTAGCATCCAAGCTCTTCATAGGGAGGCCAGGATTACCAAACTATGTTCTACAGGATTCTAATTCTTTGAAAAGTTATAGGTTTATTTGTTTGTTTTTAGGGATAAAGGGGAGGGCAGGAATATTTTGATTAAATAAGTTTCAGAAATACCACACACCTTGGTGATTCATGCTTCAGATTATTAAAATTCTGCAGTAAAAAATTTTGTTTAACCCATCATTTCCTAAATGTGTTTGATCTTGGTTTCTTTATTCAAGAAATATTTACAAAGTTAATTCTGAGAAACATCTGGGAGTACTGCTTTTGGTAATGAGCTACTGAAGAATTTTTGAATAGAGAAATGATGTTTTCAACCCTGGTCTTGAGGAAGATGAATTTGGGGGCAGTGTGTAGGTTAGAACTCATAACCATAGATTATTTTCATTTCCTCCTTAGACTTGAATTCCCTCAGCTGAAAGTGAATCCCTTTCTGAGTGGAGAGTTCGTTGTTCTTACCTTTGATGCTTTACACTTCTTTGAGACTAGCAACTTAAAGATATTAGAAAGATAGATATTAATAACATTGCACAAATTAGTTACAAAACGATCTCATGGTCATTCTTTTCCAGAGCAAAGGCAAGAAGAAACCAATGTTACTGAGGAATCTAGACATTTTTGTTCATTACATCAGTAGTGAATGACTTGGCAGCCAACAGTCTACTTCTCAGAGATGACGATTTGTTCTTAATTTAACTGTTTCGTTTGTTTTTTTTTTAAATCTCTCATCGCTCATTTCTTCCAGGCTTCCCATACCCTTTGTTTTCCTCACATGCAATATACACATATGTCCCATCACACATACCTGCCCACTCAGTCACTTCACACTGAAATAGTGAAAACTGTAGAGGGGTGAGGGGTACTGCCAGGAAATCAAGACATGGAAGACTCCCATCTCATCTCTTACAAGACACAAATGGCCGCTACAAATGGTCCTTTGAAGCTCTATCTCTTTGATCCGTGTTACTTCAGAATCCTTCCTTTCCCCCACTTCCTTCATTTCCTATCTGCTGTTCTCAGTTGGTATCTTCTCCCTCAGCCTCCCCTCTTATCACTCTATTCTCCTGCTTCAGTGACTTTATCCTTACTTCTTCCAGGTCTCCTCACAAAAGTAGTGGCCTTCAAAACAGAAATGTCTTCCTAACGTTAGAAATGGGGGAAAAATAAAACAGGTTGTTTTAGGGGTTGTGGTACAGCATCAAAGAGTTTAGGGTGTTCACCTCCTCATCCTCCTTTCATCTCACCCCTGAACCCTCGACTAGCAGGCCAGAGCCCCAGTCTCTGGTCCTGCTCCACCGGTATTTCAGAATTCTGCTCTTAAAATGGGGATAATATCACTGGTCCTATCACCTTTATCAATTTTGACATGCTGTTCAAATGACATTTACTTTTTAGAAAAATTTTTCTTTTTAAATTAATACAGAAAGTTACAAAGAATGACTTGGATATTGTTTCTACACAAAATTAACAACTTTATAGTTTGTCAAATTTGCTTCCTTTTTTCTTAAATAATTTGCAAATGCTGTATGTACAAATTACAAAAAATAAAAGGAAGCTTACAGAGAAAACTAGTGTCTCCTTTGACCACTCCTAACCCAGTTTTTCCTCTCCTTTCACCTCCATCCCACCCCTACCACCAAGGTAATCACTTCTATGAGTATGTTCTTCTAGTATACCCACATTACAAATATATCTGTATCCAGGAACAATATACAGAAGTGTTCTTGTATTTTAAGAAATATATAAATGATATTATATTATCCATATAATTTTATGCTTTTTCACATATCATGTTTTTGAGACCTATTCAAGTCTGGAGCCCCGGTGGCACAGTAGTTAAGAGCTTGGTTAGTAACCAAAAGTTCGGCAGTTGAAATCCACCAGCAACACCTTGGAAACCCCATGGGGCAGTTCTACTCTGTCCTATAGGGTCGCTATGAGTTGGAATCAACTTGATGGCAATGGGGTTTTTTTTGTTTGTTTGTTTGGTTTTGGTTATCTAAGTCTAGGAAGGAAACCCTCGTGGTGTAGTAGTTAAGCACTACGGTACTAACCAAAGGTAGGCAGTTGAAATCCACCAGCAACTCCTTGGAAACCCTGTGGAGCCATTCTACTCTGTCCTGTACGGTCACTAAGAGTCAGAATCGACTCCATGGCAATGGGTTTGTTTGGTTTTTCTAAGTCTAGGAATGTAGATATGTAGTCATTCCTTTTTAATGCTACATCATGGGACTACACCACAATTTGCACATCCATTCCCCTAATTAAGCACTTAGAATGTTCCCAGTGTTTTGCAATAAAACAGTGTTCCAATGAACATCCTAATGCCTATCTCCTTAGGTGTATGCAAAGGTGTCCTTCTGAGGGAACAGGTGTGTATCATGTATTCTGAAAGATTAAAAGCATTTTAAAATGTGGGATTCTTATTTTCATAGCCTTTACCTTTAGCTATTCATTTACCAAGTGTTTATTGAACCTGCATTAGGCAAACATGGTCATGGCCTTTGTGGACCTTACAGTCTTGTGGGGAAGAAGACGAGCAAGTACTTGATTACAGTAAGAGGTGGCAGACCCTGGAACACTTCAATCTCTGCAAGGCAGCTCCTTGCATTCTTTATTTTTCCTTTGGATCCACCTCAACTTCTCATTCCTCCTTTCCTCCACTTGCCCCCTTCTCTGCCTGTTTCTGTTTGTTATGCAAACCCCTAGCCAGCCTTCTAATCATCCCAATCTTTTTCAAGAGCTCCTTGTCCTTACTTCCTCTATGTCACCTTACAAAAAAGTATAAGCCTTAGAAAAAATTTGTCTAAACATGAGCTTAAAAGAAAGAATAAAATGTATCTTTTTTCATGAAATTTAGAGCTGTGAGCATCTCTTATTACTCATGTCTTCCTGCAAGGTTAACTTGAACTTTAGATGATAGAGTGTTACTGAAGAAGAACAATAATTTTAATTTTCGTTGTTGTTGTTAGGTGCCATCAAGTTGCTTCCGACTCATAGTACGACCCTACGTACAACAGAACCGTATACTGTCCAGTCTTGTGCCATCCTCACAATCATTGATATGCTTGAGCCCAGTGTTACAAACACTGTGTCAATCCATCTCCTTGAGGGTCTTCCTCTTTTTCGCTGATCCTCTACTTTACCAAGCATGATGTCCTTCTCCAGGGACTGATCCCTCCTGATAACATGTCCAAAGTATGTGAGACATAGTCTCACCATCCTTGCTTCTAAGGAGCATTCTGGTTGTACTTCTTCCAAGACAGATTTGTTCATTCTTTTGGCAGTCCATGGTGTATTCAATATTCTTCGCCAACACCATAATTTAAAGGTGTCAGTTCTTTGATCATCTTTATTCATTGTCCAGTTTTCACATGCATATGAGATTGAAAACACCATGGCTTGGGTCAGGTGCACCCTAGTCCTCAAAGTAATATCTTTGCTTTTTAACACTTTAAAAGAGGTCTTTTGCAGCGAATTTGCCCAGGGCAATGCATCTTTTGATTCCTTGAATGCTGCTTCCATGGGTGTTGATTGTGGATCCAAGTAAAATGAAATCCTTGACAATTTCAATCTTTTCTCCATTTATCATGATGTTGCTTATTGGTCCAGTTGTGAGGATTTTTATTTTCTTTATGTTGAGGTGTAATCCATACTGAAAGCTGTGGTCTTTGATCTTCATCAGTAAGTGCTTCAAGCCTCTTCACTTTCAGCAAGGAAGGTTGTGTCATCTGCATAACGCAGGTTGTTAATGAGTCTTCCTCCAATCCTGGTGCCACGTTCTTTTTCACATAGTCCGGCTTCCCAGATTATTTTCTCAGCATACAGATTGAATAACTATGGTGAAAGGATACAACGGCGACACACACACACCTTTCCTGACTTTAAACCACACAGTATCCCCTTGCTCTGTTCAAACGGCTGCCTCTTGATCTATGTACAGATTCCTCATGAGCACGATTAAGTGTTCTGGAATTCCCATTCTTCACAATGCGACTCATAATTCGTTATGATTCACACAGTCGAATGCCTTCGCATAGTCAATAAAACACAGATAAACATCTTTCTGATATTCTCTGCTTTCAGCCAGGATCCATCTGACGTCAGCAATGACATCCCTGGTTCCATGTCCTCTTCTGAATCGGTCTTGAATTTCTGGCAGTTCCCTGTCGATGTACTGCTGCAACTGCTTTTGAAGGATCTTCAGCAAAATTTTACTTGCATGTGATATTAACGATATTGTTTGATAGTTTCCATATTCGGTTCGATCACCTTTCTTTGTAATAGGCATAAATATGGATCTCTTCCAGTTGGTTGAAATTGGCTATAATATCGCTTAGCATTAAACACTGTAACAAAGAAAGCAAACCCATTGCCATCGAATCAATTCTGACCCTATTAAACACTATAGGTGCTTTAAAAATATTGTTGACCAATAACAATAGAAGGTTTTATTATTAGACCATGCAAAACACAGTTCAAGGCACTAAGGAGATGCAAGGATGATGAAGACAAGGTCCTGCATTCACAACTAATGAGGAAAACATAGTACCCCATGGTATCTCCAGATCCTAGAAGAGGGCGTGGCACAGGGTGGACCAATACTGTGGACCAATACTCAATAAGTTTTAGTTGAATGATGAATGAATGAATGAGTTAAAGAACAAATATACAGGAAGCACTAGGGAGTGAGTAAAACTGAGATGGGGCATAGAAAATGCTCAACAAAGAATGACTGCGGATCTTTACATAGGTTGATTATGGATCTTTACACTCTTTAGGCTCAAAAGGAAACTCTAATGTTTTGTGATGTGTTAAAAAAAAAACCTTACCTAAGTTGTTTTAGTCTTACTGAGTCTGACAAATACAGTTATTTTTTGTTGTTTTTTATCTCAACAGCATCTTTCAAATGAATGCACACCTGTTCCTACCAACTGGCAAATGAATAAGCAATGTGAAACATATCAAATACCCAAATAATTTTCCTGCAGCTAATTTGACAATTTCACGTAAAACCGAAAGCCTCAAGCTAAGTAAACCTCAAGATACAGTTTTATTGACTAAGCAATGCCACAATATCCTTTCGTATAGGATCATATAGGAATTCCTGCTCTCAGTTTCTTGAAGAAAGAAATTTGTTAAAAATGAAATATCTTCCATATATGGAAGAAAACAATCTTGAATTATAGGAAATGAAATCTGAGATAAATACATCTCAGCAAGAACCTGCTTTAGGGGATGATAAAGATAATGTGGTTGCACAGGGCTAAATATGCACCTTGTTTTTCAGTTAATTTAAATAGACCAGTAATTTTTAGAGTGAGAATTGTGGAAAGTCAATATACTTATACTCAAGAAGTTGCTAACTGATTCGACATTCTTTTTTTTTTCTCTCTATTTCTGTTCAATATTCTCTCTGGCTTTTCTATTTCCCTTTCCACTTGTCTTCTCTTGATTCTCACTGTTCTGTGATGAGAAACTTAACAGGTCATTAGTATAGTGAAGTCACTGCGTCGGTAACTTTTCTCTCAGCCCTAGAACTTCTTTAGAATTCATACATTAAGATTCGTAGTGCTAATTACATTTTTCATGCTCTAAAGTTTTGTGTCATAGAGATATAAATTCTTGAGGTGGTAAATAAGGCATATTTGCTTGAAGAATTTCGTAGTTTGATAGCACAATTTTATTTTGATAAAATTTATGGAAAATTGAATGCTAAATAATAATAATATTTACGTACTTTTATGGTGGGGTATGATAAAAAATAAGGAGTCCTGGCGCTGCAGTGGCTGCTAACTGGCGATTCAAACCCACCAGCTGCTGTGCAGGAGAAAGATGTGGCAGACGGCTTCCGTAAAGATTAAAAAACAAACAAAAGACCTTTGCCGTCGACTTGATTCCGACTCATCCCGTGTGGGCAGTTCTACTCTGTCCTATAGGGTCATTATGAGTCGAAATCGATCCAACAGCAATGGTTTTTTTTGTTGGTTTGCTGGTTTTTTATGATAAAAGGTTGTTGTTAGTTGCCGTCCAGTCGGCTCCAATTCATGGCAACCCTAAGTGTGCAGAAGAGGGTTTTCAAGGCTGTGAACTTTCGGAAGTAGATCGCACAGCTTTTCTTCCAAGGAGCCTCTGGGTGGGTGGGAACCACCAACCTTTAGGCTAGTAGTGGAGCATTTAACTGTTTATGCCACCAGGGACATATTAATTTGTATTAGTAACACCTGAGTATGCTTAAAGTACTAATTATATTTGAGTTAGTTGTCCACGCTTCTATATCAAATCTCTGGGAAAAGAAGTTTTAAGGGTAGTGAATTTATTTGATGTAAGTATTTTTTTAGATGAGCTCATAGTTGTGGGCTAATTCACTTTTAAGCTACTGATCTTTGTTCACTACAAACTCTGTAATGAGATATAAATTACATCGCTACTCAAGCTAAACCAAAAAAATCCAAACCCATTGCCATCGAGTCAATTCCTACTCATAGTGACCCCGTAAGACAGAGTAGAACTGCCCCATAGGGTTTCCAAGGAACAGTTGGTGGATTCAAACTGCTAAGCTCTTAACCACTGCGTCACCAAGGCTCCATCTATAGGTATAAAAAAACAAAAAGCCAAACCCTTGCCTTTGAATCCAACTCACAGTGACCCAGAGACCCTATAGGACAGAGTAGAATTGCCCCATAGGGTTTCCAAGGAGCAGTTGGTGGATTCTAACTTCCAAACTTTTGGTTAGGAACTTGTAGCTCTTAACCACTGCACCACCAGGACCCCCTACTCAGGCCAGGACTCTTGGAAATGTTTCTAGTGAAAGGCAGATGAAACTGTCTGGATGCTATTCCCAGAGAGCAATTCACAGAATATGTTTTCCTGATAGCATATGTACCATATACCACTGTATAAGGGCAGTGTTGCCTCCTAATATGTTACTCTTTATTGAGTCAAAGTTTTGGGGGTGATTGTTTTTCTTTTTGTATTTCTGGGAGAATTATTTCAATTTTTAAAAAATAACTCATAATATATACACAGATATCACCCCACAGAAAGTTTCTTTGATATTCAGAGTTTATAGAATTGCCTCATATTTGTTCTTTGTCAGATTAGGGCTGCCTCATGCATTCATGAAAATTATATTTAGATGTATTCAACTTACCCTTCTCTTATAAATGAAGTTTGCCCTACATCTAGATGATTTTAAAGATATGTAGGTCTCCTTTCAATTCTAACGTATCACTTCTAATTTATACAAAAGCCTGCTTTTGCCTCATACACAAGGTATTAAGCAATTACCAGAGCAAAAACTGGCACTCACTGTATGTGCACATTCATTTTTAAATTTTAAATCATAAGATGTGTATAGATTTCTACTGAAATTGTGTGTTCCCGCTTAATATTTGAATTTTTTATTGTGGCAAAAATATATGTAACAAAACATTTGCCATTTCAACATTTTTCATGTGTACAACTCAGTGACACTAATTACATTCATCATGTTGTGCAACCATCACCACTCTTCATTTCCAAATTTTTTCATCACCCTTAGCAGAAACACATTGCCCCTTAAGCAATAACTCCCCATTTCCCCCTACCACTCACCCCTGGTAACCACCAGTAAACTTTGGTCTCTATACATTTGCCTATTCCAGATATTTCGTATACCTGTAAGTGGAGTCATACAATATTTATTATCCATGAGGTTTTTATTGGCTGATTTTTGAAGTAGATTGCAAGGCCTTTTAAAATCTGTGTATGGATCAAGAGGCAGTCATTCAAACAGAACAAGTGGATACTGTGTGGTTCGAAATTGGAAAAGGTGTGAAGCAGGGTTGTATCCTTTCACCTTACTTTTTCAATCTGTATGATGAACAAATAATTTGAGAAGCTGAACTGTATGAAGAAGAACGTGGCATCATGATTGGAGAAAAACTCATTAACAACCTGCTTTGTGCAGAGGACACAACCTTGCTTGCTGAAAATGAAGATGACTTGAACCACTTAGTGATAAAGGTCAAAGACTACAGCCTTCAGTATGGATTACAACTGAACATAAAGAAAACGAAGATCCTCACAGCTGGGCCAATAAACAACATTGTGATAAATGGAGAAAAAAATTTACGTTGTCGACAATTTCATCCTACTTGGATCAACAACCAATGCCCATGGAAGCAGCAGTCAGGAAATGAAACAAAGTATTGCAGTGGGGAAATCTGCGGCAAAAGACCTTTTTAAAATCTTAAAAAGCAAAGATGTCATTCTAATGACTAAGGTGCACCTGACCCAAGCCATAGTGTTTTCAGTCACCTCATACACATGCAAAATCTGGACAATGAAAAAGGAAGACAGAAGAAGAATTGATGCATTTGAACTGTGGTGTTGGGGAAGAATATTGAATATACTGTGGATTGCCAGAAGACCAACCAAATAAATCAGTCTTAGAAGAGATACAACCAGAATGCTCTTAGAATCAAGGATGTAGAGACTTCAGCTCACTTACTTTGGACATGTCATTAGGAAAGACCAATTGCTAGAAAATGCCATCTGTTTGGTAAAGTAGAGGGTCAGGGAAAATGAGGGAAACCTTCAATGAGATGAATTGACACAGTGGCCTCAACAATGGACTCAAACATACCAATGATCATGAAAATCGTACAGGACTGGGCAACGTTTTGTTCCGTTATACATAAGGATATCATGAGTTGGAGCCAACTCAATGGCAGCTAACAACAATATTTGTTTTTTGTTTTTTTTTTTTTGTTTCTTACTTATTTCACTCAGCATAGTGTTTTCACATTTCATCCATGTCACAGTGTCTTGGTTATCTAGTGCTGCTATAACAGAAATACCACAAGTGGATGGCATTAACAAACAGAAGTTTATTTTCTCACAGTCTAGTAGGCTAGAAGTCCAAATTCAGGGCACCAGCTCCAGGGGAAGGCTTTTTCTCTCTGTCATCTCTGGAGGAAGATTCATGTCATCACTCTTCCCTTAGTCTAGGAGCTTCTCCACACAGGAACCCAAGGTCCAAAGGACGTACTATGCTCCTGGCACTGGTTTCTTGGTGGTAGGAGGTTCCCAGCTCTCTGCTTGCTTCCCTTTCCTTTTATCTTTTGTAAGACAAAAGGAGATGCAGGCCACACCCCAGGGAAACTCCCTTTACATTGGATTAGGGATGTGACCTGGGTAAAGGTGTTACATCCCACCCTAATCCTCTTTAACATAATCTAGTCTTGCCTCATTAACCACAGGCAAAGATTAGGATTTACAACACATAGGAAAATTACATCAATCACAAAAAGGAGGACAACCACACAATACTGGGAATCATGGCCTAACCAAGTTGACACATATTTTTGGGGGACACAATTCAATCCATGACAAATAGCATGTGTTAGAGCTTCTTTTTTCTATGGCTGAGTAATATTCCATTGTATGTATATACTGCATTTTGTTTATCTATTCATCTATTGATGGACATTTGGGTTTCCACCTTCTGGTTATTGTGAGTAATGCTACAATGAACATGCATGTACAAGTATCTGTTTTTGTCCTATTTTCAAGTCTTTTAGGTATATACCTAGGCATGGAATTGCTGGGTCATATGGTAAGTCTATGTTTAACTTTTTGAGGAACTGCCACTGTTTTCCAAGTGGCTATACCATTGTACAATCCCACCAACAATAGATGACGGTTCCAATTTCTTCACATCCTTGCTTTCTGTGTTTCTGATAATAGTCATCCTAGTGGGGGTGACGTGATATATCATTGTGGTTTTGACCTGCATCTCCCTACTTACTAATGATGTTGAGCATCTTTTCATCTGCTTGTTGGCCATTTGTGTATCTCCTTTGGTGAAATGCCTATTCAAGACCTTAACCTAGTTTTTGATTGGTTGGTTGTTGTTTTGTTGTTGAGTTGTAGGAGTTCTTTATATATTCTGTATATTAAACCCTTATTAGATATTTGGTTCCTAAACATTTCCTTCCATTTTGCAGGTTGTCGCTCCACTTTACTGATAAAGTCCTTTGATGAACAAATGTTTTAAATTTTGATAGAGTCCAATTTATCTATTTTGTCTCTTGTTGCTAAAGCTTTTGATGTCATATTTAAGAATCCATTGTAAAAAACTAGGTCTCAAAGCATTATCCCTATGTTTTGTTCTAAGAGTTTTATGGTTTTAGTTCTCACATTTAGATTGTTGATTCATTTTGAGTTAATTTTAATATTTTATTTTAAAAATTCAATTAAAAAAAATCCTGTTGCCATCGAGTCAGTTCCGACTCATAGCAACCCTAAGGGACAGAGTAGAACTGCCCCTTAGGGTTTCCAAGGAGCGCCTGGTGGATTCGAACTGCTGACCTTTTGGTTAGCAGCTGTAGCTCTTAACCACTACGCCACCAGGGTTTCCAAAAATTCAATTAGTATTAATAATACCTCTTATTTTTTGTATGCACATAATTATACCAATTTTTCTGAGCTTTAAGTAGTATAATTTCTTCTGACAAGCTCTAAATTCATGACATCTTTTGGTATGAGAGAGTATTTATGGGAATTCTAAAATGCAATTTCATATGCCCAGCATGTTATTAATCAACTTCAGTGGGCTTATCTCTGCTATGCTATGCATGGAAGTGACTATGGCATTTATTTGTACAGGAAGTGCTTGTACCCCAGAGTAGCACATCTTTTCTTTATTCTTCACCCTAATCTGCTGAATATTTTCTGTTCCAGATTTCCACCAAGTAACTGAACCTTGAATATTATGGTACATAAACCTAAAAAGGATTTAATTCAAATTGCTCTCTACTTTCTCTGTGAATATCTTTCGTGACAGCTTCGAAAAGCACTATTGATTTTAAGACATAATATTAAATCTATATTCTAAATTGTATCATGTGTTAATGTTTTACAATGAGATTGTTTTGAAAAAGACAGTTTATCACAAATATGTGGTTAATAAAAGTCCAAAATGTATCTGTTTATAGTATACTTATGGAAATTCTTCTGACTAAGCTACTTAGATAAAATTAGTATTCATTCTGTTCAGGGGGTACAAGAGAGTACATGGTAGAATGCCAGACTAACCTGGTCAAGGCTGGTGGAGGATTCTCCCTTCCTACCTAAGAGGAGCTTGAATGGAGAGATGATTTTATTCATTTGTATAGCCCAGGCTTTAGCTCAGTGCGAATATGTAGTAGGCATTGCATAAATATTTGTTGAATATGTCTCTATGCCTAGGGATTTCTCCCCTTTATTCTTATTCAGGATTAATTCATTTGCAAAAGAAGAACATTGAGATCCACACTGACTGAAGCAAAAAAGGGAGCACAGGGGGTCATGTCACTGACAAGTCCAGGGGTAATTCTTGGTGTTTCATGGTCCAGGCTTGAATATGTCACCAGAACTTCCTTTTTTTGTTCTCTTGATTTCCTATTTCTGATTCAGTGTGATCTCCACTTTCAGAAGCTCCATGGTTCTCTATATAACTCTAGGGGCTATGTACTTTCAGGTTCAAATCCATCAACAAAGTCCCCAGACTGTCTCTGAACCAATAATTCGGACCAGGCTCATCAATAAATTGATTAATTTAGCCTTGGCCATGTGTCCTACCCCTAGGTCACAGGTGGCATCAATGCTTCCAGAAGTACCTGAGCCCTGAGTAGACAAGAGGGTTGTGAGAAAACTGATTTGGCCTTTGTCTTGGTTCCTGAAAGATAGCCTGTACAATTTCACAAGTGATCAAGGTACCTTTGTTATCTAAAACTGTCAGGCACACTTGAGAATTTGTGCAAATGAGTGGGTGCTACACAGTCCACACCTGGTCAACTAACCTCAGGAAGGGAAGAGGGAAATGATTTCAATCATGCATATTCAATGAATCAATCAAACGTGATTATGCAATGAAGCCCCAGTCACGACAATGCAATGAAGCCAATGAGAGGCCCTGAACAGGGAAGTAGCTTGGGCTTCCTGGGTTGGGGAGAACATCTACTCTTGGGAGGGTGGTTCTTCTGACACCCTCCCTGGGGACAATGGAAGCTCTGTGCTGGGACCCCTCCCAAACCTCATCCTATGCATCTCTTCATTTGTATCCCTTCTGGTTATAATAATTTGGTAGCTGTAAGTATACGAACCCACAAGGGCAGTGAGAGTCAAGTAGGAGCTGATATCTGCCTATTTGGCAATCTGAAGGCTTGTGTGTTCTGACCTAGCTTGGGGTGGCTAGGGCCAGAGAAGGGGCCAGCTTGTCTAAAGTGGAGGAAATCATACAGATTTCTGAGCTTACGGCTAATGCTGTCTGACCTGGCCCCAGGTGACTAGGGATGAGAGAGAGGGCCAGTTGATCTTAAGTGGAGGGAGTCATGTGGACCCCCAGACTTGCAGCCTGTACCACACTGACCTAACCCCTGGTATCTGGGGATAAGAGAACACAGCTTTGAATGGCTGGTGATGAGGATAGAGAAGTGGGTAGGTGAGGACTGTAACCATTTCCAGGTGGGAATAGGATTCATGTTGATCTTTACCATGCAGTTAGCAATGAAGGTAGGATTTGCCCGCTCTGCCCCTTGCTAAGTGCAGGGGTCAACTCAGAGAAATAGAGGGAGAATTATCAGAAGACTGAATGGATGCTGAACAAAAATAGACCACAGTTGTCCCCTACAGATATTTATACTGTCTGTTAAACATTCAATCAGTCAGCTATATGTTACATACCTCATTTATCTTAAGTCATACTTTTTTTTCCACATTTTATTATCTCTGAAATAGTATGCATCACGCAATACTGTTAGCCAGGGGTAGTTGTGATATGGTGCTATTGTCAGTGCATACCCACGTTTCAAACCTCCAACATTAAGACCTGTCATAATGGGTGCCTGTAGCTTGAAAAAAAAATCCACAGACAAATATTTAGGCACTCTCTTAGCCCTTAGGAGCGGTAAAAATGGTGTGGCAGTGGCGTCTGACCTCTAGCTTCATGACAGGGAAGGAGAATCAAGAGCAACAGTCCAAGCCTGACTGAAGCAGAGGTCAGACATGCCTCTTTTCTCCTCCATCTTTACCAGTTCTAATACCAACTATCCCTCCCACGGCACTCTCTACTTCTCTGCTGGGTCTGATAATTCGTTGCAATGGCCATGCAGAACTCTCAGACTATACTTAACGATTATGGGTTTTATTAGGGAAGTAACAGGTTACAATTCAAGTTCAGGAACACTCAGAATACAGGTCTTAGATCCGGATAGCCTCTTCTCAGCCGTGGCACACCTCTCTCTGACCCTCTCTGCCCTGCTCAGGGAATTGTTACAAAGCTCTTTTAGTTCTGCTGATAAGTGCCCAGAGGCATCCCACTCCTCTAGTAAGCCTCAGCCCAAAGGCACTTAGCTCTAGCTCCATGGGTATACAAACCTAGCTCCACCAAGTGCCCAGAGGCACCCTGCTTTCACAGCAAGCCTCCTGCCCAAAGGCACTCAGCTTTCTTGCTCCACGGGCTGAGAAGCCCACCACGCTGTCTCCTGCTGGTCTCTTGCCAGTCTCCTGCCTTTGCTACTGCCCTTTCTCTGCTGCCATTTCTTGCCGTCTTCAGTGTTACAGCTCTTATTCTTGGTCTCTTGGTTCCAGGAGATTCTCAGCACAGGGATCCAAGGTCCAAAGGACTCATACCGCTCCTGGCTCTTCCTTCTTGGTTGTGGTGAGAATCTCCCTTTTTACCTCTGGGATGGCTCATTTTAAGCCTAGCAGGATGGCAAAACTGACCAGTCCTCTCATTAGGGTTCCATATACCTTATTTGCATGGTCTCATCCCCACAAGGTTGCCGTGCACCTTATTTACATCATTAGCAAGCTATCCAATTCCCTTGGTGGACCAAGCACCTTATTTGCATAGTTCCACCTAGTCATTTTGTGGGAGTTACAAGACTATGGCTAGAAGGGCCATAGTAAGTAATTCACTGCAGTGCAGGAGACAAATGGTTATGGGAAAACGGATGGGAGAAAGTGGTGAATCTGATGTGTGTAACAACATTTCTGAAGCAGGAGTCAAGAACAAGTTATTGCCATATAGTGGCAAAGCCCGCTGAAGAGCTAATCACCAATGGCTTTTATTTCTTTTATGGAGTTTTTAAAGAGCTGCTGCATCACCAATAATTTTTTTAAATTGTATTTTAGATGAGGGTTTACAGCGCAAATTATTTTCTCATTAAACAGTTAATACACATATTGTTTCATGACATTGGTTGCCACCTCCATGATATGTCAACACTCTCCCCTTTTCCACTTTGGGTTCCCCGTTCCCAGTTTTCCTGTCCTGTCCTGCCTTCTCATCCTTGCCCCTGGGCTGGTGTGCCCATTTAGTCTCGTTTTGTTTTATGAACCTGTCTAATCTTTGGCTGAAGGGTGAACCTCATGAGTGACTTCAGGACTGAGTTAAAAGGGGGTCCAAGTCTATACTGTTGGGGTTTCTCTAGTCTCTGTCAGACCAGTAAGTCTGGTCTCTTTTTATTTTTTTTCTGTAAGTTATAATTTTGTTCTACGTTTTTCTCCAGCTCTGTCTGGGACCCTCTGTTGGGATCCCTGTCAGAGCAGTCGGTGGTGGTAGCTGGGCACCATCTAGTTGTGCTGGACTCAGTCTGGTGGAGGCTGTGATAGTTGTGCATCGCCAATACTTTTGACGGCACAAAGAATGATGTAAGAACACATGTGCCCTATATGAAAAGGTAGCATTTATTTTCTCTCTTCCCAAAAACTAAACCCGTTGCCATCGAGTTGATTCTGACTCATGGCAAACCTATGCGTTACAGAGTAGAACTGCTCCATAGGATTTTCTTGGCTGTACTGTTTATGGAAGCAGGTTGCCAGACCTTTCTTTCATGGCATCGCTGGGTGAGTTTGAACCACTAACCTTTAGATTAGTAGGCCGGTGCAAACTATTTGTGCTACCATAGTGGTTCTTCCTACATCTGGTAATGTTTCAGGTTTAATGAAATACAATATCTGTTCTGCGTCAGGATACAAAATGTGTCAGGAATACAGACAAAAATGTGAAAGATATGATCTTTGTCCTTAAGGAGTTTATTCTTTAGCTGGGAAGTGATGGCATCTATTTTTTGTATTTACGTAAGACAGTAGATGGCACGGGCCAAGTGAATGGTTTAGGATTTCTGAAGAGGCAGAGATAACGTGGGCTCACTTAGAAATGAATCAGGGGCCCTCTTCTGAAAGAAATGGGTCTTCAACTTCGCATTTAAATAAAAATATGACACATGTAAACAAAAAAGGAAGACGGGAGAGACAATTCTAAAAAGAATTGATTAAGTAGTAAGAAAAAAATGGAGATAGCAATATATATAACTTAAAGGAAAAGCCAGTCAAGATTGGAGAAGGTTTTTTTTGTGAAGATATACACAGCAAAACATATATCAGTTCAACTATTTCTACATGTGCAATTAAGTGATATTAGTTACATTTTTCACATTGTGCCACCTTTCTCAATATTCTTTTTGAATTGTTTCACCATCATCAGTACAAACTCACTGCCCTCTGAGCTTCTCATCTAACCTTTTCAGTTACTGTTGTTAATTTAATCTCATATAGATAATTTCTTAAAAGAACACAATGCTCAAGGCAGACATTGTTTTCTAATTAAGCTAAACTATTTTAAAGATGGTTTAAAGATGACTTCAGGGGATAGCTTCAGGTTTAAGGTTTAAAGATTTTCTCAGGGCAATAGTTTCAAGGGGAGTTGGGTGATTCAATCTCAATAGTTTCAGAAAGTCTGGCTTCCATGAGGATTTAAAGTTCTGTTCCACATTTTTCCTCCTTTTGATAAGGATTCTTCTATAGAATCTTTGATCAAATTATTCAGTAATGGTAGCCAGGCACCGTTCAGTTCTTCTGCTCTCAAGCCAAAGGAGGCAGTTGTTCATGGTTGCAATTGGGTACATTGTATTCCAGTTCCTCCTCCAATTCCTGACCCTCCATCTTCCCCTGCTGCTCTAGGCAAATAGAGACCAATTGTTGTACCTTGGATGGCCACTTGCAAGCTTTTAAGACCCTAGGCGCTACACAACAAACTAGGAGGTAGAACAGAAGCAAGAAAGTCATATTAGGCCAATTGATTGGAATGTCCCACAAAACAATGCCCAAACTAAGATTAGAAAGTTCTTAAGGCAAGCTATGGTAGAGGCCAGATTGTAAAAGACCCCCAAATGCCAAACCAAGGAGTCTAGCCTCAATATTGGGGGCAATGGAAATTTCTGAACAGACATTTACTGGTTGAAAATCATACTATTAGAAGTTTAATCTGAAATCAATGGGCAGAAAGGATTGGATAAGAAAGGGTGAAGGCGGTGGAGAGGCAAGAGCCATAGTGGAGAAGGAGACAGTTCTGTTATTAGATGAACAGAGCACGAATGAAAACAGGGCAAGAAATCTGGCAAATAAATAGAAATAAAAATAATAGAAGGAAACAAAAAAGAAAAATGTTAATTTTAACCAAAAATAGCCTTAACGACAGTTTTCCTGGTGGTATAGCATGGTTTCAGAATATTCTTCTGGGCATATAAGAGGGGTTTTGCAACAACAACAAAAATACCCAGCCAAATCAATTGTAACTTTACGGCAATGTCTTCTTAATCTGGAAAGGCTTTCTTTCCAGAAGTCTTTAAAGATCTAAAGTGAACTATTCAGCATGAAGGATAAAAATGCATGTATGACCAGCAACTTTTCATCTAAGTCAGTTCCCTCAGAGCTGATCTTCACAATGCAAACTCTACTCTCCTCAGTGTTCTTAGAAGGCATGGTGGATCTAGGCAACGTGGCCTTGTGCAGACTTGGCTTGTATTCCTCCAAGAGCACTTATTTTTACTCCATACTGGACCTTTGGTTTCTGTAAATGAACTTTGACTAGTTCTATCAAAAGACTCTTTGAAGTCTCTTAGTGGCAGGGGATTTCCATTGCTCTTCGACAGTATTTTTAGATCCATCCTATACCATTTTATTTGGGTGGGGATTCCCTGAAGCCCCTCTGTAACTGGAAAAGTCCCCTGTAACCATGTGGTACAGGCTGAAAACTAATGAGTTGCTTCTGCCTCCCTCCCTGCTTAAAAACCAGTTGCTATGGTGTCAGTTAGGAGCCCTGGTGGTGCAGTGGTTAAGAGCTCGGCTACTAACCAAAATATCAACGGTTCAAACCCACCAGCTGCTCCTTGGAAACTCTATGGGCAGTTCTGTCCTATAGGGTCACTACGAGTTGGAATGACAACAAAGTTTTTTTTTTTTTAAATGAGTGGTGTCAATTTTGACTCACGGCAACCCCATGTGTGTCAAAGTAGAACTGTATTTATGTGTGTGTTTTCAACAGCTGATTTTTCAGAAGTAGATTGCCAGGCCTTTCTTCCACGGCATCTTTGGGTGGGCTTGAACTTCCAACCTTACAGTTAGCAACTGAATTTGCTGTTTGCATCATCCAGGGACTCCCCCGCCATGCTTGTTGTTGTTGTCATAGCGAACCTTTGTACAACAGAACTGAATACTACCCAGTTTTGCGCCATCCTCACAATTGTTCTTATGCTTGAGTCCATTGTTGCAGCCACTGTGTCAATCCATCTCATTGAGGGTCTTCCTCTTTTTCACTGACCCTCTACTTTACCAAGCATGATGTCTTTCTCCAGGGACTGATCCCTACCGATAACATGTCCAAAGTATGTGAGATGTAGTCTCTCCATCTTTGCTTTCAAGGAGCATTCTGGTTGTACTTCTTCCAAGACAGATTTGTTCATTCTTTTGGAAGTCCGTGGTATACATTAAATATTCTTTGCCAACACCACAATTCAAAGGTGTTAATTCTTCTTCAGGCTTCCTTATTCGTTGTTCAGCTTTCACATGCATATGAGGTGAATGAAAACACCATGGCTTGGATCAGGCACACCTTAGCCTTCAAGGTGACATCTTTGCTTTTCAACACTTTAAAAAGGTCTTTTGCAGCAGATTTGCCCGATGCAATCTGTCATTTGATTTCCTGACTGCTGCTTCCATGGATGTTGACTATGGATCCAAGTAAATGAAATCCTTGATAACATCAATATTTTCTCCATTTATCATGGTGTTGCTTATTGGTCCAGTTGTGAGGATTTTTGTTTTCTTTATGTTGAGGTGTAATCCATACTGAAGCTGTGGTCTTTGATCTTCATCAGTAAGTGCTTCAAATCCTCTTTACTTTTAGCAAGCAAGGTTGTGTCATCTGCATAACACAGGTTGTTAATGAGTCTTCCTCTAATCCTGATGTCCCATTCTTCTACATACAGTCCAGCGTCTTGGTTTATTTGCTCAGATTACAGATTGAATACGCGTGGTGAAAGGATATAACCCTGACACACACCTTTCCTGACTTTAAACTGTGCAGTATCCTATTGTTCTGTTTGAATGACTGCCTCTTGATCTATGTACAGGTTCCTCATGAGCACAATTAAGCGTTCTGGAATTCCCACTCTTCGCAATGTTATCCATAATTTGTCATGATCCACACAGTCGTATGCTTTTGCATAGTCAATAAAACACAGGAAGCATCTTTCTGGTATTCTCTGCTTTCAGCCAGGATCCATCTGACATCAGCTATGATATCCCTGGTTCCACCTCCTCTTCTGAATTGGGCTTGAATTTCTGGCACTTCCCTGTCGATATACTGCTGCAGCCACTTTTGAATGATCTTCAGCAAAATTTTTTACTTGCATGTGATATTAATGATATTGTTCAATAATTTCAGCATTTGGTTGGATCACCTTTCTTGGGAATAGGCATAAATATAGATGTCTTCCAGTTGGTTGGCCAGGTAGCTGTCTTCCAAATTTCTTGGCATAGATGAGCGAGCAATTCCAGCGCTGCATGCATTTGTTGAAACATTTCAGCTGGTATTCCTTCAGTTCCCGAAGGCTTGTTTTTCATCAATGCCTTCTTTGCAGCTTGGACCTCTTCCTTCAGTACCATCAATTCCCGATCAGATGCTACCTCCTGAAATCGTTGAATGCCACCCTGCTTAAACTACTTTAATATGGGTTTCGCATAGTATGGAGGTTAAGGGCTAAGGCTCAGGGGACTAAGTTGCTAGATTCAAACCCTGGCTCTACCACTAACTGGCTGTGAGAGACATCTTGGGAAAAGAGTTTAATGGGCCTGTGCCTCTTTTTCCTTGTCCATTAAGTGGGACTAATTCTAGAAACTAGTTCATAGGGTTGTTATGAAGTCTAAATGGTTTATTACGTGTAAGAGTGTAAACTAATACCTGGCATGTTGTAAGCACCCAGTAAATGAAGGTAATTATAATACTTGTGCCATTCCTTTATGAAATTTCCATAACACTGAAAAATCATCATCAAGCCTATAGAAAATATGTAGAAACTATATCCTTACAAAAAAGTTATGTTAGATATAACTATAATAACTATATATACTTGGGAAGGTCACTGCACCTCACTGAGCCCTGGTTTTTAATCTATAAAACACAAGATCCCCCACAACCAAAGAACCGGTTGCTGTTGAGTCCACTCCAACTCATGGTGACCCCATGTGTGTCAGAATAGAACTGTGCTCCATAGAGTTTTCAGTGGCTAATTTTTCAGAAGTAGATCGCCAGGCCTCTCTTCCAAGGTGCCTCTGGGTGGACTCAAACCACTAACCTTTTGGTTAGCAGCTGAGTATGTTAACCTTCACACCACCCAGTGATTCTGCATACACTACTAAGTATAGCACGTCTGCAAAGACATAAGCTAAATCCCTTCCGTTATTTAAAAATAATTGCTTCTATGCATCTAAAAATGTCAAAACCCAGCCCTCATAATCAGGAAAGGTAATTAATGCATGGGAGTATTTTACTTCTTTTTGACTGAATACATTTTTAAGATGCTCTTATAGTAGAACATTCTGAATCAAAGAACATAGCTATATAAAACAATGACAATCCTTTATGGAATTTCTTCTAAAATAATTTGCTTTTACTTAACTCATGGTTATATGTCTTCAGATCTTACCCTATATCATCAGCCTTCTGTTAGGGAAGCCATTAGAATATGGCTACTGTATCGTAATTGGTACCTATTGAAAGATCAATAATCAACTGAGATGAATGCAGAAAAAAGGGCATTGTTGAAAGACATGTATTTTTAGGAGTGACCCATAAAGGTAGAAGCGGGAAAAACATGCAAAATATAAAAAACAAAATGAGTGGCATAAGTTTACAGGAAATATGGGGACAGAAAAACAAGTGGGTAAACTATACCACAAGGAAGGAAGTGAACAGACAAATGCAGCATGTGGCACAACTGGACATTTTGGACGCAGTTTCTTCCACAGGTCAATGGCATGGAAAATAAAAAGACCAAAAGAGACTTAGGAGACATGATAGCCAAATGCAATGGGTGGAACTTGTGTGGCTCCTGATTAAAAAACAAACAGGCAAACAAACAAAAAATATTGCAAAACCACATTTTTAGGCAACTGAGAAAGTTTGAATAGGGACTGAGTATTACACGATACCAAATAATTATTGTTAATTTTGTGAGTGTGATAAGGGCATTGATGTTGTGTAAGAGATACGTACTGAAGTAAGTAGCGGTGAATTAAGCTGTCTGAAGTTTGCTTGAAATATTTCAGCAAAGGAAAGAAAAGAAAACAAAAAAAGACATATAATGCACATGTGATAGAATCTTGACAATTATTCAATTTGAGGGATAATTATATGGGGGCTCATTATACTACATTCTCTTTGTTTAAATTTTTAATAATAAAATATAGTAACTTTTTAAAAGCAATACATATAATTTTAAAATGTTACTAGTTTCTTCTAGTAGACAAAAAATATTATAGCTGCATGCAATTTTAGCTTGTTGAAATTAAAAGTTTAGCTTGTTAAAATTAAAGGGTGAGTTTTGTGTCTTGTGCTTGCCATAAATAACTACTGCAGAATTAATAATAACGTCCTTGATATTAATCTAAGTATCTACAACTAGCATCTACATTTCTTTTTACATATTTTCCTTAAAAACTGTCACATACTATGATTCAAGACAAAATAAGATAGTTATCATAAGAATATATATGCCAAGCTTATTCTAAGTACAATTTGGATAGAATTTAGGAGGTATGACACAGGGAGAAAAGGGACAGAGAAGAAGCACAGATGACATGCTCAAATCTGAGTGTCCAGGATAATGATGGTGTTGTTAAAATTATGAAAATTGAAATATGAAACTAGTTGTAGGCATAAGTGCTGATCTCAGTTTTGGAATGCAGAATTCGAGGGGCTAGTGGGAGCCTCAGGGGAAGCTATTCAGCAGGCAGTGAAAAATAGGTGTCTGTGACTCAGGATCTTTCGGGGCTAGGCACTTGGAGTTTGTACACCTAAAAGTGATTTATGACAAGCTTCCACATGAGTGGAGAGGAGAATGACACAAGACAGGAAAAGGTCTGAGACAGAATATTGGAGGACCACCCACATTTAGGAAAGGGAAGAGGAAAATATGGAGATAAAAACATGTTTTAAGTATTCAGAGAATCAGGAAATAGAGTTACAGGAGTTAAGGGAGGAATTGTCTTCTGCCAGGGCTGCCCTTATTTCCTTGATGCAGATTAATAGCCTTGAATGGACAGATAATTTTATGTAGGATTTCCTTTAGTTTCTTGATAATTGCCTTGCCTCTGCTAAGAGGTGTGAGATATTTCCTTGGGGCTACTTACAATCCAGCAAATGTATGATAGAAAATACTGAGAGAGTATACTGGATTATTGATGTATGACGTGGGATGCTCAGGAGTCTGGCAGTGATTGGTTTTGAAGTGTTTAAATTCCTGCCATGTCAAAGGAACCAGGACCTCTAAATAAGGGTAACATCAGGCAGATGTCCCATGGCCCTTAAAAAACAATTCCCTAAATTTCCTTTAAAAAGGGAAAAGCCATTGGGGAGAGAGTGGGAAGAGGAGGATAGGTCAGCCTATCTTCCTGAGGTAAAATGGTTCAGAAAAGTCAAGGATGCTGAAGACAGCTCATCAGGTTCGCAATAGAACATTATTGTTGGTTGCTAAGAGAAGAGGTAGAGTGGTTGGACAACTCAGATTCTAAGGGTAGATTCCAAGGGGTTCTACAGTGAGTTGTTGGGTTGTGTGCTGTCGAGTAGATTCCAACTCATAGCGACCCTATAGGAAGAGTAGAACTGCCCTATAGGGTTTCCTAGGCTGTACCTGGTGGCATAGTGGTTAAGAGCTATGGCTGCTAACCAAAAGGTTGGCAGTTAGAATCCACCATGCTCTCCTTGGAAACTCTATGGGGCAGTTCTACTCTGTCCTATAGGGTTGCTATGACTCGGAATTGACTCGACAGCAGTAGGTTTGGTTTGGTTTTTAATCTTTACAGGAGCAGAATGCTATGTCTTTTCTTCTTTTCCCTGGTAGGTTCCAACTGCCGACCTTTTGGTTAGCAGCCAAACAGTTAACCACTGCGCCACCAGGGGTCCTTCTCTATGGTGAGTAAGGGTCAGAATCTGAGGCAATAGCATAGACACTCATTGGCAAAGTTTGGTGGTAAAGAAACATTGAACAATAAGGCAATAGTTCAAAACGATAGCAGGGCTGTTGGAAATTTTTATCCTGATAGTAATAATAACTATTATTTAAAGAATAATGGAGACCTAAGCTTGGCGGCAGAGGCCTAAGAGCCAACAAAGTGGAGGGCTTTGAAAACGCAAGTAAAAGAAGACAACTGATAAAGTCCAGTCTTGGAAGAAGCGGAGGTTTTGAGTTTAAGGCACAAGATTAGCTTTTGCAAGGAGGAATAGTTCCTCAGAAGAAAAAAGAAAGATAAATTACAGGAAGATGTAAAATTATTTGTGGAAGGTCAAGTGGGAAGCCTCCTAGCTTCTCTTGAAGTAGCTGGCAATTCCATCTATTAAGAGCGAAGAGAGTGAAAAGTAGAGGTCCTGGATGGGGTTTAGAATTGGGAAGATAGAGAATACAACTGAGAGACGATGAAAAGGATGCTGCAAAGCAGCAAAAAGCTGGTAAGTGCTCTTCTGAGATTATATAAATTCACAGTGGATCCAATCAGCACATTCTTCTGACATTCTAGTAACATGCGACAATTTGAGAAAGTAATAAAGTGGATGACGGAGATTACGGACCAGAAATGGAGGGAGGTTAAAGGAATGAAGAATCCACTGGTAGTAAGGAAACAAGAGAATTAAAAAAAAAAAACCGACCTACGGTAAGTAGGGAGATCAGAGAAGTAAGAATGGAGGTAATGGACTAAGAAAATAAGGAGTTCCAGGAACTGAAGGTCGAAAAGAAATAAAAAATAGGAAGCAAGACAGGAGGCGGGGATAGGACTGGAGGCTGTGTGTGGTATGAGAAGGGAATTCCATATGCTTGGGGTAATTCATTCACTACAGCAGTCCCTTACATTGGTACTTAACGAGTTCCTGAAAATGTGTTCAAAACGCAAATGTATAAGTGGGGGGGAAGAAAAAAAGACGTTATAAATGGTTCTCATTACTAGAAAACAAATGTTTACAAAATTCCTCATTATGAATGGGCAGCCAGGAGGGTAATAGTTATAGCCTCCCCAGGAACCCCAAGAAGAAAGATGGCTGCTGGGGTCAGGACACCTGTGTTCTGGGTACCTGGAAGAGATTAAACCTGGCTTCCAGGGCCATGCCAGGCTGGGTAGCTGGAACAGGGGAAGGGAAAAGGATCTTTATTTTTTTGCCCCTACAGAGGATCCGATTGTGCTATTTCACTAAGGGGTTGAGACTGGCTGCCAGAACTATCAAGAGCTACCACCCAGATCCCTCAACAGGTGGACTATGTTCTAGGCCCTGGGACATGACCTCCACATCTCCTTCATAAGTGCTATATATGGAGAGGCAAAGTATGGAGTATTGGGCATTGGGGGCTACAAGCCCCACACAACTTCCAGGTCTGTTAGCAGGAGCCTGACCTTGGTGAGCAGCTGACAGCACCACCCATCACTCAGCAGCCCGAGCCATCTCTCAGCAGATGATGACCTAGAATGGAATTTGATATATGAAAAATAGTTGGAGGGTGTATGCACGCAGAGCACACAACTGTGAAGACCATACACTACTAAAGATACTGTATGTGAAAGCTGAGGACTGCTGAAATTTGCCAGTGAAATTTGCAAATAAGAGTGCTCCTGATTAGGTATGTAGGAAAGGCAAGCTGCACTCTCAATCTGGCATTGGGGAATGAGTTTGTTTTAAACTTCATGCTCAAGAGCCTCACATTCTCTGCAGATGGTTTACGAAAGCATCAGCGTTACTTTTCCCTCTCATGTGCTATTCTGTAGCTTGTCATATCCAGATCAGATAGATGGTTTAACTTACTCTACTGCAAAGTGCTTAACAGCATGGACTAACGAGCAGGGACTCTGGAGTCATCTTGCCCGGATAAACACTGAAGTGTTAGCTGTTATTCCTTTTATTAGATCCACAATCTCACCCCCTCCTCTGAACTTCTGAAAAATCACCTATTCCTTGAAAGTTCTACGTATTCCCCCCCTCTCACTTCCTTTATTGAATTTGTTTTTGAAAGTCTTTGAAAGCTCACTTCCTGCATGAATGCTTCCCTGCCTGAGGGAGAGGTAGTGAACTTGCCTTACTTATCTAAACATACAACCTCCCATCCCCCGCCCATCCCAAAGACACAGCAGGATGAAAATGTTGGGGGGCGGGGGACACAGATGGCTTGGAAGCAGGTTTTATTTTCTGTGTTAATAAAAAGATGCTCTTTTTACATTAACATGATTTTTTTTAAGTGTGGCTTAAATTTCACAATTTAATTAGAGGATTTAATGTACCTTTGAAGTTTTTTCATGATTTTGAGAAGCAGATCTTCTCCCTCTGAGAAGCAGGCAAGGGGCAAGATGCCTCTCTTCATTACCCCCCCACCCCCACCCCCATGCTGTCCTTCCCTGCTCTTTCCTTCCTCCACTCCCCTTTTCGCTTCTTCTTAAAAAGTGCTTTGCCAGTTTTATTGGCCAACAGTGACCCAAGAGCAGGATACAGGGAGAAAAAGAGAAAGGAGAAAAAAACCTCTTTGCTGTACTGTTATTTTATAAGATTCATGTCTACTGAAAAGTTGTGACTTAAGTAGTTCCCACCACCAAATACTATTTCACTGATTCTTTTATGAATTCATTCATTCATTCAACAAATATCCTGTTATGTGTTTGGTGGTGTACTAAGCATTCTCCCCTCCTCATCGTAGAAAACTAGGTTGTGGGTTTAAGCTTTATGTTTAGTTCTCCTGTTATAGAAACTTCATTTAAGAAAAAGGAATTGACATCTTCTTTCACCCACTTTGAAAGACATAAATGACTTCATGTATTTTTAGTAGTTTCTTTTCACCTCCCCAAGGGGAAGAGAGAGAGAGAAAAGAGAGAGAAATAGAAAGCCATGGTTTAGGATCCAGGCAAAACTGTGTTCAAATCCTAGCTATCTGTGCAACCTTGGACAACAATGTATTTTTGAGCTTTCATCAGTGGGGTAATAATTACTACAGCAAAGAGATGTGGAAATCCGATGAGAAAAAGTATGCAAAGTGCCTTTGCACAAGAATCCTTTCATTCTGTTACTGTTTGTCTTAGTTTATAAGCCCTTTGGGGATAGATTACAAAACCATTAATCTTTGAATTGCGGTAGTATTAATAATCGATAGAAAAAGTAAACACATAGTGCTAACAGAGCCAGCGAAGGTGTAACCTGAATACATTCAAGAAAAACCATTTATTGATTTTGCAACCGGGTATTTCACATGCAGGGAGTGTGGTTTCAAAGGCAATCCTTCATTTGCTGTTGAACAGCACTGGGGAAATTTCTTCGGTGGAAATTCAGAAATAAGCATTTCTGAGACACTTTGTTCTCTCATGGGGATTTTCTTCTTTTCTTTTCTTGCCCAAGCAACAAGTTATAGTAATATATATACGTATTCATATTTTTTTGAGATGGAATTGTGGAAAAATCGGGCACTTGCAATGTGGCAGAACTGGGTTCTGTGTGACCATGAGCAAGTTACGTGACTTCTCTGAGCCTTAGTTTTTTGACCTGTAAAACGGGCATAACACTTATGCACAAGTTTGTATAAGAATTAAATGCAATATGAATAGAAAACACCTGGAACATAATCGACAATGTTATTTTCGTCTCTCCAAGGTCCACCTGACCAGTTACAGGCAAATCATCAACATAAACACCTGCTGAATGAGCCAGGCACTGTTCTAGACGTTTTACACCGTTCCCTTCTTTAACTCTCGCAACCATCTTTTGATTGTTTTACCGTGAAACTAAGGAAGCTTAAGCTTCAGGCCCTCTCACTTGTGAAGGTCCCTTCTAAAGCCCTGATCTAATTTTGTATCTTCCCCCTCCCCCTCAAACGTTTAACTTTCATGCCCCACAAATCTGGATTTGTCCCCCGATAGGTACTATTATTTTCCTCATTTTACAGACAGAAGGAAAGGAAGTACCTTACACAACTAATAAGCAGTGGAGCACCATTTGAACCTCATTAGCTTGACCCCTGAGCCCAAACTCTTCACGGCTGCAGGTGATGACAACAGTTATGTTCTGAGCGAGAACAAAGCGCAAACGCCAGGGAGGGCAATAATAGCGCAGAAATCCCCCGCGCGGCTAACGTGCGCAGGCTGGAGTCGGAGAGAGATCTCGCGCCCAGGCTCCCCGCCCCTTCCTCCCCTTCTCCTTTTCCGCGCCGCCGACTCGGAGCCGCGCAGCACGCCCGGCGGCGTCCCACACGGGCTCGCTTCCTCCGAGCAGTGGGCGCCGCGTTGCCGTCGCGTCGGGTCCGGGCTCGGGAACTTTCCAAGTGGGAGAAACTTGGCGGCGAGGCGCGAGGGCGAAAAGGTGAGGCGCGGTGGGCCGGGATGCTGCGGGGGGCGGGGACGCGCGGGCC
>NW_004443938.1:28203121-28248696 GCF_000243295.1 Trichechus manatus latirostris
CGGGACCCGGCGGCCGCCTTTGTGCGCTCGGGCGCGCTTCCCTCTCCGAGTCCTCGCGGCACGTTTGTGCGCCGCGCGAAGGCGGGGGCGGCGGCGGTTGAGGTAGGAAGCGGTCTCTCGGGCGAGGGGCGTGTTTGCCTTCTCCAAAGTTCTGTGTTCACAGGGCCGGGGGGCGGGGGATGTCTGCGCTGACCGCAGGGTAATAATTTCTGAACTGCCCCAAACGTGAGAATATCAAGTTCCAGCGCAGCCCGTCCCGTGATAGACTGAGTTGATAGGAAGAGAATGACCTGGTGGCGGCGGGGGATGTCCCGACAGAGTTCCGGAGAAAAGGCGGGAGGCGGGGGCGTCGCGCCCGCAGGACTGCAGGAGATGCACAGGAACGAATTAGGAAGAGGAGGTGCCCTTGTTCGGTGGCGAGTCGCATGCGCTGCGCGGTGGTGGTCGTGATGGCCTTGGCGGGTGCCCCGCGGAATTGTTTTTATACTGCAGCAGCGCCCGGGCTGCAGGGGCGGGGGAGCGCCGCCGAGGGAAAGCGATCCCCTGGGTGCTAGTTTCGTTTACTGGATGTGAAGAGGTGTAGTACCGCAGGAGCTGCGCGTTCCACTGAGAAAGAGAAGTGTAGTGACAATTCTGGCAGTTACTCCAGTGTTGTGGTACTCCAGTGTCGTGGTATTGAGCGTCTGTTTGGCCACTTTGAATCAAAGAAGGAAGAAATACGACGTGTAGAGGGGATAAATAATGACATGATAGTTTGTGTTGCCCGGTGTGGGGCTGCCTAACGTGAGGCGCCTCCAGAAGCACCTGGAGAGCTTTCCAAAGTACACAGGTTGGGCCCATCCCAGACGTCTGGAATCAGGAGTTGGGCGCGGGGGCAGGGAGTGAAGCCCTGTCGCGTGCAGTTTATAAAAGCTTCCCCAAGGGATTTGCTGGGTATACCTGTTAGGAATCAAGGGGTAAACTGGATTCTACTCAGTCTGGTATTGAACAAATTGTAAGCACAATGTTTCCTCGTCTCTAAAGTGGCCCCTAAGAACTCGGTTATAGAGGTATAGTAATATATGATTGCAAAGAATGGAAGTTCCAGAACACTTAGTTATGCTCATGCAGAACCTGTAAATAGACCAAGAGGTAGTTGTTCTAACAGAACAAGGGGATACTGCATGATTTAAAATCAGCGGAGGTGTGTGTGCATCAGGTTGTAGCCTTTCACCATACTTATTCAGTCTGTATGCTGAGCAAATAATCTGAGAAGCTGGACTATATGAAGAAGAATGTGGCATCAGGATTGGAGGAAGACTCATTAACAACCTGCAGTATTCAGATGAGACAACTTTGCATGCTGAAAGTGAAGAGGACTCAAAGCACTTACTGATGATGATCAAGGGCTACAGCCTTCAGTTTGGATTACACCTCAACATAAAGAAAACAAAAATCCTCGCAACTGGACCAATAAGCAACACCATGGTAAATGGAGAAAATATTAAAGTTGTCAAGGATTTCATTTAACTTGGATCCAAAATCTATGCCCACAGAAGCAGCAATCAGGAAATCAAATGACATATTTCATTGGGCCAATCTGCTGCCAAAGATCTCTTTAAAGTGTTAAAAAGCGAAGATGTCACCTTGAAGACTAAGGTGCATGTGACTCAAGCCATGTTGTTTTCAGTCGCTTCACATGCATGCGAAAGCTGGGCAGTGAATAAGGAAGACCAGAGAAGAATTGATGCCTTTGAATTATGGTATTGGTGAAGAATATTGAATATAGCACGGGCTGCCAGAAGAATGAACAAATCTGTCTTGGAAGAAGTATAGCCAGAATGCTCCTTAGGAGTGAGGATGGTGAGACTGTCTCATGTGCTTTGGACATGTTATCAGGAGGGGTGAGTCTCTGGAGAAGGACATCATGCTTGGTAAAGTAGAGGGTCAGCAAGAAAGAGAAGACCCTCAATGAGATAGACTGACAGTGGCTACAACAGTGGGCTTAAGCATAGCAATGATTGTGAGGATGGCACAGGATCTGGCAGTGTTTCATTCTGTTGTACGGTTGGTATGAGTCGGAACCAACTTAATGGCACCTGACAACAACAACAGTATATGATGTGTAGAAGTGTTGTGAGAAGGAGAGATGATTATAATGATACCAAATTGTAGTGCCGTGGCAACAAAAGGATACTTACTTCACCTCTGCAAGTGATGTCTGGACGGAAAGTGGAAGGGTAACCTTTCCTGAGAAGAAAGAAGGGTTAGTTTTCAGGGTTAGATTACTGACAGTATTGTTGTAAACTCTGACTTGGAAAATCAGTATCATCTAGATGAAAAGTAAGCAAGTGCCAGCCTTCCTCCTCTGGGGAAGATGGTTTGAAAGAATGCACCATGTATATTTCCTTTTCTCAAGAACCAGATGCTATAGATTATTTTCATTTAGGCAAGTCAAGAGCCTGTAATCACCACGGTGTCCTTGTCCTGCTCCATGGTAACTCCAAGTCCATCTGAAAGATGCATGTTTTTACTTATAAATGTGGATTTCTGCTCCATTTAACAAGCGTTCATTGAACATCTTTATGTACCAGGCATTCTTGAAATACAAAGATGAATGAAATGCTGTTTTTTGCCCTACTCCTTTCTGTCCAGTGGGGGAGACTGAGGTGAAAACAGGCCACAGTATAACCTGGTTTCAATGATAAAGGTATGGGGTGAACAAAGTACTGTGTGGCCCAGAGGAGAAGCAGCAGCTCATTTGGCACGGAGGGGGGTGGGGTGGGGTGTGCTTCGCAGAGGAGGTGATACTGGAGCTGAGTAAATAGCTCACTTCTGTCAAAGTTCTGAGAATTTAGGATTCTGCATGTAGTCATATCTGCTTTTTTTTAAGTCTGGTAAAATTTTAGTGTAATTATATGCTGATAGTCTAAAATGGAAATGAATTTTGGTTTCATGATAGCTTTTTAAATAGGCTTGCTGTCACTTTATCTTTGTAAAAGTCTCTCAGCTATGTCTAAAGTTAATCCTGGAAAATTTGTGGAAAAAAAAAAAAACAAGGAAAAACTCAGAACATGTGCCGCATTCTTACTAAAATATTTACTTCCATTAAAAAATAATATTCAAGTAGATAGTCTTTTAATTATGTGCACTTTCAAAAGTTGTGCTTTTATTAATAGATCTTGTCATGTTAATTATGAAAGATTCAAATGACAACGAAGGAGTAGGTTCCCAAGGAAAATGGTAAGAGGAATGAAAAGAGTAACTGGAAGAGAGAGAGCAGTAGGAGAGAGGGGTTTGATAAAATTGATGGTGGACAGGGGAAGAAGTAAACACTTATTGGAAAGGAAGGGTGAAAGAGAAATGGATTAATCAACCTTGGCTGCCAGCTTCTTGTGGATTTACCGTCATACATAGTTTCATTAAACATTTGTATGTTGTTGTGTGTCACGGAGCCGACACATCGCGACCCTATAGGACAGAGTAGAACTGCCACATAGGGTTTCCTAGGCTGTCATCTTTATGGGAGCAGATTGCCAGGTCTTTCTTCCTGCCGAGCAGCTGGTGGGTTTGAACTGCTGACCTTTTGGTTGGCAGCCGAGCGCTTAAACCATTGTGCCACTCTGGCTCCTGAACATTTGTATAGACTCTTAGATTTCAGATGTTTCAAAATGTAGAGAGAGGCAGTAAAATGTGGTGATTAAAGCTTGGGCAAGGCCCTTAACTAGCCAAGCCTGCTCACTTGTAAAATGGGTATATTAATGTCACCTACACGGAACTTGTGAGGATTCATAGCCAGGGATGCTTACAAGGCACCTGGCCGTGGTAAGGGCTCAATCAGGAGTGGCTGCTGCTGCTGCTGCTGCTCTCACCATCTCGCCTTACTTGATCCTGGTGGAGCATTGGTAGGCTGGGCAGATAGATCGGTTCTCCTTTCACAGTTGAAACTGGAGTTTGGAGAGGCTGACTTGCTATAGTCATATGCTGATGGTAAAAGAACTAATACGAGAGCTCTGTCCTTTGGAATTTAGTCGTATGTTGCTTCAGCACCACACTGCTATTGATTCTGCTGTGGCTGTTAGCCTCTCCTGGAGTTTAGAGGCAAAGGCTGTAACCGTGGGTGTCAGTAATAATTCTTCACTCCTGCCATCACCCAGTGACTCTCACTTCTCATTGTTTTTTGAAAATTGTTTTTCTTAGGCTTATGGGTGGCGGGACAATTCTGGCTTGGGGGAGGAGAGTGGGAAAGGTATAAGGAAGTTATATATGGAAGTGCTTTAAAAAGGGGGAACCCCTCTCCAACTTCCAGTAATGTGTTGTAACATTACTAGAAAAAGCTTTATTGCTCAGCGACTTAACTGCTTTCATCTGCAGCTGGTGGTTCTGGTGTCGGAAGTCCACGTATCCTTGCATATCCCCTTGCACGTATGTCTGGTCCTTGGGGAGAAGGGGCAGGGGTTCGTGGATCTGTACAGGGAGCTCATGGATGTGGGTGAGATTTTGATTAGAACGTTAATTGGTAATTTTGAGTGAGAAAAGTATGACCAAGAATCTCTGCATTGTAAAACAAGGACTGAGAAAATTGTAAGGGAAGAATGTTTTTGAGACAAGTTCCTAGTGTTGATTTGGTTTTCCTTATGAAGGAGCGTCTTTAATCTTCATAGATCACCTTTCTATTTTTAGATGCAGAGGGCTCCCAATTTCCTCTTTCAGGTCAGCATTTTTAACCTTCCTAATCAAGCAGTCAAAAAAGCTGTTGCATACAAATCACGTGCCCAGGATCGTGTTGGGCATTGTAGGTGATACATGAAGATGGAAAGACAACACTTAACCCAGGGAGCAATGAAGAAACAAACAGGGTGAAATAAATATAAATGCTCCATGGTGTGGCACAGTCTCCAGAAAGAAAGGGACCAAAGGGCTCTCATAGGATTTAAGAAGGCGTTGTGGAGGAGGAGACGGGACATGCTACTGGGTGAAAGTGGTCTTTTAAACCCTTGGTCTCCTGGGGATGAGGGGACAGCAGGTAGCATTAGATAGAGTAGTGAAAGAGTAAAGGTATTAACCAGGAACGTCCAGGCCAGTCTCTTAGAGCCACCCCACATAAAAAGACTAAAGCAGGCTTACTTGCTGGGCAGCTTCAGGGATGGGAGAATGTTAGGTGGAAGGTAATGCTTACCAAAAGCAATTGCCATTGAGTTGACTCTGACTTTAGTGACCCATGTTTGTCAGGGTAGAACTGTGCTCCATAGGGTTTTCAATGGCTGATTTTTCAGACGTAGATTGCCAGGCCTTTCTTCCGAGGTGCCTCTGGGTGCAACTGAGCATATTAACTGTTTTGCCTGACGCAGGGACTCTGGGCAAAGCTTACTCTGCCAGAATAAGGTTCTCTCAAATTCTCTAGGGGTGATAAATAGACTTGGCGAGTGGCTATGATAGGTGGTAGCTGTTTGTTGAATGTTGTGTGTTGAGTTGATTTTGACTCACAGCAACCCCATGGGACAGAGTAGAACTGCCCCATAGGGTTTTCTTGGCTGCAGTTTTTATGGAAGCAGATCGCCAGATCTCTTCTGCAGAGCCGCTGGTTGGGTTCGAGCAGCCAGCCTGTCAGTTAACAGCTGAATGCTTAACCGTTGTGCCTCCAGGGCTCCTTATTTTGTTGAATGAATTTGCTAAATAATGCAAATATCTGGGAAAGTTAACACTTTTGGTGTGAATAGTGTTTATCAAAGTGTAAATGATTCTGTCCTGTTATTGGGAAAGGGGGTTAGAGAACAGGAAGCCACAGGGCCTTTAGGAAAAGGAACTGGAGGGGAGCGGTTTAGAGAGGACTTTGACTGGAACCTCAGAGATCCTTGAGTCCTGTGCAGATGCCGGGTACATCTTACCAGGACCTGTGGGTCTGATTGACACTAAGAAAACTGATCAGAAATGAACATATCCCATTTTCAGATTAATTTACATCAGAAAGACAAAAGTGCATAGCACGCCCATATACATTCAGTAGTGGCTTTAAGCATTTTCTTCATGGTTCTGGAGACCAAATAAACGCCAAGCACTGCTTGTTGAGTAAATACAGCAAAGAGAGGTGACTGATCTTCAGTGGTAGTGCCATGAAGCCAAGGAAGCCTGATACGGCCTTCACCTGCCTGTGAACAGGGACGTCCTTGTCGGCAGGTGGGCCAGGCTCTCCTTGCACAGTGTTAGGCATTGACTGATTAAATGTACATCTTCAAGTCTCTATTTCCCAGACTCCCAGATCACGACCAGCCTTCTGTCAACCACATGTCAGATTTTCATGATTTTGATTTATTAAATTATGACACTCTCTCCGAAGCTGGAGGCCATTTCTCTTGGGAGAAATTCTAGCGCATGCAGATTCCCTTCAGAGTACTATTGTGGCAGAGTCCCTGGGTGGCGCAGATGTTGGACTACTAACCGAAAAGTTGGCAGTTCAGACCCACCCAGAGGTGCCTCAGAAGACAGGCCTGGTGATCTGCTTCTGAAAGGTCACAGCCTTGAAAACCCTCTAGCGCTGTTCTACTCTGTACACTTGAGTCTGCCGTGAATCAGAATCGACGTGAAGGCAACTAACAACAATTTTGGCAATGATGAGAATTTTAGCCTCCATATGGGTGTGTGGATTTGGAGTCACTCTGATCAGAGGTAATAGGGCATTGGCTCAGCCTAAACCGGGATCCTGATCTGGCTGACGGTACAACTACAATAATAATAATAGGCTCCTTGGGGCATTCATTTGCATGAGTCCGCGAACCTGAGGCCTTGTGGGCTGATGGGACTGAAGCAGCATCTAGAGAAAAGAGAAATGGGGGTGAGGGCGTGGAGGAGATGGAATGACTCTTGGCACCTCCTTTGTCTTCTTCTGCTCTGACCCATGTGCACAGCCTGGGCTACAGGCACGAAGCTGCTCTTTGTGCGTTTTGTGAGGGGGATTGAAGGAAATGGAGCGTTTTCCAGCACCTTGAGGGTTTGGAGTCTTTGGGGTGCACTGGGAGATGGCACCCAGGGCAGGGAAGGGTCCATTCCCTGGAGGACTATGGATAGTATGTCCAGTCGGTCTGCTGCTGAGGCTGTGCTCGTCCGGCCCCGGGTGGAACAGCCCTTGGTGGGGGTGCAGGTGGTGTGTCTCTATGACCAAAAAGAATGCTTTTGAACAGACATGTTATCTAATCCAGAGCAAGATATTTATAAATAATTTGTCAGCGTTTGGGAGAAGTAAGAGTGTGAAGGTTTTATCGCTCAGGAGATAAAAAGAGCACTATCCATTATCAATTTGCAGGGTGTAAAATGTCATTCACCCTGTCTTTATATTGTTATGGATATTGTTCAATAAAAATGAATGTGTCAGAATATGTAAGGGAGTGGTATTCACGCTGGTTCTCTGGAGCTTTAGGTTTTTTCAGAGGTGTTCAAAGGTGGATGTAGGTTTTTGTTGTTAGCTGCTGTCAAGTTGACTCCCCATGCACAGGGACCTCATACACAATGGGACGAAATGCTGCCAGGTCCTGTGCCGTCCCCATACTTGGTTGTGGATCGGACTGTTGTGATTCATAGGGTTTTCACTGGATGACTTTCAGAAGAAGATTGTCAGGCCTTTCTTCCTAGTGTGTCTTTGTCTGTTTGGAAGCGTCACTAAAACCTGTTCAGTGTCATAGCATAACACAGACCTTCACTGGATGGATGGGTGTGGCTGCACATGAAGTGCGTTGACTGGAATTGAGCCCAGGTCTCCTGCATGGACAGTGAGAATCTATCACTGAGCCACCATTTCACCCCCCAGGTGTGGGCTAGCGGGAGGGATAAGGAAGGTATGAGGGGAAAATAAAGAGCCTTTTTAAAATTAATTTATTGTTTTTAGAGCAGTTTTAGATTTATAGAAAAATTATGTATATACATATACTTACATCAGTGTGGTTCATTTGTTATAATCGATGAACAAATGTTGATACATTATTCTTAACTGGAATCCATAGTTGATGTTAGGGTCCGCTCTCTGTGTTGTACAGTTCTCTGGGTTTTGACAAATGCGTAATGTCATGTATCCACCATTACAGTATCATACAGAAAAATTTCTCTGCCCTTCACAAGTCCTGTGTGTCACCTATGTATCCTCCCTCCATCCCCATCCTCCTTAACGCCTGGCAACCACTGATCATTTTACTGTCTCTGTAGTTTTGCCTTTCCCAGAATGTCATATAGTTGGGCTCATATAGTATGTAGCTTTTTCAGACTGGCTTCTTTCATCTAGAGTGAATAATTCACTTAAAAAGTGAATAATCTTTTACCATGCTTTCTCTTCAACTCATCTGTTGTACTTTTATCTGTTTTATATATTGAGCTTCTGATATGATATCACTGTGAAAAAGGGTGTATCTGCTTTCAAAAATAAGACCGCCACTGTTCTATGAGCTTTCAAAGGTTAAATTTTAGCCCGAACTCTAGGGTCAACGTGAATTTGGGACGTGAATCCTCTGTGTGACTATAGTACACAAGTCAAAACGTTGACTGTGTAATCATTTGCGGAGATCAGATTCTTTCTCCCAGGCCCCGTTATTACTGCTATTGTCAGCGTACCTTCCACTTTGCTGAATGCACCTGTAGTTATGATTTATCTCTCTGACAGCCGTGGCTTGTTTCCCTTTATTGAGCCTTAGGACTTTGCTAGGTGTGAATGTGAAGGGTGAGGTTACAGGCAGAGTGGAGATGGACCAGGATGAGGGTTACCTATGGAAGGGCCTGGAGGGTGGAGAAAGGATCGCAGGCTCGAGGGTAGCTGGTCATCCTGGGATAGAAGCATCCAGGGTGCTCAGGAGTTAGATTTGGGGACAATTTAAGCAATTCAGTATAGATCAAAACTTATGCTCAAACCATATAAAACCTTTTATCTGTGTAAACATTCCTAATGCTAAAGAATGCCAGGAGGCCGTGTGGTTTTACATAGCAAGCACAGCAAGAAATGGTGGTTGTGGTTCTGGGGCTAACTGTGTTCTTTGCTTTGTGACCTTTGAGTCTGTTTCCTTATATGTAAAATGAAAGTGTTAAACTGAGTGTTTGTTGAGCTTTCTTCTCTGATGAACACCCTGTGTTTCTGGGTAAGTACGTTTTCCAAGAATATCAACTGGATACATTGTTCTCAGTGCTCCCTTGGATGTTTCTTTTTCAATATACTTGGTACCGCTATATGCAGAGGATGTTTTTCAATGGAAAGTTCAGTTTTTTGAGCTTAAGAAAGTGCTAGGGTAGTGCATTTTTCTCCTGTTTTCAGTTTGTACATGTTCAAACACTGACTTGTACTAGAAATAATTGGCATTAAATTTTTCATTATCCTTCAGCTATTATTTAAACACTGCATTTAGTTAACAAAACTTGTTAGAAATAATTTCATTAAAAAAACTCTAATGTAGCTCACACATGAAGACACACACACGTACTTTTTTTTTTCCCCTTATGTAGAGGAGCTTGGAGAGCATACACCAAAATTAATAATGGCTGTCTCTGGGAAATGGATTATTAGAAGGGCTGATAAATTTCCAGTTTTTACTTTATGTACTTCTGTATTGATTTTTTACAATGAGCATATATTAATTTTATAATTTCACATTCTTGATTTGTAACAACATGGGCCTTCATGATTACAAAATACCTTACTTTATTGGATTTGTAGATGCAATTACCATTTGAAATGTGTAATTTAAGGCTGGAGTTGAATAGTAGCATTTTGTTAGACCACATAGAAAAATGAATGTCCCTTCTGTGATGCATTTTGGAGTTGAAGGTATTCTTTCTGATGTATACGTGGTAGGATTCACGTGATAGCTCGTGTGAGCAAAGACTTCTTTCCAACCACATTAACACGCATGGGCCCAGAGATGACAAATATGTTTTTTCATGTTTACCATTGGATCTGGTTGTGGCTGCCTGGAGGAACGTGTTGAGGATTCTGAGGTTCAGTGGGCAAGAATGCCATGCTCAGGACCTTGCCTGACAGGGGTACTAGAGGATGAGGAGAAGGGCTGACCATTTGCCATACATTTACCATCCTGGAAATCAAGAATTTTAGGTAACAATTTTTTAAAATTGTGCTTTAGATCAAAGTTTACAGCTTGTTAATTTCTCATTCAGAAATTTATACACATATTGTTTTGTAATATCAGTTGCAATCCCCACAATGTGACAGCACACTCCCCCTTTCCACCTGGGTTGCCCTGTGTCCATTCAACCAATTCCTGTCCCTTCCTGCCTTCTGATCCGCCTCCAGACAGGAGCTGCCCATTTAGTCTCATGTATCTGATTGAACTAAGAGGCACACCCTTCATGTGTATTATTTTTTTTGTTTTACAGTCTTGTCTAATCTTTCTTTGAAGAGTGGGCTTTGGGCATGGTTTCAGTTCTGGGTTAACAGAGCATCTGGGGGCCATAGTTTCAGGGGCTCCTTTATGTGAATGTGAGTCCTGCTCCACACTTTTCTGCTGCTCCACCCGGGACACTCTGTTATTTTCCTTGTCAGGACGGTCACTGGTGGTAGTCAGGCACCATCTAGTTCTTTTGGTCTCAGACTGGGTAGAATCTCTGATTTATGTGGTCCTTTAGTCTCTTGGGCTGATAGTTCCCTTGTGTCTTTGGTTTTCTTCATTCTCCTTTACTCCAAGTGGGATGGGACCAACTGATGAATCTTAGATGGCCACTCACTCACAAGCTTTTAAGACCCCAGATGCCACACCTTAAAGTGGGATGCAGAACATTTTCTTAATAAACTTTGTTATGCCAGTTGACCTAGATGTCCCCTGAAACTATGGTCCCAGGCCCCAGCCACTCTGTCCCTCAAAGCGTTTGGGTGTGTCCAGGAAACTTCTTAGCTTTTGCATTGGTCCAGTTGTGCTGACTTCCCCTGTATTAACAATTTTTTTATGAAAGTCAATATTTCTCTCTTTAGCCAAACATTTTAAGGACTTATTTTTTGTACTGTTTACTGTAGGTCCCTGGGTGACACAGATGGTTTGCACATAGCTAATATTCAAGCAAATGATATTTTGTATAATTAACGAACAGTTTCATGAGAAATCATATTAAGATCACAAGGACTAGCATTTTTTGTATTCCTCGTAGAAACTAGCATGATGCTATACCTGAAAGAAATAATGATTAATTGAATTAATAACTGATTCATTTATTTTGGTAATGTGCAGTATAGGTAATAAGAATAATCCAGTATGACTGGGCATCAGTTAAAATAATTTCAACCTCGTTTATCAGAATATTTACTAGCATTGGTGCTAAGCTGAAAAATTGAGTGCTATGACTTGTAATTTTTTCCAGTAATCCCCTTCAGTTGTCTCAGTTCATGATAGCAAAGAAAGAGTTAAATGGCTTAAACACATGAAGAAGGAGTGGCTCGATTTTTACATTTTTGGTCTAAGAGGACACCAATGATGTGTATATTCTGGATGTGGAGAGAAGATTATACTTACTGTTTTTTTTTTCCATAAGGACTGTTGTTGTTAGCTGCTGTAGAGTTGGCCCCGACACATAGGTGACCCTGACTCGTGGTGACCCCATGCACAACTGAATGTAATGCTGCCAGGTCCTGTGCCATCCACTTATTGGTTGTAGATTAGACCATTGTGACCCATAGGGTTTTCATTGGCTGATTTTCAGAAGTAGATCACCAGGTCATAAGGACTGTTGTTAGGTGCTGGTGAGTCGGTTCCAACTTATAGCAACCCTACGTACAACAGAACGAAACACTGCCTGATTCGTGCCATCGTCATGATTGTTGCTGTGTTTGAGCCCATTGTTGCAGCCACTGTGTCAGTCCATCTTGTTGAGCATCTTCCTCTCTTTCATTACCCTCTGTTTTACCAAGCATGGTGTCCTTCTCCAGGGACTGATCCCTCCTGGTAACATGTCCAAAGTACATAAGACAAAGTCTCGCCATCCTTGCTTCTGAAGAGCATTCTCGCTATACTTCTTCCAAGACAGATTTGTTCCCTTCTTTTGGCAGTCCATAGTATATTCATTATTTTTTGCTGGCACCATAATTCAGAGGCACTGATTCTTCTTTGGTCTTCCTTATTCATTGTCCAGCTTTCACATGCATATGAGGCAATTGAAAATACCATGGCTTGGATCAGGCACACCTTAGTCCTCAAAGCGACATCTTTACTTTTTAATACTTGCAAGAGATCTTTTGCAGATTAGCCCAGTTCAGTGAATGGGTTGATTTCTTGACTGCTGCTGCTGTGGGCATTGATTGTGGATCCAAGTAAAATGAAATCCCTGACAACTTCAGTCTTTTCTCCGTTTATCATGTTGTTGCTTATTGGTCCAGTTGTGAGGATTTTTATTTTTTTTACGTTCAGGTATAATCCATACTGAAGTCTGTGGTCTTTGATCTTTATCAGTAAGCGCTTCAAGTCTTCACTTTCAGCAGGTCAGGTTTTGTCATCTGCATGTTGCAGGTTGTTAATGCATCTTCTTTCAATCCTGATGTTGTATTCTTCTTTGTACAGTCCAGTTACTTGGATTACGTGCTCAGCATACAGATTGAGTAAGTATGATAAAAGGATACAACCCTGACGCATACCTTTCCTGATTGTAAACCACGCAGTATCCCCTTATTCTGTTTGACATGACAGCCTCTTGGTCTGTGTACAGGTTCCTCATGAGCACAATCAAGTGTTCTGAATTCCCATTCTTCATAATGTTATCCATAATTTGTTATGATCCACACAGTCGAATGCCTTCGCATAGTCAATAAAACACAGGTAACATCTTTCTGGTATTCTCTGCTTTCAGCCAAGATCCATCTGACATCAGCAGTAAGGACTAGCTGTTGGAAAAGGATAAATACAGAACAGAGGTCCTCCCTTCCATTTTTTGATCTTGGAGTTGTGGGAAGAGGAAAGCATTTAGTCAGTCACAGAGTAGGGTCTCTGATTATTTCAGACTGAATTCAAAAACAGAGTCGTAACATTTGTATGACATCCTGCTTGCACTCATATGAACAGCATATTTATTCATCTGCTCATTCACTTAACCATATTTATTGAGCACCTACTATATGCCAAGCACAGTTCTAGGCTCTGGGCATAGAGTGGTAGACAAGAGACAGAGTCTTTGCCCCTATTGTTCATTACAGATGAGAAAATTAATTCTCTACAAAAGTGTCTTGCCAAAAGTTGTAGAAATGGGACTTGAACAAAGCATCCAGATTCCAAATTCAGTGTTCTATCCTGTATACCACACGGCCTCCCATAATTTAGGAGGACCCTGGTTGAGTATCAGTAAGACTGTTCTGTCTGCCTTTGCTTTGCCCTGCCCTTGGTGGTAGTACGTTCTTTTCCATACTGCATGGAATGGTATGGACGCATATGCGTGTAGAAGAGAAATATCCTGTCCGTGGGGATCACTTACACCTTTTTCCGGTCCTTGGGCAAGTCATATTCATTTTCTGAGCATCACCCTAGGATCATGTCATTAAAAATAATGTAAAATATTTGGAGCAGTGTTTTTCAAACCCTTGAGCTTTGACCTATTAGTTGGCCATGACATTAATTTGGTAGGGTGAGACCAACATCAAAAAACAAACAAACCAGAAAAAATCTTAGAATGCATCACACTTAGTAAGGTAGGGATTGTTATGTAAAACTTTTATATAATAAATATAGGTTTGTATTAGGTTGCAAAATGAAATTATTTCTTTACTGTTATTTGTGTTAAAAAACATTTAAAACAGTGCTCACTTCAGCCACACATTACTAAAATTGAAATGATAACAGAGATTAGCATGACCCCTGCACAAGGTTAACACGCAAATTCGTGAAGCAGTCCATATTTTTAATGTGTTTCTTGTGGGGATGAGGAAACTACTTTTATTTTTTAAGTGGAGCTGAATTAAAATATCCATTTATTTCTATTAGAAAAAACTTGGAAACAAAGGGCATCAGGAAAGATATTCTTTTTTTTAAAACAAAAGAGATAAATGATTATCATTAGCTACCACTTGAGTGAGAGAGAGTGTGTTTGTGGTGTTTAAAGGGTTCGTTGTAGTAAAGTGGAATATGTATGATGAAATTATTAAGAGAAGTTATTTGGCATTTGAATATGTGCGTGAACAGATTTTTTATGTTTTTTAAATTAAACACACACTGACATCATGTTGCAGTTACCGAGTTCCCTGTGTCCTATACTCTTGCTGATTGTGGTTTCCTGTATTGAGTGGTTTCGTTATTTTTTGAAATTTATATATTTTGTAATTTAATTGCATTTGGGGAAATAAAGTACCTAACTGAGGGAATTTCCTATACATATCTGATTATGATAAAGTCTACAACTGTTTAGACTTTAATATAGATAGTTAAATATTACATAGTATTTTAAAACTTATTTAAGATTTTATATTTTTCATTTTCAAAATGTTAAGTGGATTTTTTTGAAGATATTATTTGTAATAAAAGAATAACAGATGAAGTTTCATAAATAGAATTTTAATAGACTAGGAAAATATTAAATTTCGAATTTGAAATAATTTGACAGGGATAGGAGTGATACCTTGGAAAGATAAGAGCTTGTTGCAAAAGAAACAACAAAAAAGAAACCATGTGAAGAGATTTTAAGAGTTTTTTAAAATCTGTGTAAGACTACATTTTTGGAAGCACATACTATCTCATTTGTTGAGATGGCCGGGACAAAGATGTATTTAAATTTTGCGTGCTTATTCTTCGCAAGGCGTGGATGAGATATATTTCTTCCTTAGAATAAGTTTGTGATCCAATTATAGAGATAAATGTAGAAGAAAGGCTAACCTTAAACGAGTGTAGAGGTCTTTCTGTCTCCTCAGAGGACAACAACATACAAAAAATAAAATTTCCTGGAGAAGGTTCTGAGCAGGAAAGCTGAGTGTGCTCTGGTTGCTCTACCGAAGACTGCACAGTGACTTTGTGTTATGGGCACCTTTAGTTTACTTGAGTGCAGCCAGTCAAAGTCTGGAGGAAGAAAGAGAAGAACAAACTAATAATTAGTGCAGAAGTATTTCACTCGGTGGGTGTCTGTCCTGGCATGAGTAACCAAAAAAAAAAAAAAACCAAACCTGTTGCTGTTGAGTCGATTCTGACGCATAGCGACCCTATAGGACAGAGTAGAACTGCCCCATAGGGTTTTCAAGGAGTGGCTCGTGGATTCGAACTGCTGACCTTTTGGTTAGAAGCTGCACTCGTAACCACTGTGCCACTACTGCCATCAACCTGTTAATCTGTTGATTTTCACCCCTTAGCCCATATCTTTGCTGGAAAAGAGAGCCGAACTATCTCTTGATCCGAGTCTCCTCCTAATGACTAGTTTAAGTGTTTTAAAGATTATTCAAGATTAACTGTCACTACTTCTTCACCTCCTATTAGCTTTTTGTTTTTTAGAAATCATTTTTATAAGTTATTGAGTTGTTGTTAGGTGCTGTCGAGTCAGTTCTGACTAATAGTGACCGTCTATGTACAGCAGAACGAAACACTGTCTGATGTTGTGCCCTCATCACAATCATTGTTATGCTTGAGCTCGTTGTTGTAGCCACTGTGTCAGTCCATCTCGTTGAAGATCTTCTTCTGTTTCACTGACCTTCTACTTCACCAAGCATAATGCCCTTCTGCAGAGACTGGTCCTTCCTTATAACATGTCCAGAGTACTTGAGACGAAGTCTCGCCATCCTCTCTTCCAAGGAGCACTCTGGCTGTATTTCTTCCGAGACAGACTTGCTCATTCTTCTGGCAGTCCATGGTATATTCATTATTCTTCGCCAACACCATAAATCAAAGGCATCAATTCTTCAGTCTTCTTACTCATTGCCCAGCTTCCGTGTGCATATGAAGCAATTGAAAATATCATGGCTTGGATCAGGTGCGCCTTAGTCCTCAAAGTGACATCTGTGCTTTTTAACACTTTAAAGAGGTCTTGCAGCAGATTTGCCCAATGCAAATGCAGTGCGTCCTTCAGTTTCTTGACTGCTGCTTCCATAGGTGTTGATTGTGGATCCAAGTAAAATGAAATCCTTGACGACTTCAATTTTTTATCCGTTTATCATGATGTTGCTTATTGGTCCAGTTGTGAGGATTTTTGTTTTCTTTATGTTGAGGTGTAGTTCATATCAAAGGCTGTAGTCTTTGATCTTCATCAGTAAGTACTTCAAGTTCTCGTCACTTTCAGCAAGCAAGGTTGAGTCATCTGCATATCGCAGATTGTTAACGAGTCTTCCGCCAATCCTGATGAGACATTCTTCTTTGTATAGCCCAGTTTTACGGATTATTTGCCTAGCATGTAAATTAAATAAATATGGTGAAAGGATGCAGTCCTTTCTTGATTTTTAAACCATGCAATGTCCCCATGCTGTCTTTGAACAACTGCTTCTCGGTCTACATACAGGTTCCTCATAGCACAACTAAGTGTTCTGAATTCCCATTCTTCGCAGCGTTATCCATAATTTGTTATGGTCCACACAGTTGAATGCCTTTGCATAGTCAATAAAACAGAGGTTAACATGTTTCTAGTATTGTCTGCTTTCAGCCAGGATCCATCTGGCATCATGTCCCTCGTTCCATGTCCTCTTCTGAATCCAGCTTGAATTTCTGGCAGTTCTCTGTCAGTGTATCGCTGTAACCACTTTTGAATGATCTTCAGCAAAATTTTACTTACATGTGATATTAATGATATTGTTTGATAATTTCCACATTCTGTTGGATCACCTTTCTTTAGAATGGACACAAATATGGATGTCTTCCAGTTGGTCGGCCAGGTAGCTGTCGTCCAGATTTCTTGGCATAGACGAGTATGCATATCCAGTGCTGCATCCATTTGTGGAAACATCTCAATTGGTGTTCTGTCAATTCTCGAAGCCTTGTTCTTCGCTAAAGCCTTCAGTGCAGCTTGGACTTCTTCCTTCAGTACTATTGTCTCTTGATCATATGCTACCTCCTGAAATTGTTGAACATCGACCAGTTCTTTTCTGGTATATTAAGTATTCCTTCTACCTGCTTTTGATGCTTCCTGTGTCATTCAATATTTTGCCCATAGAATTCTTCAGAATTGCAACTTGAGGTTTGAATTTTTTCTTCTGTTCTTTCTGCTTGAGAAATGTCGAGCATCTTCTTCCCTTTCGGTTTTCTAACTCCAGCTCTTTGCACATTTCGTTATAATACTTTGCTTTGTCTTCTCAAGCTACCCTTTGAAATCTTCTGTTCAGCTCTTTTACTTCATTTCTTCCATTTGCTTTAGCTACTTCACTTCCAAGAGCAAGTTTCAGAGTCTCTTCTGACATCCATTTTGGTTTTTTCTTTTCTTCCTGTCTTTTTAATGACCTTTTGATTTCTTCATTTATGATGTCCTTGATGTCTTCTCACAACTCCTCTGGTCTTTCATCATTATTGTTTAGTGTGTCAAATCTGTTCTTGAGATAATCTCCAAATTCAGATGGGATATACACAAGGTCGTATTTTGGCTCTCATGGACTTGTAATTTTCTTCAGCTTCAACTTGAACTTGTATATGAACAATTGATGGTCTGTTATATAGTCAGCCCCTGGCCTTGTTCTGACTGATGATATTGAGCTTTACCATTGTATCTTTTCACAGATGTAGTCGATTTGATCCCTGTGTTTCCATATGGTGAGGTCCATGTGTATAGTTGCCGTTTATGTTTTTAAAAAGGTATTTGCAATGACAGAGTCATTGGTCTTGGAAAATTCAATCGTGCGATCTCTGGCATCATTTCTGTCACTAAGGCCATATTTTCCAACTACCAGTTCTTCTTCTCCCCGATGTGTCTGTCAGTTTGTCCTACTATGGGGGCTTTCGTGTTGCTGCAATGCTGGAAACTATGCCAGTGGTACTCAGATACCAGTGGGGTCACCCATGGTGGACACGTTTCAGCTGAGCTTCCAGAATAAGACAGACTAGGAAGAAGGACCTGGCAGTCTACTTCTGAAAAGAATTAGCCAGTGAAAATCTTATGAATAGCAGCGGAACATTGTCTGATATAATAATGGAAGATGAGCCCCTCAGGTTGGAAGGCACTCAAAACACAACTGGGGAAGAGCTGCATCTTCAAAGTAGAATGGACTTTAATGACGTGAACGGAGTCAAGCTTTTGGGACCTTCATTTTCTGATGTGGCATGACTCAGAATCAGAAGAAACAGCTGCAAACACTCATTACTAATATGAATGTGGAATGTACAAAGTTGTAAATCTAGGAAGATTAGAAATCGTCAAAAATGAAATGGAATGGATAAACATTGATATCCTAGGTGTTCAAAACAAAAAAAAAAACAACCACTGCCATCGAGTCCATTCCAACTCATAGGCGACCCTGTAAGCTAGAGTAGATCTGCCCCATAGGGTTTCCAAGGAGCACCTGGTGGATTCAAACTGCCGACCTTGTGGTTAGCAGCCGTAGCTCTTAACCACTACACCAGCAGGATTTCTATCCTAGGCATTAGTGAGCTGAAATGGACTGGTATTGGCCGTTTTGAATCAGACAATCGTATCGTCTACTATGCTGGGGATGACAAATTGAAGAGGAATGATGGGGCATTCATCATCAAAAAGAACATGTCAAGATCTATTCTGAAGTACAATGCTGTCAGTGATAGGATAATATCTATACGCCTACAAAGAAGACCAGTTAATATGACTATTATTTAAATTTATGCACCAACCACTAAGGCAAAAGATGAAGAAATTGAAGATTTTAACCAGCTTCTGCAGTCCAAAATTGATCGAACATGCAATCAAGATGCCTTGATAATTACCACTGATCGGAATGTGAAAGTTGGAAACAAGAAGGATAGGTAGTTGGAAAATACGGCCTTGGTGATAGAAATGATGCCAGAGAGGGCATGATAGAATTTTGCAAGACTAACAACTTCTTCATTGCAAATACCTTTTTTCACCGGCATAAACGGTGACTATTCCCGTGGACCTTGCCAGATGAAATATACAGGAATCAGAATGACTATGTCTGTGGAAAGAGACGATGGAAAAGCTCAGTATCATCAGTCAGAACAAGGGCAGGGGCTGACTGTATAACAGACCATCAATTGCTCATATGCAAGTTCAAATTGAAACTGAAGAAAATTAGAAGAAGCCCACGAGAGCCGAAGTACGACCTTAAATATATCCCATCTGAATTTAGAGACCATCTCAAGAATAGATTTGATGCATTGAACGCTAATGACCAAAGAAGACCAGATGAGTTGTGGAACGACATCAAGGACATCATACGTGAAGAAAGCAAGAGGTTATTAAAAAGACAGGAAAGAAAGAAAAGTCCAAAATGAATGTCAGAAGAGACTCAAACTTGCCCTTGAACGTGGAATAGCTAAAGCAAAAGGAAGAAATGATGAAGTAAAAGAGCTGTACAGAAGAGTTAAAAGAGTGGTTTGAAAAGACAAAGTAAGGTATTATCGTGACATGTGCAAAGACCTGGAGATAGAAATCCTAAAATGAAGAACATGCTGGCCGTTTCTGAAGCTGTAAGAACTGATGAAAAAATTCAAGCCTTGAGTTTAAAGATTGAATGATTCTACGGGGAAAATGTTGAAGGACGCAGGAAGCATCAAAAGACGTTGGAAGGAATACGCAGAGTTAATATACCAAAAAGAATTGGTTGATATTCAGCCATTCAGGAGGTAGCATATGATTAAGAAACAGTGGTATTAAAGGAAGAAGTCCAAGCTGCACTGAGGGCATTGGCGAAAACAAGGCTTCAGGAATTGACAGAATACCAATTGAGATGTTTCACCAAATGAATGCAGCACTGGAGATGCTCACTTGGCTCTGCCAAGAAATTTGAAGACAGCTACCTGGCCAGTTGACTAGAGGAGATCCATATTTACGCCTGTTCCCAAGACAGGTGATTGAACCGAATATGGAAATTATTAAACAATATCATTAATATCACATGCAAGTAAAATTTTGCTGAATATTATTCAGAAGCAGCTGCAGCAGTGTATCAACAGGGAACTGCCAGAAATTCAAGTCAGATCAGAAGAGGAAGTGGAACCAGGGGTATCATTGCTGATGTCAGATGGATCATGGCTGAAAGCAGAGAATACCAGAAAGATTTTACTGGTGTTTTATTGACTGTGCAAAGGCATTCGACTGTGTGGTTCATAACAAATTATGGATCATGCGAAGAATGGGAATTCCACAACACTTAAATGTGCATAAATGTACATAAATCAAGAGGCAGTCATTCAAAAAGAACAAGGGGATACTGCATGGTTTAAAGTCAGGAAAAGTGTATGTCCGGGTTGTATCCTTTCACAATACTTATTCGAACTGTAATCTGAACAAATAATCCGAGAAGCTGGACTGTATGAAGAAGAACTGGACATCAGGATTGGAGGACAACCTGCATTTTACAGATGATACAACCTTGCTTGCAGAAAGTTAGGAGACCTTGAAGCACTTACTGATGAAGATCAAAGACCACAGCCTTCAGTATGGATTACACCTCAACATACAGAAAACAAAAATCCTCAAAATTGGACCAATAAGCAACATCGTGATAAACGGAGAAAAGATTGAAGTGGTCAAGAATTGCACTTTACTTGGATCCACAATTAACATCCATGGAAGCAGCAGTCAAATCAAATGACACGTTGCATTGGGCAAATCTGCTGCAAATGACCTCTTTAAAGTGTTGAAAAGCAAAGATGTCACCTTGAAGACAAAGGTGCACCTGACCTAAGCCACTGTTTTCGGTTGCCTAATATACATGCAAAAGCTGGAGAATGAATAAGGAAGACTGAAGAAGAATTGATGGCTTTGAATTGTGGTGTTGGCGAACAATATTGAATGTACTATGGGCTGCAAAAGAAGGAACAAATCTGTCTTGGAAGAAGTACAACCAGAGTGCTCCTTAGAAGCAAGAATGGCGAGACTATGTCTCACATACTTTGGACATATCGTCAGGAGGGATTAGTCCCTGGAGGAAGACATCATGCTTGGTTAAGTAGAGGGTCAGCGAGAAAGAAGACCCTCAATGAGATGAATTGACACAATGGCTACAACAACGGGCTCAAGGACAACAATGATTGTGAGGATGGCACAGAACTGGGCAGTGTTTCGTTCTGTTGTACATAGGGTTGCTATGAGTCAGAACTGACTTGACGGCGCCTAGCAACAAGAATCCTTCATATCTCCAACTTTCATGTTCCAGTCACCAGTAGTTATCAGTGCATCTTGATTACATGTTTGATCAATTTCAGACTGCAGAAGTTTGTAAAAATCTTCAATTTCGTTATCTTTGGCATTAGTGGTTGGTGTGTAATTTTGAATAATAGTCATTATTAAGTTGTCTTTCTTGTAGTTGTATGGATTATTACCCTATCACTGACAGTGTTATCCTTCAGGATAAATCGTGAAATGTTCTCTTTGACAATGAACGTGGCACTGTTCCTCTTCAATTTGTCACATAGCAGACCATATGATTGTCTGATTCAAAATGGCCAATACCTGTGCTTTTCAGCTTACTAATACCTAGGATGTCGATGTTTATGCATTCCATTTCATTTTTGATGACTTCCAATTTTTCTAGATTCATGCTTTGTATATTCCACCTTCCTATTATTAATGGGTGTTTGCAACTGTTTCTTATTTTGAGTCGTACCACCTCAGCATATGAAGGTCCCGAAAGTTTGACTCCATTCGTGTCATTAAGGTCAACTCTACTTTGAGGAGATAGCTCTTTCCCAGTCATATTTTGAGTGCCTTGCAACCTGAGGGGCTCAGCTTCTGGCGTTATATCAGACAATGTTCTGCTATTCATAATGTTTTCACTGCCCAGTTTTTTCATTAGTAGACTGCCAGGTCCTTCTTCCTAGTCTGTGCTAGTCTGGAAGCTCAGCTGAAACTTGTCTACCATGGGTGACCCTGCTGGTGTTTGAATAGTGGTGGCATAGCTTCCAGTATCACAGCAAAATGCAAGCCCCCAAAGGTTTATAGTGGAAGTTACTGAGTAGACACAAAAATTAGAATATATTTCATATTTTGAGTACTTTGAAAACCTGTGTATCTACTACTTACCATTAACTTTAATGTACTGTGTGAGTCCTTTCCTGAAAACCTTTCCTTCCCCATTTCCTTTTGTTATCACTCTGCAGATTTTTGTATTTATCCTTCCCTTGCTTTCTTCGTAGTTTCACTGAATATTTCCGTATATTTAGTTTTGCATGTCTTTGAACTGTATAAGTGGAATCATTTGATATAAAGTTACCTGGAGGCTTGCTTTTTTTGAACTTAAGTACAACTCACTCTTTTTTTTTATTATTATTAGTGTGCTTTAGGTGAAAGTTTACAGCTTAAGTTAATTTCTCATACAAAAATTTATACACGTATTGTTTTGTGATATTAGTTGCCATCCCTACAATGTGACAGCACACTCCCTCTTTCCGTCCCAAACTCCCTGTGTCCATTCAGCCAGTTCCTGTCCCTTCCTGCCTTCTCATCCTGCCTTCGGACAGGAGCCCCCCATTTGGTCTCGTGAACTGAGAAGCACACTCTTCACGTGTGTTATTTTTTGTTTTATAGTCCCGTCTAATCTTTGTCTGAAGAGTGGGCTTCTGAAATGATTTCAGTTCTGAGTTAACAGTGTGTCCAGGGGCCATAGTTTTGGGGGTTCCTTCAGTCTCTGTCAGACCATTAATTCTGGTGTTTTTATGTAATTCACTCATTTTTATTATCATAAAGAATTTTATTCTATGAATATCTGAGTTTATTCACTTTCCTATGATGGCCATTTGGGCCTTTTTCTGTTATAAACAGGCTTTCTATGAACATTTTTGTACAGATATTCTGGTGTATTTATGCCTGATGTTTCCTAAAATTTATAGGAATGAAATTTGAGACATTTAGTATATACCACTTTGTATTCATTGAATATTATAAATTGTTAAAGTGGCTATGCAATTTGATACTATCATCAAAAGTGTAAATGTTCTTGTTAGACTTTTTGATTTTGGGGTGTGAAGTGGTATCCGATATTTTAAAATTATGTTATCTGATTACTAATGAAGTCAACCATCTTTTCACTGGTTTCTTGGCCATTTGGGATTATTTTTCAGTGAAGTGCCTCTTCACATGTTTTGCCCATTTATCTTTTGGGTCATTTATCTTTTATCTGTTTATAGTAGTTCTTTATAATTCTGGGATAATAAGCCTGTCTCCACATTTGTGGCTTGCCTTTCTACTTTTTTTACTTCCCACCTCCCTGGGTTGCTTTTGAATTTTTTTTTTCTTTATAAATCTTATCCAGCAATTTGATTATGATATGCCTTGGTGTGGTTTCATTTTCTTTTCTTTTTCCGCTTGTCCCTTTTCCATTCCCTTTCCTTTTCTTTATCTTTATTGTGATATAAGTCATATACCATATGATTTACTCACTGAGAGTATACAACTCAATAGCTTTTAGTGTATTCAGAGTTCTGCATCTATCACCAGAATCAATTTTAAAACATCTTTATTACCCCCGAAAGAAACCTCACACGTCTCAGTCATCATTCACCCCAAATTCCTTCCATCCCTCCAGCCCTAGGCAACCACGAAACCACTTTTTGTCTCTCTAGATCTGCCTGTTCTGGACATTTCGTATAAATGGAAAAATATACTCTGTGGTCCTTTGTGACTGCTGCTTTCTCTTAGCCTAATGTTTTCAAGGTTCTGCCATGCTGTGGCATGTAACAGTGCTTAATTTCTTTTTATGGCCAAATAATATTCCGTTGTATGGATATATAATTTATTTATCCATTCATCAGTTGATGGACATTTAAGTTGTTTCTACTTTTTGGCTATTACAAATAATGCTGTTATGAACATGTACAAGTTTTGTGTAGGTGTGTGTGTCCTTTTCTTGTGGGTGTATATCTAGAAGTGAATTGCTGGGTCCTCTGGTAACTCTGTTTAACCATTTGAGGAACTGCTACTGTTCTGCAGAGTGGCTCTACCCTTTACTATTCTCACTAGCATAGTGTGAGGGTTCCAGTATCTCCGCATTATCACCAACACTTGCTGTTATCTGCCTTTTTTGTTCTGGCCATCCTAGTGGGTGTGAAGTGGTATGTCATTGTGGTTTTGATTTACATTTCCCTATGGCTGATGACCCCCAGGCATCTGTCAGTTTGTCATCCTGTGGGGGCTTGCGTGTTGCTGTGATGCTGGACGCTGTGCCACTGGTACTCAGATAACAGGGTTACCCATGGTGGACAGGCTTTAGCTGAGCTTCCAGACTAAGACTAGGAAGAAGGACCTGGCAGTCTACTTCTGAAAAAAAAAAATTAACCAGTGAAAACCTTATGAATAGCAGTGGAACATTGTCTGATATAGTGCCAGAAGATGAGCCCCTCAGGTTGGAAGGCACTCAAAATATGACTGGGGAAGAGCTTTTCCCCAAAGTAGAGTTTTAGGAGGGACCAGTCCCTAGAGAAGGCCATCATGCTTGGTAAAGTAGAAGGTCAGCGAAAGAGAGGAAGACCCTCGACAACATGGATTGACACAGTGGCTGCAACAGTGGACTCAAGCAACAACAATTACTAGGATGACGCAGGACCAGGCACTGTTTCGTTCCGCTCTATGTAGGGTCGCTATGAGTCGGAACTGCCTCAGTGGCACCTGACAACAACAACGTGGCTAATGAGGAGCTCTGGTGGTGCAGTGGTTAAGAGCTCGGCTACTTACCCAGAAGGTCGGCAGTTTGAATCCACCAGCAGCTCCTTGGAAGCCCTGTGGGGCAGTTCTACTCTGTCCTATAGAGTTGTTATGAGTTGGAATTGACTCGGTGGCAGCGGGTTTGGGTTTGCTTTATGGCTAATGATGAAGCGCCCTGGTGGCATGGTGCTTAAGCACTCGGCTGCTAACCAGCTGCTCCATGGGAGAATATGCGGCAGTGTGCTTCGGTAAAGACGTAAAACCTTGGAAACCTTATGGGGCAGTTCTACCCTGTCCTATAGAGTTGCTATGAGTTGGAATCCACTTGAGGGCAATGGGTATGGCTAATGATGTTGAGCATCTTTTCATGTGCTTATTGGCCATTTGTATTTTGGAGAAATGTGTATTCAGATGCTTTTCCCAATTTTTATTGGGTTGTCTTTTTATTCTTTAGTTGTAATACTTTAAATATTCTGAATAAAAGTTTATCAGATGTATGATCTGCAAATATTTTCTCCCATTCTGTATGTTGTCTTTTCCCTTCCTTGAAGATATCCTTTGAAGCACAAACATTTTCAATTAGTTTTTTATTCGTTTCCTATTACAGCATTAACAAATTACCACAAACTTAGCGACTTTTTAAAAAACACCTGTTTGTTATCTCTGTCCTGTTGGTCAGAATCCAAGTTGGCCCTTCAGTAGCTCTTTAACATAATTTCTCACCATTTCTTGTGTATTCTAGACACACATGAAACAAACAGGCAGTGGTTCCTCGTAGACATTGTGTCATTCACTTATCTGTGCTGCTTATGCTCTTCTTACTTTTTTATTGGCTAATATTCTTTTTAAGACTGAATTATAGAATAATCTCTTCTGGAAGCTTGGGTTTTACAGCTGAATTGAGCTAAGTGTTCCTCTCTGTGTTTTCATAATAGAACATGTTCCTTCGTCTTCACTTACCATGTAGTATTAGAATGGCCTATTATGTTGTCAGTTGCCCCAATAGACTGTATGTGTCATTTCTGTACTCCCCACCAAAACCCACCACTATTGAGTCGATTCTGACTCATAGTGACCCTGTAGGACAGAGTAGAAGTGCCCCATAGGGTTTCCAAGGCTGTAAATCTTTATGGAAGCAGACTGCCACATCTTTCTCCTGTGGAGCAGCTGATGGGTTTGAACTGCCAACCTTTTGGTTAGCAGCTGACCACTTAACCAGGGCTCCTTCTGTACTCCCAGGGCTTAGTAATTGCCTAGTACATAGTAACATCAGAAAAAAAAAAAAAGCTGGAAACTGAGCTAGATAAATGAAATTAGGACTGCATAGCCATTAAGATATGCAAATCAAAATGATACCACTTTTTCTAACCATGTTATCGAATAAGAAGAGCATATATTGCCTTTAATGCCTGTGAAAGATATTCATATACTACTCCCAGGCATACAATTTGGTAAACTCTTTGAGAAAGCAAATTCAGTGTCAGGAGTCTTACTATGTTTAGACGCTGTGGGCACTTCTACTTCTAGGCACATATCCTAAAGAAATACTTCAATTTTTATGTTTTTAAACTACCTTATCCTCTGTTTCACTGATTCTTTCTTCTGCCTGATTAAATCTATTGGTAAGTCTTCTGTTGTGTTTCTCATTTCAGTTATTGTCCCTTTCAGTTGCAGTATCTTTTTTTAGATCCTCATTTTGTTCTTGCATTGTTTTCCTTATTTCTTTTAGCTGTTTGTTTTCCCTTAGTTCTTTATGTTTAATGTAGTTGTATTCTTCCATTTTTTTTTTTTCATTATTTGGTCAGCCATAGATGTGCTTTCACTCCCTTTGTCATGTTCATTTGGGTTGGCATTGTTTCTCTTTCTTTGTGTGTCTTGTGGTTTTTTTGTTGGGGCATTGGAATTTCTGAGGGTATTAACTTCCCGTTTTCCCCGATATTTGGTGTTTTTGCCCATGCTGTTTTTTGCAAGAAAGTCTTAGGTGGGCAGAGCCTTTGACCTTTGCTTACTGTTTCCTCTCCTATCTATGATAGCTCCTGCTCCTTCTCTGGTTTAATTTGAAGTCGTAAGTTCCAGATCTCGTTTTGCAATGTTCAATCTGTCCGAAACACACCAGAGAACACTCTGTGGTCAGTCTGTCCACCAGTGGGCACCGCCACTCAGAGGACATATTGTGTACTATTCAAATGATAAAAGATTGATGTATTTTCACACATCCAGACAATGGAATATTAGGCAGCTGTTAAAAAATAAGCTTTTCATGCTCTTATATGTAATAATCTCCAAGATATTAGTAACTAAAAAAAATCAAAATATGGACTAGCTTAGATAACACACCACAATTTGTGTAAAATTGGAGTGGAGAGATAACACACACACACACACACACACACAAGTGCATACACAGAGATTTAGATGAATAATGAATGTAAAATATAGTTCTGAAAAACACGGGAACTGCTGTAAGTCTGATTCTTAGTAGCAGTCAAATATTTTTATGGTCACCCTTTAGTGTCTTTTAAATTAAAAAAACATTTTAATGTATTCCAATTTGAGAAATGAAATTTAAATGTAAAAAATAAAAAGGGACTTGCTGGGTGTGGGTTTTCTGACTGAAAACATGATTGTAGAAACAGAGAAGGGAAGTGAGTAATAACTAGAGAGCGGGGACTGCACCCCCTGGTGGACTGTTGGTATATAAAATAATGCCTTATTGCCTATCCTTGTTTGTATGTCATATTGTACATGTTAGTTTATTTACCAGATATATTCTTAAAAGTAGAATTGTGAGATCAAAGGGTACATATGTTTATACTTTTGATAAATCCTACCTAATTGCTTTCCATAAGGCTGTACCAATTTATACTTCTGCCAGTGATACATGAGAGATGAGAGTGCCTTTCTCCAAATCCTTGACAGCACAGTGTGTGTGAAAATTTTTGAATCTTTGCCAATCTGATAAGTGAAAAATCTCAGCATAGTTTCAGTCTGCATTTGTCTTATGATGAGGAGCAACTTTTAATAGACTTCAGAGCTATCTCTGTATCCTTCACTAAATGAACTATGTCAATTCATATCCTTTATCTATTTTTCTATTAGTTGTTGGTCTTACTGATCTGTAGAAGATGTCTCTCTATTAAGGAAATTAGCCCTTTGTCATGTTTCACAGTTTCCCTCCCTCCCCCTCAACTTATCTTTTTTGGATTGTTTTTGAAAGGTACGTGCTTTGTTGTCTTTTTGTGTGTGTGTGGTGAAAACATACACAAAACATAACAGCAGTTTACCAGTTTCTACGTTACACTTCAGTGACATTGATTACATTCAAGTTGTGTAACCGTTCTCACTGTCTTTTTCCAAATTATCCTACCACCATTAACATAAACTTAATGCCCCCCCAAACAAAAACTCCCCTATTTCTCTCCTTAGTTTCTATATATTTGCTTATTTCATGTAAGTGAGATAATACAATATTTGTCCTTTTGCTACTGTCTTATTTCGTTCAGCCTACTTGCAAGGTTCATCCATGGGTGGCATACATCAGGACTTCAGTCTTCTTTCTGGCTGAGTAATATTTCACTGTATACGTGTACCATATTTTGTTCATCTGTTGATGGGCATTTTGGTTGTTTCCAGCTTTGTTCTATTGTGAATAGTACTGTAATGAATATTACAGATCTTTTGGGTATATGCCTAAGAGTGGAATTACTGGGTCATATGGTAGTTCTATGCTCAATTTTTTGAAGAACTGCCAAAGTGTATTCCACAATGGGTGTACCAATTTACTTTCCCACCAGCAATGAATGAAGTTCCTGTTTCTCCAAAACCTTGCTAACACCTAATGTTTTCTGGGTTTTTGTTTTGTTTTCTGATCATTGCCATTCTAATGGGGATGAGATGGTATCTCATAGTGGTTTTGATTTGTTGTTGTTTAGGTGCTGTCGAGTCGGTTCCAACTCGTAGCAACCCTGTGTACAACAGAATGAAACACTGGTCCTGCGCCATCCTCACAGTCGTTATGCTTGAGCCCATTGTTGCAGCCTCTGTGTCAGTCCATCTTGGTGAGGGTCTTCCTCTTTTTCACTGACCCTCTACTTTACCAAGCATGATGTCCTTCAGGGACTGATCTCTCCTGGTAACATGTCCAAAGCATGTGAGGCATAGTCTCGCCATGCTTCTAAGGAGCATTCTGGTTGTACTTCTTCCAAGACAGATTTGTTCATTCTTTTGGCAGTCCATGGTATACTCAGTATTCTATGCCAACACCACAATTTAAAGCATCAGTTCTTCCTTATTCATCGTCCAGCTTTCACATGCATATGAGGCGATTGAAAACACTGTGGCTTGGGTCAGGCACACCTTAGTCCTTAAAGTGACATTTTTGCTTTTTAACACTTTCCAGAGATCTTTTGCAGCAGATTTGCCCAATGCAAATGCAATGTGTTGTTTGATTTTTTGACTGCTACATCCATGGGTGTTGATTGTGGATCCAAGTAAAATAAAATCCTTGAGAACTTCAATCTTTTCTCCGTTTATCATAACGTTGCTTATTGGTCCAGTTCTGAGGATTTTTGTTTTCTTTATGTTGAAGTGTAATCCATACTGAAGGTTGTGGTCTTCGATCTTCACCAGTAAGTGCTTCAAGTCCTCTTTCTTCACTTTCAGTAAGCAAGGTTGTGTCGATCAGCATAATGGAGGTTGTTAATACGTCTTCTTCCAGTCCTGATGCTGCGTTCTTCTTTTTATAGTCCAGTTTTGGGGATTATTTGCTCAGCATACAGATTGAGGAAATATGGTGAAAGGATGCAACCCAGACACACACCTTTCCTGACTTTAAACCATGGATTATCCCCTTGTTCGGTTCGAATGACTGCCTCTTGATCTATGTACAGGTTCCTCATGAAGACAATTAAGTATTCTGGAATTCCCATTCTTTGCAGTGTTATCTATAATTGGTTGTGATCCACATAGTCGAATGCCTTTGCATAGTCAATAAAATACAGGTAAATATCTTTTGGTATTCTTTGCTTTCAGCCAGGATCTGTCTGACATTAGCAGTGATAACCCTGGTTCCATGTCCTCTTCTGAATCCGGCTTGAATTTCTGGCAGTCCCCTGTTGATGTACTGCTGCAACCGCTTTTGAATGATCTTCCGTGAAATTTTACTTTCATGTGATAGTAATGATATTGTTCGATATATAATATCTATATTTGCATCTCCCTAACGGCTGATGACTTTGAGCATCTTTTCATGTGCTTGTTGATGAAATGTCTGTTCGAGTCCTTTACCCATTTTTTTTTTTGTGTGTGAGTTGTTTGTGTTTTTGTTTAAGTTGTAACAGTATTTTATAAAGTTTGAATATTTGGATTAGACCCTTATCAGATACATGGTTCCCCCAAAATTTCTCCCAATCTGTAGACTTGTCTTTTCACTTTTTTAATAAAGTCTTTTGGTGCACTGAAGTATTTAATTTTTATGAAATCCTATTTATCTGTTTTGTATTTTTCTGCTTATGCTTGTGTTCTCATATCTTATAGGCCACCGCAGAAACCTAGGTCCCACAAGCTTCTGTTGTTGTCTTTTGACTGTGCGTATGGTGTGTTTTGTCATCCAGAAAATTAGATTTTGTTGTGTAGTTAAATTTATCAATGTTTTCTTTTATGGCTTTTGGAGATTGCAACAAACTTAGGAGGAACATCTTCCTTACCTCAGGAAATAATTTTAAATATGTTGAAAGCTTTATATGTAAAGATGTTTATTGCATTATTTGTAAATTAAAAAAAAATTGAGAACAATATAGATATCCCGTAATTGGAGAATGATTAATTGTGATACCAAAAATCAAACCTGTTGCCATCGAGTCGATTCTGACTCATAGGGATCCTATAGGACAATGTTGAACTGCCCCATATGGTTTCCAAGGAGCAGCTGGTGGATTCCAACTGCCGACCTCTTGGTTCACAGCCAAAGGCTTAACCATCGAGCCACCAGGGCTCCTTCATCATGATGTAGCTACATAATGGATTATTATGCAACCTGTATAAATAATATTTACAGAAAGTTCCTAATAGCCTGTAGCAATAAATGTTTACAGATGTATGCCATGGGAAGATGTGTGTCTTCAGGTTGAGGCCAGTATCAAAACTGTATCTCTTCAGGATCATTTCAATTATATAAAAAATGGAAGGCATATTAATAGTTGTAATTGATTGGTGAGATTATTTTATTATTATTTAAAATGTCTTCCTAGTCTTCATAAACGTCTAAAACAAGCATGTCTTTTTATAATAAGAAAAAGTAAATAAAGTGGATGATATTATAGTCCCAGCGTGTGTTATATAATATGCATTTGTATACGAGCCATTTGCCTTGGATACTTGACGTTCTCTGCACTCTAAGCAGCCCAGAAGTGGGGCGAAGAAAACCAGTGGTTGTTTGCCCAGAATAGAGCTAGTTTATCCTGATTTTCTTCTTTTCTACTTCTATAGTCAGGTATCAGGATCTCAGGGAATGTTCTTTTATGCATTTCACTTGTAGAGAAGTTGCCAGTCAAATTACAGTGACACCCTAAAGTGAGCACGTAATAGTGAATTTTTATTTCTCTTTTAAATTCTTCCTAATAGCGATCTGGCTTTCTTCTAAAATTATGCTTTTTTTTTTTCTTCTTTTCTTTTCTGGGTTCCAGTTGCTATACATCCCTGTCAAACTTGGTAGTTTTTTTGTAAAAAAAATTTTATTGGGTTGTAATTTACAGACAATAAAAAAAATTTCAATTTAAATGTACAGTTTGAGTTGTGAAAAATGTGTTCTCTCTTGGAACTGTCACATTTAAGATAGACCATTTCCATCAGTAGACTATGGAGATCGCACTTTTTAAAAATAGAATTTGAAAAGATACAATGTGTTTTGTACTAATATACTCTGAACACTACAAGAATAACAGTTAGTTTTAGATAGAGTAGTCAAAAGAGAGATAAATGTTTGAAAAGTTAGTGGCTTATGCAGTAACTGCATAATTAACTAAATAATTAACTTCACAAAGGAGCCCTGCTTTGGTTATAGCATAAAAGTGCAATAATTAAAAGTCATCAAAGAACCAAATGAGACATTAGTTGAATTCTTTGGGGTGCTGAGACTTTTAAGTTTTAAGGCACAGTCCGGTGTATTTTTGGACTTTCGATTTCTTTGCATTTCCTGGTCCCCTTCCTTTTTTTTTCTAAAATGCTGCTGCAAGGCACCTGTTTGTTCTCATATCAAAATTAGTGATAACTCAGACAATTGGAGGATGTTCCTGTATATCAACAAAATCCTTTCTTTAGTACTTTATTCCATGTGTGAGTCTGTACACCTGTTTGCAGGACTGGGGAAGTGGAGATTTTTAGAACAGTGAACATAATAATAAGTGTAACAAACATGATTAAGATGTCCTGGAGAGCGCAGTGTTTCCTAGTAAAAAGACTGTTTTAAATGTTTAACCTCATTTCAAAAGAGGAGCGCTTAAAGAAGCTTTCATCTATCAGAGCAAGAGGTTATGTTTGTGTAAATCAAACCACTGTACAGTTTCTAGAATTTGAATGTGGTGCTTTTGTAGGTTCTCCTCAGTGTGAGTGGTCAGTAGGAGTGGGGATCGGCTTCGTCTCGACTGTCTGCTCCCTCCCTTTTGTTGGGTTTGTGCATTGTCAGGAACTATTCCTTCCAGGGACGGCTGCTGTTCACTGCCGTCTTCCCCTGTTCTTTCCTGCTCTTTGTCTCTTTTTCTCTTCCTCCCCAACTTCTTCTCTTGGAGTTGTGGAAAAAAACAAAAAGAAGACCTTACCTGCATTTTCACTTTTTATTTTGAATACTGACAGATTTAATTTCTTAGCAACTTTGTACTTCAGATGAAATCATGTTAGTTGTAAATTTTATTAATGTTTAATTTGCATTTGAGAAACCTAAGTGGATTGATCCAAACTGGAAATCTTAAAATTTTGAAAAGGTAATTTTCCCATCTTTAGAAGGAATTTTCCCATCTGCTTTGCCAGTAGTTAGAACCGTTGGCAGGGCATCCAAAGGATTAAATACTAATTGATTGTGGGTATTGCTGGAAGGGATCCAGAGATTAGAAATATGTGTTTATTCTAATTTAAATTAATAGTGAAAGAAATTTAGTAAACAAATCTGAGACGGGAGAATTTAATTACTGGAAAACTGTTTAAGTATGGATTTCTACAAAAATACCATCAGAAACTTGTTAGGCTGTTTGTAGAGAAAACTTGCACTCATTTGAGCAACCTAAGGGCATTTGAGAAACCTAAGTGAATTGATCCAAACTGGAAATCTTAAAATTTTGAAAAGGTAATTTTCTCATCTTTAGAAGGAATTTTCCCATCTGCTTTGTCAGTAGTTAAACAGTCATTCCACAGGGCATCCAGAGGATTAGATACTAATTGATTATGAGCATTGCTGGAAGGGATTCAGAGATTTGAAATATGTGTTTATTCAATTTACATTAACAATGAAAGAAATTTAGTAAACAAATCAGAGACTTTGGAGAATCTAATTATTGGGAAATTGTGTAAGTATAGATTTCTACAAAAATAATACCATCAGAAAGTTGTTAGGCTGTTTGTAGAGAAAATTTGCACCCGTTTGAGCATCAGATCTTTAACGTCCGTAGCCTGGGATGACTCTTGGCTAGACAGCTGCCTTAAATTCCATTTGAAGGCATGATAGAATAAATTATAAGTAAATAATTGTAAATGCAGAGTGATACTTCTTAGGTTAACTTCTGTGTACTGTTGTACTTCTTTTTGTAAGAATTATGGAAACAGTTTCATTACTCTATAGTTGAAGAAAAATCATTTTTCCAAGATAAACTTGTGTCTTTTCCGCTACTAAATTTAAGCTCTTCGCAGTCAGGGACATAGCTTATTTTAGGTCAGCACCTTTTCTGCCCACCCTCTTCTGTGATGTTACATTATATGTTTGTAGTAGAGTTAGATTTTTTTTGTCATAGTCTGCATTCCATCCTGGGATCTCCTGACCTGGTTGATTTTTTTTTTTTTTTAATTTTCACACATTAAGGTTTACTCTCTGTGCTGTAAAGTTCTGTGGATTTTGGTAAATACATAGTGTTATGTATTCACCACTACATTACCATATAAAATACCTTCACCGTCCTATGAAAAAATCTCCAGTGTATCAGCTGGTCAAATCCCCCCACCAAATCCCTGGGGAATTTGATCTGTTTTCTATTTCTATAGTACTGACTTTCCTAAAATGTCATATAAAAGGAATCATACAGTATGTATGGTAGTCTTTTTAAACTGGCTTCTTTCACTTGGAAAAAAAAAAAACAAGAAACCAAACCCGTTGCCTTCGAGTTGATTCCGACTCATAGTGACCCTACAGGACAGAGTAGAATGCGTCATGGTGTTTCCAAGGCGGTAATCTTTACAGAAGCAGACTGCCGCCCTCCCCACCCCCACCCCTCGCGCGCCGCTTCTTTCACTCAGAAATATGTGTTTAAGTTTCCTCTGTGTTGTTGCTTTTAGGTCCCTAGGTGGCGCAAACGGTTTGCGCTTGAATATTAAGCTAAAGTTTGGTGGTTCGAATCCACCCAGTGCACCAGGGAAGCAAAGCTTGGCGATCTGCTTCCACAAGGATTACAGCTAAGAAAGCCCTATGGAGCACTTCTAATCTCTAACACATGGGGTTGCCGTGAGTTTCAGTTGACTCGGTGGCAATGAGGTTGTTTTTTTGGTTTATGTTGTTGCATGGTTTAATAGCTCATTCCTTTTTCTTTTCTTTTTTTAATTGTGCTTTAAATGAAGGTTTACAGAACAAACTACCTTCTCATTGAACAATTAGTACACATACTGTTTTGTGACCTTGGTTGCCAACCCCCATGACATGTCAACACTCTCCTGTTCTCAACTTTAGGTTCCCTATTACCAGCTTTCCTGTTCCCTCCTGCCTTCTTGTACTTGCATCTGGGCTGGTGTGCCCATTTAGTCTCGTTTTGTTTTATGGGCTTGTCTCATTTTTGGCTGAAGGTGAACCTCAGGAGTGACTTTATTACTGAGCTAAAAGGGTGTCCGGGGACCATACTCTCAGGGTTTCTCCAGTCTGTCACACCAGTAAGTCTGGTCTTTTTTTTTTTTTTTTTTTGAGTTAGAATTTCGTTCTACAGTTTTCTGCAGCTCTGTCCCAGACTCTCTATTGTGATCCCTGTCAGAGCAGTTAGTAGTGGTAGCCGGGCACCATCTAGTTGTGGACTCAGTCTGGTGGAGGCTGTGGTAGTTGTGGTCCATTAGTCATTTGGACTAATCTTTCCCTTTGTATCTTTGGTTTTTTTCATTCTGCCTTGCGCCATATGGGTTGAGATCAGTGGAGTATCCTAGATGGCTGCTCACAAGAATAGCTCATTCCTTTTGATTGTTGATGAATAATATTCCATAGTATGGATGTATTCACCCATTCACCTGTTGAAGGATATCTTGGTTGCTTCTTACTCATGGCAAATAAGTATAAAGATGCTGCAAACATTTATGTACAGGTTTTTGTGTACAGGTTTTTGTGTAGACACACGTTTTCAAATAAATTGGGTGAATACCCAGGAGCGCAGTTGCTGGAAAGTATGGTAAGTCTGTGTTTAGCTTTGTAAGAAACCGTGAAACTGTCTTTCAGTGCAGCTGTACCATTTCACATTCCCACCATCAGCAGATAAGAATTCCTGTCGCACCACATCCTTGGTAGCATTTGGTATTGTCTGATTTTTGGAGTTTAGCCATTCTAATAGGTATGTGGTAGTATCTCATTGCTTTAGTTTGCATTCCACCAATGACAAGTGACGCTGAACAACTTTTCATATGCTTATTTTCCTCAACATATCTTTTTTGGTGAGCTGTCTGTTCAGATCTATTTCTCATTTTAAAAAAAAAGTTTTTTTTCTTTTTGTTGTTTGGTTTTAAGAGTTTTTTTAATACCATGTTTTTACTCAAATAATGCACACCTTCTGCATTTGTTTGCCAACTGCACCCTCCTTTCCACTAGAACTGAATGGCTTCTTTTAAAACTACCTTCCCCTTCGCTTCTCCGTGTCTTCCTAGTCAGCTTCTCTGGGTCTTGATTGCCTCATGTGTGAAACAGGAATTTTAAGTTAACTTGCCAGCGAGCAAGTATCTTTCCATTTTCAGTTCTGTGATTCCATGACAACCTGACTTTTTGAAACTCTCCTGGAGTGCTACCAACATACAGTTAGATCTCCTTACCTTTCTACCTGCTTTCACAAAGGAAAAGAATGGCATTATCCAGACATTGAGAGTCTTTAATTTCTTTGTGGAATTTTATTACTCCTGCTGCCTAAAAGCTCAGCTGTGATGGTTGCATGCCAGAGTGAAATAAATCTGTCAGTAACTTTCAGATCACAACAGAACAACAGTCTATAGATCGTGTCTCAGAGGTACTGCTCACAGAAATGACCTCCATGTTTACCGTGTATTACATACTTTGTACATTTATTGGAAGGTGAGAAAACAGTTTGGCAGTTTAGAATTTCTCTGTATCCTTCTTTTGTGCAATTTTTCCATCATTAACAAACAGACTGTTTTCTATAGAAGCTTCCCCCCCCCCCTGCAGAAATGTCCTCTGAAGGGTGGAGCAGGAAAGCTGCCTCAAGGGTCACAGGGCATTAGGGTGCAGTACTTGAAAACTATCTACAGATGGAATAATTTTAGAAATCAGTAAAACCTTAGAACAACAATACAGAAAAGTACAATGGTAAAATTTCCTGACAAAACAGAATTTGTTGAGGCTCTAGCCCCATCCAGTGGTGTTATGAAATAAAACCAGAGTGTGAAGTTTTTTTTTGTCCACCCCCGCACTCCAGCTTCAATTAGTGTACAACATTCTGGACTCGGTATAGTCTGCATGGCCTGGTACCTGTTCAGTTTCCATTTCTTTCCTCTACCGTCATGCCCATGTTTTCTCTTAATGATTTTCTAGGAGCACAGTACTGGCTCTGGAATCAGAGTTTTGATTTTAAACTTTAGGGAGATTTTACTACTAGTAAATTAAATCCCTGAAGTTAATCCCTTATGTCCCTAAAGTTTATTTCCTCAGGTGTACCACATAGATAATAATAGCTTCTACTTAGGATTACCGTAGGTGTTGCAGAAACTAATAATACATAAAGGTGCTTCACACAGTGTAGTGCTTGGCGTATATTTGTTGCCATTGCTACTACTGCTCGTTTAGATGAGGTCACCTGGGTGTTGTTTCAAGTGAGAAGACCAAAGGGCTAAGGACATTTCAGCAGCCTGTGAAAGCGTATGGTGTTGAAGTCCCCTAGCAAAACAGACCTTACAGAGGCCCTCACCGCTTCCCAGGGGGCTCAGAAAGAATGGTCAGAATGGTAAGAGGAAAGCCGGGATAGAAGGGCGTCATCAAAACCGAGGAAGGGAGCCATTCCAATAGGAAGGAGTGGTGAATAGCACCAGATGCTGCAGAGATCGCAGAAGACACAGAATTTCCATTGGCTTTTGAAGTACAAAGGATACCCGTGGAGTAGTGAGGGCAGACTGCGAACTGGGGGCCTAGGACTGAGGCGTGAATGGATGCTGGAGTTTGAGAGAGACAAGGGTGTTGATTGATGGGACACGTTTCTTGAAGAGGTGGGAGGGATGAGAATTCAAAGGGCACATGGAGGAATTAGCTCTGGACAAAAGGAGAGACAGGATGGGTGATACAGATTAGCTTGTAGGTAGTGGAAAGGGGAGGAAGTTGAGAGATTTTTCTTCATGACCTCAGTTTTCCAGGAAGTTCAAAGATGGTGAGGATGTTTGAAATAGTTTGAGGAGAGGGATGAAGGTTTAGAAGAGCTACCCAGCACAGGAGAGGGGAGCTGACTAGGCAATAATAGGATTTCTCTGCAATCTTGGGCATAGCTTGGTTGGAAGCTATGCATGTTTACATTTGTGGGAGTTTTTCTAGCATTTCTCAATAGCCAAAATATAAGAGCATATTATAATCAGATGATCGAGCTGTAATTTTTTTTTAACTTTTTTGTAGTTTTGCACTTTAAAAAAGTGAAATATTGGAAGAATATTACCATGAGCTCCCCAGTACCCTGTGCTTAGATTCACCAGTTGTTAACATTTTGCCACATTTGTGTTACCACTCTCCTTTAGGACACCTGTTTATTTTTCTGAACCATTTGAGGGTAAGTTAGACTTTATGGTCATTTAGCCCTAAATAGTACAACGTTTTATCTCCTAAGAACAATGACATTCTCCTATGTAGCCGTTCTCCTACGTAGCCTGAGTGTAAATTATTACACTCAGTGTGAATTGTTACACTCAGGAAACTTAACGTTGATACGCTATTATCAGATGTATAGTCCGTATTTCGTTTCTCCAGTTGTCTCAATGTCTTTATAATAATTTTTTAAAAAAATCCAGGATTCATTTTAGGATCAGGCATTGCATTCATTTACTCTTTTTAATCTTATTTAATCTAGAACAGTTTCTCAGCTCTTTTTTTATTGTGGTGAAAATATACATAATAAAACATACACCATCTCAACAGTTTCTACCTGCTCATCTGTTCTTTGTCTTTTATAGCATTGTGTTTTTGAAGTGTACAGGTTAGTAATTTTTTTTTAAGTGTCCCTCAATTTTAGTTTGCCTAATTTTCTTAGTTATCTAGTGCTACTATAACAGAAATACCACAGATGGGTGACTTTAACAAACAGAAATTTATTTTCTCACAGTTTAGAAGACTAGAAGTGTGAATTCAGGGTGCCAGCTCTAGGGGAAGGCTTTCTCTTTCAGCCCTTGAGAAAAAGGTCCTTATCTCTTTTGAGCTTCTGCCCCTGGGAGATCTTCATGTGGCTTGGCATCTCTCTTTCCCCATCTCTGCTTCTCTTGCTTCCTTGTTTAATCTCTTTTGTATCTCAAAAGAGATTGAGTCAAGATAAAACCTACACTAATCTTGTCTCATTAACATAACAAAGACAACCCATTCCCAAATTATAACCACAGGCAGAGGCTAGAATTTACAGCACGTGTTTTGGGACACAATTCAATCCATAAGAAATTGTTTCCTCATTTTAAAATTTAGGTTACGTGTTTTTGGCAGGAATACTACATCAGAAAAATGAAACACTTTTGTTTGTCAAAAGACTACCAAAAAAATGAAGAGACAACATACCGACTGGCAGAGTATTATTGGAAACCATACATCCTACAAGAATCTAATAAAAAAAATATATATAAATATAAAACATCTATAACTTAACAACAAAAAGACAACCCAATCATAAGATGGGCAAAGGACTTGAATAGACATTTCACCAAAGAGGACATTCAGATGGCCACCAAACACATGAAATATGCAGTGTCATTAGCCATCAGAGAGATACAAATCAAAACTGTAGTGGGATACCATTTTACTCCCATTAGGATGGCTGAGATAAAAAAAACAAAAACAAAAACAAATGTTGACGAGGATGTGGGGAAATCGGAGCCCTTATCCATAGCTGGTGGGAATACAAAATGATAACACCTGGTGTGGGAAACAATGTGGCCGTTCCTCAAAAAACTAAAAGTAGAACTATCATACCAAAAAAACCAATCCTGTTGCCATCAAGTCGATTCTGACTCATAGCAACCCTATAGGGGAGAGTAGAACTGGCACGTAGGGTTTCCAGAGAGCAGCTGGTGGAATCCAACTGCCAGCCTTTTGGTTAGCAGCTGAGCCCTTGACCGCTGAACCACTAGGGCTCCAGAACTACCATATGACACAGCAATTCCACTCCTAAGTATATACCCAAAAGACTTGAAAGCACAGACTCAAAAAGAGACTTTTACATCAACATTCATTGCAGCACTATTCATAATAGCCAAAAGTGGAAACAACCTAGATGCCCCTCAGTAGATTAATGGGTAAACAAAATGTGGTACATTCATGCAATGGAATACTACTCAGCCAGTAGGACAAAACGAAGTTTTGATACATGCTACAGTATGAATGGAGCTTGGAGAGATAATGCTGAGCGAAATAAGCCAATCTTAAAAGGAAAAATATTTTATGACCTCACTTAATATAAAAAGACAAGAAAAGGCAAACGTATAGAGACCAAAGTTAATTAGTTGTAAACTAGGGGCAGGAGTGAGAGGGAAAAGCACGGTTAACAGTGATGGAAAAATCGCTTTGATTAAGGGTAGGGCTGTACAGCTGATTATATTATAATTACTGACAATAAGTTATACATCTGTAAAAAGTTGAACTGACAATAGTTGTGGGATAGATGTATTTATAACAATGACAAAAAAAAAAAAAAAAGGAGTAGCTGCTGAGGCTGCTTTTGTACAACCAAACACCTCATGGGATTTGGTTCCTTGATTTGGAGGTTTAGGGTCATGGTTTCATGGGACATTCCAGTTAATTGGCCTAATAAAGTATTTAGTGCTTCTGTTGTACTTCCTAGTTCGTTGTGGGGTGCTTGGGGTCTTAAAGCTTTGAAAAGCACAACAATTGGTTTCTGTTCACCTGGAACAACAGAGGAAGGAGAGTCAGGAATAGGAGGAGGATATGGAATGTGTGGCTAATTGCCACCATGAACAACTGCCTTCTTTACCATGAGACCAGAAGAACTGAATGGTGCCTGGCTACCATTACTGAACATTTTGATCAAAGATCCCGTAGAAGAATCCTGATCAAAAAGGGAAAATGCAGAATAGAATTTCAAAGTCTCATGGACTCTAGACTTTCTGGAGTCACGGAGGGTGGATGAACCCCCGAAACTATTGCTCCGAGATAATCTTTAAATCTTACACCAAAAATATCTTCTGAAGTTATCTTAAAACCAAACAATAGCTTAACTAGTAAAAAAAGGTCTACCTTGAGCATTATGCTCTTTTACAAACTATATGGTATCAGATTGACAACAGCAACTCCAAAGATTAGATCGGGACCTTAGGGGGCAGTTAGTTTATGTTAATGAGAGAGAAACAACTCAGAAAAGGAGGGTGAGAATGGTTGCACAACTCAAATAATGTAATCAGTGTCACTAAATCGTACATGTAGAAGCTATTGAATTGGTGTATGTTTTGCTGTGTATATTCTCAACAACAACAACAAGAAAATAAATAAAATTTAGAAAAAAAAGAACTGAGGAAATAAAAAAAAAAGATGTGAAGACCATGATGAGATAATGATTAGAATAATGAGTTGTGTAGGGAAGGAACTGAAACCAGAGGGAGTAAAGGGAAGGAGACAAAATGGAACGTTCTGGGGACTGGGTGTCGCTGCAGTCAGAATAAATATCCTGGGAGTAAGAGAGTGAGAAACCTGGAAGTTATGGCCAGAGGTAGGGAATTTTGGAGTTTGGGATTTCCAGCGTGGAGCAGGTCCGGCTGTTGGAGTCTGGGGGGTTGCCATGGATTCAGAGGGTTGTTGGAATGGAGAGAATGTCTTCAGTTAGGAGCAAGTGGGGGAATTCTAGGACTAGGATATTCAATAAATCATACACATGGCTATCAAACTGGCCCAGAATGATGAGGCAACTAGAAGAGAAATTTTACAAACCGTGTGCCGAAGTCCTCCATTGTGCAGGATCCATAGCGAGTCCATGATGACATTCACTAGGAGGGGTTTGGAAGGAGAGGGGAGCAGCCAGAAGTCATGGGCACAAATGGAGGTATTTTATGTGTAATTAAAGGAGCAATGATTTATAAGTCAGGAGAGGGAGTAAAAACAATGCTGTCTATCCGATTTCTCCCAGTGTTGAATGGGAGGTTTTGGGTGGTGCAAACGGTTAATGCTGCTAACCAGAAGGCGCCCAGAGGCACCTTGGAGTAAAGGACTAGCAATCTACTTCCCAAACTCAGCCATTTAAAACCCTGTAGAGCGCAGTTCTAGCTTGACACACATGGGCTTGCCATGAGTCGAAATTGACTTTATGGCATCTGGTTTCATGTCAGATGGGCATTGGACAATTGCACTTTCTCCTCTTGAGTGGCCCTCAGAAGTAGATGTCTTCTGAGGAGAGCCAGAGGGGCAGGAAAAAGGGCAGCAGGGCAGGTTGCCGTGGGAATAAAGAGTAACAGGAGCAGGAGATGCTCAGGATGTTCCTGGGATGAGAATACATGCCCAGGAGGAGAAGAAACAAGAAACAGGGTGGTTTGAGCTGCTGTCAGGATTATGCCTGGATGTCTGGGGCAGGGATTGGCCTTTTTTCTGTGAAGGGCCAGATAGTAAATATTTTTAGCTTTGTGGGCCATATGATCTCTCTCACCTACTCAATTCTGCCATTGTAGTGTGAAAGCAGCCATAGACAGTATGTAAATGAATAGTGTGGTTGTGTTCCAATAAAACTTTATTTATGATCACTAAACATTGAATTTTATATAATTTTCACATGTCACCAAATAACTCTTTGGTTTTTCTTTTCAACCATCTAAAAATAAAAAAACCCATTGAGAAGGGAGAGTACTGACATGCCATGGGGTTGTTAATCAATGCCATAAAACAACATATGTACTAACTGTTTAGTAAGAAGCTAATTTGTTCTGTAAACCTTCATCTAAAGTTCAATTTAAAAAAAAAATAGAAATAGAAAACCCATTCCTAACTCATAGACCGTATGAAAGAAGACTTCGGGCCAGATTTGACCCCTGGTCTGTAGCTTGCTGACACCTGCTGTAGGGTAAAGATGTAGAGGTCATTGTTAAAGCAAAGTTCATGAGTCACTGGGGACATTGTGGAATAGGAAGTAAAGTATACCTTCTGATAATTACGAGGAATTTTGTTAAAGTCAGAGGATCAAGAGTTCAGGCTATCAGAGTGCTAACTCTGAAAAAGGAGAGGAAAGTTTTAAATAAGATAAACAGTAAAGAATATGGTAAAGCAGTTACACAGTTAGTGTAAGGTAGTTCTTTGCTAATTAAAAAAAAATTTATTGTGATGAGATACATGTAACAAAATATTTCAGCCATTTTTGTGTGTATAATTCAGTGACATTAATTGCATTCACCACGCTGTGGAATGATCATCACTATCTGTTTTCACATTTTTCATCATCCTTAACACAAACTCTGCACCCTTAAGTGATACCCCCGCCCCCCGATTTCTCCCTCCCACCTGCCCCTGGTAACCACTGACTTTGGTCTCTGCGCATTTGCCTATTCTGGATATTTCATGTAAGTGGGATCATACAATATTTATCCTTTTCTGACTGACTTACTTCACTCAGCATAATGTTTTCAAGTTTCATCCATATTATAGCATGAATCGGGACTTCATTTCTTTTTATGACTAATATTCCATTGTATGTATATACCACCTTTTGTTTATCCATTCATCTGTTGATGAACACTTAGGTTGTTTCCACTTTTGGCTGTTGTGAATAATGCAATAACCTTGGTGTACTCGTGTCTGAGTCCCTTCTTTCAAGTCTCTTGGGTTTATACCTAAGAGTGAAACTGCTGGGTCATAAGGTAATTCTCCGTTTAAGTTTTTGAGATACTGCCGAACTGTTTTCCACAGCAGCTACCCTATTTTTACAACCCCACCCGCAGTGGATGAGGGTTCCAATTTCTCCACATCCTCGCCAACACTTGTTATTTTCTGTTTTTCTGATAACTGCCATTCTAGTGGGTGTGAAGAGGTATCGCATTTTGGTTTTCATTTGTATTTCCCTAATAGATAGTTTGCTATTTTAATTTAAAAAAAATTTTTTTAAATTTTTAGTAAAAAGTGCATGATAGATTTAGACAGTCAAATGGCTCTCCAGTTCAGTTTTTGGATGTTTGGTAATCCTCTCTGGTTTTAAGCCATTCTCTTTACCTTATGGGTCTCTGAGTCTGAATCTTTCTCAGTTCACTTTATTTAGATAATGAATCTCTGGTTTCCTCTGGGGTGGAGGAGGCATGGTTGCCTGACTACCTAGGATGCTGGAACACATCTGGTCACCCAGTTGCTCTGTATGCAATGTGAAGACTTTACCAGACTCTTCCTTGACAGCCCCATACTTTGACATCTTGTTCCCTGGCACCGTTAAATGCCAAGACCCTTGTTAGGCACTTCTCCACTCTTAAGTCAGGTACCATTCCTCCGTCTGCTTTCATCTTTCAAAATTCATTGAATTCTCTCAATCCCTGCTCATGTGTCTCCTCTGATGACCTTGTTGTAGCAGCTTCGAGAGGGAGCAGAGATAACTGGGTATAGTCAGTCTGCTGTGTCCTTCATTTTTAAAATGAGTTGCTGGTACTCTGAAATTATGAAAAGCCTCTAACACCTCTCCCTTTCTCTTTTATCTTCTTGCCTCTTGCTGTTGGATTTGTGATGAAATTTTAATTATAGTAGATAGAAAAATAGAATAAATATCAATATATGACATTTGTAAGCTACTTTTATTTCTTCTCTTCAAAGGCCAGCATTAGACCAATCATTGTCAACTTACTTTTTTTCATGCCACATGAAACAGGAATGAAAATCGATGCCATTGATGGTATTTTAAATCACTTGACACTGGTTCTAGTTGCCTATTAAAAAAAGGTGAAAGTTTTCGTTGGTTTCTTTTTTTTTTTTCCATTTTGATGTGGTATTTTGGTTACAAACTAGACACTGAATTCTTTTTAAAAATTTTAAAATTCGTGTTTGCAGCTTGTATAGTTTGAGTCATGTCAGTAGATTTTATTGTAAAATCAGAATTTTATTGTAAAAACATAGCTGCTCAAGTCAGTGAGCCGTCTTCACTGACTACTTTGGTGAGAGTGACACGCTGCTCTGTTCCTTTGTCTCACGTTTCATCTTGATCTTTGATGTGGATAGTTACATGATTATTTTATTATTGCATCTTCCAACATGCATGTAATTTAGAAAAACTTTGCCACATAATGTAAAAAAATTCAGTAAAGGAACTATATGGGCCACACGTCAGCTTCTGAGTCAACCGTGTTCCCCAAATGTCTGTCAGTTGAAGATAGGAGTGGACATTAGCCAGTTTTGCTTTGGGAAAAATTTTTAAAAAATGTTGTCAGGGAAGGCTTATTTGAGGAAGTGATACCTAGATGGAGAAGTCATTGCATATAGTGACAACAGTAGGGAAGGAAGGAGGGATCCTGTGAGCCAAGAACTGCAGTCTCTAAAAAAGGAGAAGGGATGTGGAGATTGAGAGAGGCCAGTCTCAAGGACAGTGAGAGGTGGTTTGGCCAGAAGCCATGAGCTTCAAAAGAACTATATGTTTACATAGGCTGTTTTTTTTTTTTTTTTTTTAATTTTATTTTTGCTGAAAATATACACAGCAGATCATACCCCTGTTCAACAATGTCTACATGTGCAGTTCAAGGACACTGGCTGCATTCTTGACCTTGTGTCACCATGCTCGCTGTCTCACCCCATATTATTTCACCATCATTGATGTAAACTCATTGCCACATAAACTACTCATCTGTGCTTTAGAGTAACTGTTGTCAATTTGATCAGATATAGATAATTATTTAAAAGAACACAGTCCTCAAGGTGAACATTCTTTACTAATTTAGCTAAACTGTAGTTTAGTTTGAAAAGGACTTCAGGGGATTTATGTAGGGTTTTTTTTGTTGTGCTTTAAATGAAAGTTTACAGTTCAAGTTAGTCTCTCATGTAAAAATTTATACATACAGTGTTATGTGACCCTAGTTGCCTCCCTATACTGTGACAGCACACTCCTCTTTTCCACCTGGGATTTCCCGTGTCCATTCAGCCAGCTCCTAATGCTCTCTGCCGTCTCATCACGCCTCCAGACAGGAGCTGCCTATTTAGTCTCATTTATTTACTTGAGCTAAGAAGCACACTCTTCACAAGTATCATTTTATGTCCCATAGTCCAGTCTAATCTTTGTCTGAAGAGTTGGCCTCAGGAATGG
>NW_004443938.1:28248919-28411903 GCF_000243295.1 Trichechus manatus latirostris
AAGTGTTTGGTTGTATTCAGGAAACTTCTTAGCTTTGATTTAGTCCAGTTGAGCTGACTTCCCCTGTAGTGTGTGTTGTACTTCCCTTCACCTGAGATAATTCTTGTCTACTATCTAGTTAGTGTATACCCCTCACCCGCTCTCCCCACCCTCGTAACCATCAAAGAATGTTTTCTTCTGTATTTAAACCTTTTCTTGAGTTCTTATAGTAGTGGTCTTATACAATATTTGTCTTTTTGCAACTGACTAAATTCACTCAGCATAATGCCTTCCAGCTTCCTCCATGTTATGTTTCACAGATTCATCGTTGTTCTTTATCGTTGTGTAGTGTTCCATTGTGCAAATATACCATAATTTATTGATTCATCCGTTGATGGTTACCTAGGTTGTTTCCATCTTTTTGCTATCATGAACAGTGCTGCAGTGAACCTGGGTGTGCATATATCTATTCATGTGACGGCTCGTATTTCTCTGGGATATATTCCAAGCAGTCAGATAGCTGGATCGTATGGTACTTCTATTTCTAGCTTTTTAAGGAAGCGCCAAATCAATTTCCTAAGTGGTTGTACCATTTTACATTGCTACCAACAGTGTGTAAGTGTTCCAGTCTCTCCACAACCTCTCCACCATTTATTATATTGTGTTTTTTTGATTAACGCTGGCCTTGTTGGGGTGAGATGATATCTTATTGTAGTTTTGATTTGAATTTCTCTAATGGCTCAGGATCCTGAGCATTTACTCATGTGTCTGTTAGCTGCCTGAATGTCTTCTTCGGCGAAGGGTGTGTTCATATGCTTTGCCGTTTTTAAATTGGGTTATTTGTCTTTTTGTTGTTGAGGTTTTGCAGTATCTTGTGGATTTTAGAGATCAGACACTGATTGGATTTGTTGTAGCCAAAAATTTTGTCCCAGTCTGTAGGTTGTCTTTTTGCTCTTTTGGTGAAGTGTTTTGATGAGCATAAGTGTTTGATTTTTAGGAGCTCCCAGTTACCTAGTTTCTCTTCTGGTGTTTGTGTATTGTTACTTACGGTTTGTATTGTGTTTATGCCATATATCAGGGCTCCTAGCATTGTCCCTATTTTTTCTTCCATGATCTTTATCTTTCTCGAGTTTATATTTGGGTCTTTGATCCATTTTGAGTTAGTTTTTGTGCATGGTGTGAGGTATGGATCTTGTTTCAGTTTTTTGCAGATGGATATCTAGTTATGCCAGCACCGTTTGTTAAAGAGACTGTCTTTTCCCCAGTTAATGGATTTTGGGTCTTTGTCAAATATCAGCTGCTCCTAGGTGGATGAATTTACATCTGGATTCTCAATTCTGTTCCATTGGTCTATATATCTGTTGTTGTACCAGTACCAGGCTGTTTTGAGTACTGTGGTGGTATAATAGCTTCTAAAATCAGGTGGTGTGAGGCCTCCCACTTTGTTCTTCTTCAGTAAGGCTTTATTTATCTGAGGCCTCTTTCCTTTCCATATGAAGTTGGTGATTTGTTTCTACATCTCCTTAAAAAATTCTGTTGGAATTTGGATCGGGATTGCATTGTATCTGTAGATTGCTTTGGGTAGAATTGACGTTTTCACAATGTTGAGTCTTCCTATCCATGAGCGAGGTATATTTTTCTGCGTACACAGGTCTCTTTTGTTTTCTTGCAGTAGTGTCTTGTAGTTTTTATTGTATATGTCTTTTACATCTCTGGTTAGATTTATTGCTAAGTATGTTATCTTCGGGGGCTATTGTAAATTATATTGATTTGGTGATTTCCTCTTCGAAGTTCTCTTTGTTGGTGTAGAGGAATCCAACTGATTTTGGTATGTTTATCTTGTATCCTGATAGTTTGCTGAAGTCTTCTATTAGTTCCAGTAGTTTTCTTGCAGATTCTTTGGGATTTTCTGTGTATAACATCATATCATCTGCAAATAGAGATACTTTTACTTCCTCCTTACTAATTTGGTGCCCTTTATTTCCTTTTCTAGCCTAATTGCTCTGGCTAGGACCTCCAGAACAACATTGAATAAGAGTGGTGATAAAGGGCATCCTTGTCTGGTTCCCATTCTCAAGGGGAATGCTTTCAGACTCTATCCATTTAGGATGATGTTGGCTGTTGGCTTTATATAAATGCTCTTAATTGTGTTGAGGAATTTCCCTTCTATCCCTGTTTGCTGAGAGTTTTTATCGTGAATGGGTGTTGGACTTCGTCAAATGCCTTTTGTGTATCGATTAATAAGATCATGTGGGTCTTGTCTTTTGTTTTATTTATGTGATGGATTACATTGATTATCTTTCTAATGTTGAACCATCCCTGCATACCCGGTATGTATCCCACTTGATCGTGGTGACTTATTCTTTTGATAGTTGTTGAATTCTGTTAGCTAGAATTTTGCTGAGGATTTTTGCATCAATGTTCATGAGGGATATTGGTCTGTAATTTTCTTTTTTTGTGGTATCTTTACCTGCTTTTGGTATCAGGGTTATGCTGGCTTCATAGCATGAGTTTGGGAGTATTCTATCCTTTTTTATGCTCTGAAATACCTTTAGTAGTAGTAGTGTTTACTCTTCTCTGAAAGTTTGTTAGAATTCTCCTGTGAAACCGTCAGGGCCAGGGCTTTTTTTTTTGGGGAGTTTTTTAATTACCATTTTAGTTTCTTCTTTTGTTATGGGTTTATTTAGTTGTTCTACCTCTGTGTTACTTTAGGTAGGTAGTGGGTTTCTAGAAATTTGTCCGTTTCCTCTAGGTTTTCAAATTTGTTAGGGTACAATTTTTCATAGTATTCTGTTATGATTCTTTTAATTTCATTTGGGTCTGTTGTGCTATCATCTATCTCATTTCTTATACGAGTTATTTGCTTCTTCTCCTGTTTTTCTTTTGTCAGTTTGGCCAGTGGTTTATCGATTTTGTTGATCTTTTCAATGAGGCAGCTTTTGGTCTTGTTAGCTCTTTCAATTGTTTTTCTGTTCTCTATTTCATTTAAGTCTGCTTTAACTCTTATTATTTCCTTTCTTCTGGTGCCCGAGGACTTGTTTTGCTGGTCTCTTTCTACTTGTTTGAGTTGTAGGGTTAATGTTTTTGTTTTGGCCCTTTCTTCTTTTTGGATGTGTGCATTTATTGCTATAAACTTCCCTCTGAGCACTGCTTTTGCCGTATCCCAAAGGTTCTGGTAGGATGTGTTTTCATTCTCGTTTGATTCTATGAATTTTTTTATTCCATCCTTAGTTTCTTCTCTAACCCAGTAGTTTTTGAGCAAGGTGTTGTTCAGTTCCCATGTGTTTGATTTTATTCCCTTTTACTGTTATTGATTTCTACTTTTATGGCTTTATTGTCAGAAAAAATGCTTTGTAATATTTCGAAGCTTTGGATTCTTTTAAGGCTTGCTTTATGGCCTAATACATGGTCTATTCTGGAGAATGTTCCATGTGTGTTGGAAAAGAAAGTATACTTGTCTGTCGTTGGGTGGAGTGTTCAGTATATGTCCATGAGATCAAGTTGGTTGATTATGGCATTTAGATCTTCCGTGTCTTTATTGAGCTTCTTTCTGGATGTTGTGTCCTTTACTGAAGGTGGTGTGTTGAAGTCTCCTACTATTGTTGTGGAACTGTGTATCTCTCTTTTCAATGCTGTTAAAGTTTGTTTTATGTATTTTGGAGCCCTGTCATTGGGTGCGTAAATATTTATTACAGTTACGTCTTCCTGGTGTATTGACCCTTTAATCATTCTATAGTGTCCTTCCTTATACTTTGTGGTGGATTTTACTGTAAGGTCTATTTTGTCAGACATTAATGTTGCCACTCCTGCTCTTTTTTTGAGTGTTGTTTGCTTGGTATATTTTTTTCCCATCCTTTGAGTTTTAGTTTGTTTGTGTAGTTAAGTCCAAGGTATGTCTTTTGTAGGCAGCATGTAGACGGATTGTGTTTTTTTATCCATTCTGCCATTCTCAGTCTCTTTATTGGTGCATATAGTCTATTTACATTCACTGTAATTATTGATATGTATGAGTTTAGTACTGTCGTTTTGATGTCTTTTTATGTATGTTGTTGACAGTTTCTTTGTTCCACTTAATATTGTGCTGAGTTGTTTTTCATTATGTATTTTCTTTTCATTGTTGTTGATTTTTTATTTACTGAGTCTTTATTTTTTTCTTGTTCTTTATTTTGATGCATAGGATTGTTAGTTTCCTTTGTGGTTACCTTAATATTTACTCCTATTTTTCTAAGTTTAAATCAGTCTTTTATTTCTTTATATTACCTTGACTTCCACTCCATGTGAAAAATCTGTGACTACATTTTCAGTCCCTCTTTTTTGTTGTAACGTTGTCATCTTTTACATATTGACATGTCTGTTTCCCTATTTTCTATGTTTTACCTTTGGTTTATTTTTGTGACTTCCCTGTCTGGGTTGGTATCTGGTTACTCTGTCGTGTGTTCTAGTCTTGGGTTGTCATCTGATGTTACTGATTTTCTAACCAGAGCACTCCCTTTAGTATTTCTTGTAATTTTTTTTTTTGTTTGTTTTTGCAAATTCCTTGAACTTCTGTTTATCTGGAAATGCCCTAATTTTGCCATTGTATTTGAGAGAGAGTTTTACTGGATATATAATTCTTGGCTGGCAATTTTTTTTCTTTTAAGACTTTATATATGTCATCTCATGGCCTTCTTGCCTGCATAGTTTCTGCTGAGTAGTCTGACCTTATTCTTATTGACTCTCCTTTGTAGATGACTTTTCTTTTATCAGTAGCCACTCTTAAAATTCTCTCTTTATCTTTGGTTTTGGCAAGCTTGATCATAATACGTCCTCGTGACTTTCATTTGGGATCTGCCTTATGTGGGGTTCAATGAGCATCTTGGATGGATATCTTGTCATCTCTCGTGATATCAGGGAAGTTTTCTGCCAGCAAATCTTTGACAATTCTCTTGTATTTTCTGTTTTCCTCCTTTATTCTGGTACTCAGATGACTTACACGTTATTTGTCTTGATAGAGTGGCATGTAATTCATAGGTTTCTTTATTTTTTTAAATTCTTTTCTCTGATTTTTCCTCAAGTAAGTTGATGTCAAGTACTTTATCTTTAGTCTCACTAATTCTGACTTCTGTTGCCTCAGTTTTCCTTTGACTTTCTATTGAGTTGTCTAATTCTGAAATTCTGTTGTTAATCTTCTGGATTTCTGATTGCTGTCTCTGTGGATTTTTGCAGCCTAGTAAATTTGTCGTTATGCTCTTGAATAACCTTCTTAAGATCCTCTATTGCTTTGTCTGTGTGTTCCTTGGCCTTTTATGCATTTTGACTGATCTCCTTCCTGATCTATTGAAGAGTTCTGTATATTAATCTTTTGTATTTTGTCTCTGGTAATTCCAGGAAATTGTCTTTCTCAGGAAAATTTCTTGATCATTTTGGGAGCTTGCTGAAGCCAGCATGGTCTGCTTCTTTATGTGGTTTAATATCGACTATTGTCTCTCTGCCGTCAGTAAGTTATTATATTTGTTTATTTTATGTTTGTTTACTGTGTCCTAGCTTCTTGTTTTGTTTTGATAAGCCCAAATAGGCTGTTTTCTGAGCTGATTAGTTTATTGGTGTCTTTGAAACTCTAACGTCCTGTTAGATCTGTTACTAGGTATGTGAGCCCAGGCATCTGTTTACTTTTTTTTGTATGAATTCAACTCAGGTGTTCAGGTAGTCAGTCACCAGCTATGTGGTGCAGGCTCTCACCTACAGTCCTAGATGTGCATGGGTGATTGGTGTAGGCACAGCTGTCTGGCTGCAGTACGGGGTCATTCATGCACTGAGCAAGGCGGGGGCTGACGGCTGCCCGTAAGTATGTGGGAGGCAAGTGTGTCCCTGTTCCCTAGAGCGCATAGGCGGGTGGGTTTTGCAGCCAGACTGTGAGCACCCAGTGCTGTTGGCTGTAAGGACTAAGGGGTACCACTTATTCTTGGACCCTTTTCGCGGTTGGCTGGGTGGTATGGGTGGAGCCAACAGTCTTCAGGTCCCTGATATGGGTAGGTGAGGACTGTGCTTAATGTGCAGAATAGTGTCAAACATGTTGAACCCGCCACTTCACCATATAGCTGCTACTGTTGAAGTTATGGTTCAGGTATATACTCTGTTGTACTGTGCTAATGAAGGCCTATGCTGTTCAAGTGGGCCCACACAGGTCTGTGCAGAGGTGAAAGACATTCAGAGTCTGTGGACCCCTTATGCCTGTGCCTAGGCAAAGCAGCTGTGCCTACCTTGAGTTCCTGGCTTAGGTGAGCCAGCAGATTATTTTTTTCCTGTTTGTTAATTTGTTCCCTCTCCAAGGCCAGGAGAATGGCTCAGGGCACGTGACAGGTCCTACTTCTGGCCCAGGGGACTCAGCAATCACTGAAGCTGCCCCACGACCTGGTGCAGAGCAAGGAGGGTGCAGGTAAATAGGAGAGAGATTTTTCCCAGAGGAGGTGTTTTTTGATCTGTGTGGTAGGACAGATGCAAGTACTTTTGCTGATTAAGCACCGCTTTTCACTGGTTCTGGATGTCTGAATAGACTCTCTGCTGCTGGGTCTGTCCTGATGTGGAAAACGCCTCCCGAACGCAACTGCTTGCCTCACTGCGCACGCAGACCATTGGGGCAGAAGAGCGCCAGCTCCCACCAGGTCAGGTCTGACAACTCCTTGCTGCTTCCGAACCATCTCTCCCTCCCCTTGCCACTCAGTCCGATCCCTCAACTTTGCCTTTAATGTTCAGGGCTCCTAGATTGTCATATAATCAATTCACTTGTTTTTTCAGGCCTTTGTTGTAAGAGGGGCCACAGGAAGCATCTGACTACTCCACTGTCTTGGCCTCGCCTCCAGAAAGAGTGGATTTATGTAGGTTTTAAAATGTTACTTATTTTTTTTTTAGAGAAAATTAAACCTGAACTTAGGGTAGAGCATCAGTCTTTCATTGTCAAGTATTATATTCACTGTAGGTTTTTCACAGATGCCCATTATAATGGACTGAATGGTGGCTCCTCGGAAGAGATGTCTATGTCCTAGTTCCCATAACCTGTGAATATTACCTTAGTTGGAAAAAGAATCTTTGCAGATGTAATTAAATGTAGGATCTTGGGAAGAGGAGATCATCTTGGATTATTTGGGTGGGCCTTAAATCCAGTGATAAAACACCCTTATAAGATAGATGCTCAGAGAAGAAGACACACACAGAGAAGAAAGTGGTGTAAATATGGAGTCAGAGATTGGAATAATGTGGACATAAGTCAAGGAAGCCAAGGAATGCCGACAGAACCAGAAACTGTAAGAGGTGAGGAAGGTGTATGGATATCCTAGGGCTGTTGTGACAAAGTAGCATAATCTGGATGACTTAAAACAGCAGAAATTTATTCTCTCACAGCTCTGGAGGCTGGAAGTCTGAAATCAAGGAGTCGGCAGGGCCGTGCTCTCTCTTAAGGCTGTAGGGGAGAATTTCTTCCAAGCTTGTCTCTCAGCTTCTGGTGGCTGCCAGCAATCCTTAGCAACCCTTGGCTTACCGAGATTGGTAGATGCTTCACTCTGATCTCTATTTTTTGTCTTCACATGGTGTTCTGTCTCTTTTTATAAGGACACCAGTTATGGATTAGAAGGAACCCTGGTGGCACAGTGGTTAAGCCCTCGACTGCTAACTGAAAGGTCAGCGATTCAAACCCACCAGGAGAGAAAGATGATAGCAGTCTGCTTCGTGGGAGAAAGATAACAGCAGTCTGCTTTTGTAAAGGTTACAACCTCGGAAACCCTATGGGGGCAGTTCTGCTGTGTCCTCTAGGGTTGCTATGTGTCGGAATCAACCTGACAGCACACAACAAAATATTGGTTAAGCCCCACCCCCTAGTATGACCTCATCTTAACTAATTACATCTGTAAATAATCTATTTCCAAATAAGGTCACATTCTGAGGTTCCAGGATGTTATGGATTGAATTGTGTCGCCCAAAAATGTGTGTCAACTTGGCTAGGCCATGATTCCCACTATTGTGTGATTGTCCACTATTTCGTCATCTGATGTGATTTTCCTGTTTGTTGTTAATCCTACCTGTATGATGTTAATGAGGCAGCATTAGAGGCAGTTACGTTAATGAGGCAGGACTCGATCTACAAGATTAGGTTGTGTCTTAAGTCAGTCTCTTTTGAGATATAAAAGAGAGAAGCAAGCAGAGAGACATGGAGACCTCACACCACCAAGGAACAAGAGCCCGGAGAATAACTCGTCCTTTGGACCTGGGGTCCCTGCACTTAGAAGTTCTTTGATCCAGGAAGATTGATGACAAGTACCTTCCCCTAGAGCTGACAGAGTGAGAAAGCCTTTCCCTGGAGTTGGCCCCCTGAATTTGGACTTCTAGCCTCCTAGACTGTGAGAGAATAAATTTCTCTTTGTTAAAGCCATCCACTTGTGATATTTCTGTTATAGCAGCGCTAGATAACTGAGACACAGGAAGAACATGAATTTTGGGAGGATGCTCTTCAACCCAGTACAGCAGAATCTTCCTCTAGAGCCTCTGAAGGGATTGCAGCCCTGCTGATACCATGGTTTCAGACTTCTGGCTTCCAGGACTGTGAGAGAATAAATTTCTGTTCTGTGAAGCCACCCAATTTGTGTTCATTTAGTGAAGAAGCCACAGGAAACTAATATGCCCCTTATCAGGTTAAGGAAGTTTTATTCTATTACTAGTTCTTTTAAGATTGGATGTTGGATTTTGTCAAATGCCTTTTCTACATCAATTGATATGATACTTTTTCCCATTATTTTGTTAATGTGGTCATAATCTGTATTGACTGTCTGCTTACGTGGTCTTCATTTTAGCCAGATCATAGCTGTTATTCCCAGTAACCTGTTCATGAAAGTGTTGGGTCCCAACATTTTGTATATCAAATTGTAAATATGTGAGAATGAATCTTCTTGCTCTGTATTTGCTAAACAAATTTAAACAAGTCATTGAAGAGTCTGTAGAACAAAACCATATCTCAGAATACTTTGAAGATGAAACAGTGATTACACAGTATATGCAGCAGTTCTCTCTAGAATAGTGATCACAGACTCGTAATCCTGGGCTTCAGTTTGGCATTGAGAGATACTTCATTTATACTCTGTAGTGTTTTCAAAATTAGGAAATTTTATATTGAAACACTTGGTATCTTTCTTCTCTTGAAAATTAAGCAGATTTGGCAACATTGTCCTGAATTGCAACATGGCAGCCATTAGCCTGAGCTGTACAGTCCTACCTCCTTGTTGTTTTAGACTTTGTAGAGATTTTAGTTTGCAGCCTTTACTCTAAAACCTTTGTTTGGTACTTTGTAGTGCCAAGGCTTGTGTCATTAAGGGAAGGCTTAACAGAAAGGAGGGTGTCACAGCTACCAGGCCAATATATTCATATTCAATGAAAACTTTGTAGAAATAATGTAAAGACAAAAAAAAAAAAAGATTTTCATATAATTCATTATCAGAGAGGAAAAGAGAGAGACAGACAACACAGAGTCACTTGTAAAGAAAGAAGCAATAAAAAATTAAAACCCTAATCACTATGAGTTGGAATTGACTCTACGGCAATGGGTTGGTTTGTTTTTTGGTTTAAACCACCCAAAAGAAAGAAGATAGAAAAAAAAAAAAAAAAAAAAACTTACCTGTTGCAACCACAGAAAGAAAAAAGTAAAATCTTATGACAGAAAATTTGAGAAATGATGACAAAGATACCTAAGATTATGTTGAAACATGGTGTGTCTCCAAATGTGTCTGTGTCTGCTCCAGCCCTCCACCCGCCCCTACAAGACATACCCAGGAAAAAGATGGTCAGGTGAAATCCTAAGAATTCTCACAAATGTCCTCTAATTTGGAAAGAAGTGTCATCCCTGTGAAAAGTCAAGGAACCATTACATACCACTGTTGGATCTTGCCAGAAGCAGGAAAGTTTGCCTCCTCTGGGGTACTGTGCTAAATTGGGCAAAGGAACTGAAGCTCATAGGCATGGGATATGCACTCTTGGCATGAAGATGGGCTAATGTAGGAAGTAAAGGAATCTCAGAAGTGAGATTCCCCTGGCAAACTCTGTACTCAGTCTAATCTGAGTTTTCTCCTTCCTCTGTCTCCAAACACCCTAGGCCACAGAAAAAGTAGATAGAAACAATGAGCCCTAACACTGAAGCTCTGTATGGAGAAGACAGACAGGTCCCAGGTAAAGAAGAAAGTGTGCCAGGAATTCATCCTTAGTGTGTTAGTGCAAATAGAAGGTCTGTTGTTAACTTTTATGGATAAGCAAGAAGAAAATATTTGACATAGCTGTTACACAAACATGCTATAATTTGGGAGACGAGAGTGGGAAGTATGGAAAATAGCATGCAAAAGATAGGTGAAGAACTAAGTCTGAAAGAAAACAACCAAGGAACAGAAATTTATATTCCTTATGTGTGCTTTATAGGAAAAAAAAAAAGAATATGAGTTTCACAAAACAGCTCAAGGACAGTATGATGAGAATGTGATAGAAAGGGGAATTGCCCAGTTAAAAAACCAAGTGAGTGTCAACATGTTAAAATCTAATAAACTAGAAAAACTACTGAACAGACTGTTTTGAGATAATCAGAGTGGATGCAAATCAAAAGATGAATATTGAAGACAGATCAGATATAAGGATATTGGTAACTAAAGTAGAAAATACAGCAAATGAAAGACAAACTTATTCAGGTATATAAGATGAATGAAATATTATAATAAAAGAAGACTGGAATCCATAAATTGAAAGATCATACTATATATTGGGGAAAAAACTGATACAGAACAATCAGCACTGGACACATAGCTTAGGTAAGGATATTAATGGGGTACTTTAATGATAAAGAATTCTTCAGGGAACCCAGCAGAAAAATCGGATCACCTCCATGGGAAAAATTACATAGGATTCAGATCTTTCCACAGAAATCTTTGATGTCAGGAGACCATGACTTGGTTACCTTCTTCTGTTAGGTTTTGAAGGAAGATGTTAATCCAAAATACTTACTGAGCTCAAGTTTTTATTTATGTATAAAGATAAAGCAGATCTTCTCAAACACCAAGGTATCTATAAGCCCTTCTTTAAAAAAAAAAAAAAGAAAGACTTGAAAAGTAAAGCCATCCCTCAAGAAGTAAATGAAAATAAAGAATTCAGGAGTGGAGAAGTTGTAATGAACGCTGAAGTCATTTAAATATAGAGTGAAGGCTAAACCTCTGGAAGAATTAAGACCGCAGAGCAATCGCTAGTAAACCAAAAGTAATGTAAGCTATGAAAATGGGCAGGTTGGAGGTGAAGGTGGATGGACGTGTAAGATGCTAATAACCTCATCTTTCAGAACTATGAGACTGTCTAAAACACGTCGTGAATTATTTGTACCTTTCTTAAAGTCTTTTTACTTAATATTTATAGACATCTTTCAGGAATGTATATCTTGTAAGGAGGAAAATAGTCTTGAGATTCAGTTTATTCTTAAATTCAGATAACATTACATTAAAAAAAATTAAGGCATATAAAGTACAGTTCTGTAACTATAAAATTACTTCTGTCTAGTCTTTCTGTGCCTCAGCGTCTTCGTCTGTCAGACGGAAGTACTCGTATTTCTCATAGGGTTGTGGTGAGGATTAAATTTATTGACTTGTAAAGTGCTTAGAACAGTGCCCGGCTCATAGTGGTCAGATGTAGGCTGCCACTATCGTTTTAAGCCTGCTCGAATAGGAGGTAAGTTGGGCCTCTTGCAAGTGTCCTCCTAGCATCTGTCGCTTTCTAATTTATGGTTTGGCTCAGGGCGGTTTATCCTGGTGGCGACTTAAGTGAACAGCCTCTGATACGGGCTTCAGGCTGGTTTGGGTCTACCTGCGCCAGCTCCGCACCTGGACGATCTTGGGTTTGCCCCCACTTATGACTCAATCGGTCGGCAGTCCAGGCGCCTGTCCTTTTCCTCTGCCGCCGCCTCCGCAGCCGACCCCCTGGCTCCCCAGCGGGGCCTCTTGCTGCCACGTGACGCCCCCGCCAGGGGCCCCAGCGCCCTCCTCTCGGACGCGCCGTTCTGGCTCCCGGGCTCCGCCTGTGCGCGGCCTCCTCAGCGCAGCCATCCTCGCGCTGCTGCTGGCGGCAAAGCCCACGGCATCTGCTGTTTGTCATTCAGCCCATCGGGAACGCCCTACGCCCTGATTTGGACACGTCTGGGCTGTATTCTTGCTTGGCTCTCCTGGTGGACGGACGCGCGGACGGACGGGGCGGCTCTCCCAAAGCCCGCGGACCGCGGGCCTGGGCGCGCGGGGTGCTTCCCCGGGTCGCCGTCATGGCCGCGGAGGTGGCGCGCCCGAGCGGCCCTGCCTGAGTTCCGGGGGGCTCCTGACCCCGCAGGGTAGGTGGTGGGGTCACCGCGGCCAGGCTGCTGGGCGGAGGGTACGTGGCGGGCCTGGGGACAGCAGGCGGCGGATTGCCGCGGGCAGTGGATTGCCGTGGTGCGCGGTCCGGTCCTCGGCTCCAAGCCGCTCCGGGAGGGTGTGCCGGTGCCGACGTGCCGCGTACGTGACAGTCCCGGGCTCGCTCTGGACCAAGTGTGAAACTCCGACAAATTGTCACCGGGCAAGCCAGGAAGGCTTTCCAATTTTTTTTCGACTAGTAGTTTTTAATGCCACTTATTGAATGAAGCATTTATATATTTTTGGTAACCAGTAAATAGACTCGATTTTTAAAGCGTGGTACTCTTATTTCTCCACAAGGGGAAAAAAAGTCTTAAAAGTAACAATGTGACTAAACAAGAAATGTTTGCATTTACGTCCATTATGGAAAATGATTATTTATATGCTTTCATATTGTGGGCTGTATTATTAGATATACCGTTAAAATCTTTAAATATTTAAAAATTTCCTAGATTAAGATAGCTGATACGCAGCCATGGTTTAACCACAGCATCAAACTTTAAGGATGGTAGTGGGGATTTTGACTTCTTAAAAAATACTGTCCTGTAATTTTGAATTCTTTTTTCCAACAAACGTGTTACTTTTATGTTTTAGGAAACCAGTAAAAATTAAAAATAGAAACACTCAGCTTAGGTCCTCCTTCTTCCAGGAATCCTTCTTTGGCCCCTCCCTCTGCAGTCAGGATCGGAGGCCCCTCCTGTGAGCATTCTGGGGCCTCACTGAGGTCCTGGTCCCTTATGTCCTCCCCACCCCCCCACCCCCACCCCAGTGTATTAACCCATCAGCCTCCTTCGGAGTCCAGTGGTTACTTAGCACATGGTAAGTATTTAACATTGTTTAATATCCGAATGAACAGATGAAATCGTCTGACTTTTCACATTTTCAGTGCGAAAATTATATTGTGATCAATTCATACACACTTAGATAAGAACATTTGTTTAAAAGTTAAGAATCTAGAAAAGTTGACAATGTATGCGTTCCGTGACCTAGCAGTCCATTCCTAGGTCTTCATCCTCTACAGCGATGTCTAACAAAGTTTGAAGCCCATTTTATTGGGTCGTGAAATCAATTAAGTGGATAATGATCAGCATTTGTAAACACGGACTACGTAGTAGGGAATAGAATGTATCGCAGGGCATAGGGTATTTGTTTCATATGAAGAGACTTTTTATATCCACAAATCTGTGTGTCATGATGTAGAATGTCATTTCTTACTGTGAGTCATGGGCAAAAAAATTTGAAAGCCACTGCCCTAGAAAAATATTATACATATACACAGCAGACACGTACAAGAAAGTTTACTGCGGAGTTGTTTGTGATACCAAAAAGCTGGAAGCAACCTTCATGCCCATCCGAAGGAGAAAGGTAAATTACACTTTAGTCATATAATGGAAGACAGTAAAGCACGGGATGAAATAGTTTTTTGTGTTTCAACACAAATGGATCTCAATAATGTTGAGGGGGGAAAAAAGACAAGTTGCAGAAGAATACTGTATGATGTCATTTATGTAAAATTCAGGACCTGGCAAAACAAAGCTATTGTTTAGGGATGGATACATAGACAGTAAAAGTAGCAAAGAAACAACATAAAGACTTTAAAGCCATAAAAGTAAAGTAAGTGGTCATCTCCTAAGAGAGGAAAGAGGTCGTGAATGTGAAGGAATACGCAGGGGAAGGACTTTTGGGAAGCTGGAAATTCTTTATTTCCTGACCTGGAAGATGGTTACACGGGTGTTTGCTTTATAACTGTTACATGATACACATATGTTTGTATGCTACTTTCCAAATAAAGTATATTTAAGTATGGGTGTCATAAAATGAAGATGCCTGAAGCCAGGGTTCTAGTCTTCTTCTTATATGTTCTGGCTTCTCTTTAAAAAATAAAGTCATGATCAGAGAGAAGTACTTAGGGAACTTCAACAATATTTGTATGTTTTATTTCATAGATTGTGTGGTATATAAATCAGTGTCTGTTAAATTATGCTCTATATGCCTTAAATAATCTGTAATGTTTTTAAAGTATTTAGAAGAAAATTAAAATCAGAGATAATATTGTGAACATTTTGGTATGTTTTGTTTGCTTTCTTATACAAAGACCCTTGTTTTTTGTTTGTTTGTTTTTTTTTTTTTTACAAAATTGGATTTATGTTTGCTATAATGAAGCTAAAATAAAATCCTTTTATGAAAAAATACTGAAAAGTATATAAAAATATAACAAACCCTCATGGGACCTTCACTCAGAGTTTTAAAAAATGCCAACATTTTGTCATATTTACTTCAACAATTTCAGTTCCTCAGTTGCTCTAGCCACATCTCAAGGGCTCAATAGCCACATGTGACTAATGGCTATTATATTTTATATTATACAACAGAACATTTCAATCACTGCAGAAATATTTATTGGAAAGCATTTTTCTAGATACAAATCGTTTGTTGGCTATGTAAACGGCAGACATTATTAATCTTTTCTTTGTGATTTTTTTTGTCTTAAGACATTTTTCTCTACTGTTACAGAAATATTTTCTGAATTTTTTTTCTAAAAAGTTTTTATTTTTCCCCCACATTTAGTTCTTTAATTTAACTGGAAAATATAGATGTATATATTTTGTTTATGTTGTGAGATCAGGATTAATTCATTTTCTCTTTCCAGTTTGGAAGGGTAAGTGTCCCGGTACTGGTGATTTTGCAGTGCCACCTCTGTCATCGTGTATGTCTTCCCACATATGCTTGGGCTTACGTCCAGGATCTCGACTCTGGTGGAATAGACTCTGGTCATTTGTCTTTCTGCAAATACTATAGAATTTTAACTACTGTGGCTTTATATGTCATATTGTTCTAAGAATTTAAAATTTTTTCCATTGTGCCATTTTTTCTTTGACTATTAGATTTTTAGGGGTACTTTTTAGTTCCAAATGTGTACATTTTTATGAGCTATCATCTTATTATTGATTTCTAACTTGCACTGTAGTCAGCAAACGAGTTCTGTATGATACCGATTCTTTGAAATTTGAGAATTGCTTTATGGCCTCTTGGTTAGTTTTTCAACCGCTCCTCATATGACTGAGAAGAATATGTGTTCACTGTGTTTGGGGCAAGGTCCTGTATCTGTATGTCCCTTAGATCAAGCCTAAGAATTACAGTGTTAAAAGTTTTTTTAGTTTTACTAAGTTTTTGGCTTGCTTGATCTATCAGTTATTGAGCTGTGTGTATTAAAAATCTCACAGAATGATGATGGATTTTCTCCATTTCTTGTAATTCTGTCAAACTTTTATAAAAGTTGAAAGTATATACAAGTTCGGAATTGCTCTGTGTTCCCTGTAAACTGGAACTTTTATCATTATATAGTGATGGTGTATGCTTCCTTTTCCAAATGCCTTTTGCCTTAAAATCTATTTTGGCTTATGCTACTATTGTCACATGTTTATCTTAGTTAATATTTGCTTAAAAAAAATCTCTTTCAGATTTTCTCCTTATGTTTGAGATTTGTCTCTTGTAAATAGGTTCTAGCCGATTGTTTTTTTTTCTAATCCACTCTGACAATCTTTGTCCTTTAACTGGAGCCCTCAGTCCAATTAGGTTTAATGTGGTTACTGATATAGCTAGGATTAAAGTTAGCATTCTGTTTTTTGATATTTTTACCCTGTCTTCTGTGGGTGTGTGTGTGTGTGTGTGTGTGTGTGTTTTCTCTTTGCCGCCTTTTGGATTGTTTCTTAGTCCATTTTTATTCCCTCTTGATTAGTGTGAAAATGTTTTATCTCTTTTAGTAATTTCCTTTAAATTTTTAATGTACAAAGTTAATAATCTAAGTTTATTAATTATTCTGTTTTTCTTCCAACTGACCCAAGAACCCTAGACTGCTTTGACCCAAGAACCCTAGACTGCTTTGACCCGAGAACCCTAGACTGCTTTGACCCGAGAACCCTAGACTGCTTTGACCCAGTTACTCTCCTAGCTTACATGTTGTCGTCACCTGGTGTTTCAGTTCCATCTTAATTATTTTTCTACTGCAAATTTGACATTATTTTTCTTTTTTGTGGATTCTTTGCATTGTCATTCCTTCTTCCATCTCAAACCTCTGTTTTGTTTTTTTTTCTTCCTAAAGTATATACTCTCGAAGCTTGTTTATTAAGCGACTGTTGATGGTAAGAAAAGTTCCTTATTTTTCTTTCTTTCTTGAATGATGGTTCTGTAAGGTATACAGTTCCAGATGGACAGTTCTTTCTCTCAGCTCTTTGGAAGTATCACTCCATTCTACCTTTCAGTATTAGTTTAAATAACTGGTATTTGTTGGTACTCTGTCTTTTCTTTGCTTTTAAGATCTTCTCTTTTCTCTGGTGTTCTGCAGTTTTGTGACCATGTGTGTCTAGGTATTGGCATTTCGTTTAGCCTGCTTTAGATTTGCTGTGCTTTCTGTCTCTAAGATTTTTGTTTTTCATCAATTCTGGAAAGTTTTATCTTTTGTCTCTTTCAATGTTTCCTCTCCTTCCTCTCATTTTTTCTATTCTTTCCTCCAAGAACTCCGATTAGACTTCTATTAGACTTTCTCACCTATCATCCATGTCTCTTAATCTAGCTTTTGTATATTTCACATATTTTTTGTTCATGTTGAATTCTAGGTAATTTCTTCAGATCTATGTTCATATCTTTGTCTAATTTGCTTTTTCTCCCAAAATTAAACTATAATTTGTGCACAACAAAGACATAAAAATAAAATATATATACCTTGATTAAATTTACATGTGTGTGCACCTGTGTGAACACCATCCAAATCAAGATATAAAACATTTTCATCCCTGTAAAAGTTCCCTCCTTCCCTTTCCTGTGAGTAGAGCCACCTACCTTCTCCACGCAACTACTGTCCTGACTTTTCTCACTATGGATTATTTTTTAGTGTTCTTTAGCTTCATGTACGTGGAACCATTCAGTTTATTCTTTGTGTTGGTTTTCTTTTGCTCACATGATGTTTTTGGGATCCATCCATGTTGCATAGGTAAGTAGTTTTTTCTTCGTTTTCTTCTATAGCAAAGATTGACAAACTGTGGCCCATTCCAGTATTTTATAGTATTGCATTATGTGAATATACCGCAATTTCTTCATTCTCTGATTGATGAACATTTTGAATTGTTTTCAGTTATTATAAATAAATTTCTACAAATGTTCTCTTTTAAAACATTTTATTGTGCTTTAGGAGAAAGTTTACAGAGCAAATTAGTTCCCCATTCAATAATTTATGCACAAATTGTTTTATGACATTGATTGCAATCTCCACAATGTGTCAGCACTCTTCCCCTTTCCACCCTGGGTTCCTTGTTTCCATTCATCTAGTTTTCCTGCCCCTTCCTGCCTTCTCATCTTTGTTTTTGGTCAGCTTTTGCTCATTTAGTCTTGGATACTTGATTATTCTAAGAAGCACATTCCTCATGGGTGTTATTGTTTGTTTTATAGACCTGTCTAATATTTGACTGAAAGATGAACTTCGGGAGTGGCTTCAGTTCTGAGTTAGAAGGGTGTCTAGGGGCCATAGTCTCGGAGACTCCTCCAGTTTCTGTCAGACCAGTAAGTCTGGTATTTTTTGTGGATTTGAATTTTGTTCTACATTTTTCTCCTGCTTGTCCGGAACCCTCTATTGTGATCCCGCTCAGAGCCCTTGGTGTTGGTAGCCGGGCACCCTCTAGTTCTTCTGGGCTCAGGCTAGTGGAGGCTGAGTTCATGTGGTCCATTAGTCCTTTGGACTACTTGCTTCCTTGTGTCTTTGATTTTCTTTATTCTCTTTTGCTGCAGACTGGATGAGACCAATAATTGTATCTTAAAAGGTCGTTTGTAAGTTTTTAAGACCCCAGACACTATTCAACCAAAGTAGGATGTAACATTTTCTTTATGGACTATGTTATGCTAATTGACCTAGATGTCCCCGGAGACCATGGTCCCTAGCCCTCAACCCCACCAACTTGGTCCCGTGAGGTATTTGGCTGTGTCTAGGAAGCTTCTATGACTGTGTACCCGTGTGCTCTATTGTATATATGAATATACATGCTGCACATACAAAAAAACCAAAACCAAACCCGTTGCCATCAAGTCGATTCTGATACAAATATGTATGTAAACATATCCACAGCCAAACCTATGCATGTACGTGGGTGTACTCCTATACTCCCTCCTACCCCTAGTCAGTATACATATCTACCTGTGTCTCTGCTTGTAAACTATTGTTTGTTTTTACTGTTGTTGTGGGATTGTATAATATTCACTGTGATTGTTTTTTGTGTTCGTGTGTTTCTCACAGTGTCTTCCTTTGCCTTGGCCAAGTTGTGCTGACTCCTCCTATATTGTGTATTGCCTTTCCCTTCACCAAAGTTAACACTTGTCTACCGTCTCGTTAGTGATTTTTCCTCTACCCTTCTCCCCTTCCTAGTAACCATGAAAGATTGTTTTTTCTGTGTATAAACCTTTTCTTGATTTTTGCTACAGTTCTTCTTGCAACGGCCATTGGTGGGCATATGCTCATATCTCTTGGATATATGAGCTGAATTGGTGATTTGGGGGTAGGTTGGTTGCATTTCCATGAATATTAATAATGTTGAACACTTTATATGTTTCTTGGCCATTTAGATTTATTTTGTGAAGTGTCTGTTAAAATCTTTTGATGATTTTTTATTAGGTGGTTTATCTTTTGTTAATGATTTTTACTTCCTTATATATTCTGGATGGTGCCCTGGTGGCACAGTGGTTAAGAGCTACGGTTGCTATCCAAAAGGTCAGTAGTTCAAATCCACCAGCAGCTCCTTGGAACCCCTATGGGGCAGTTCTACTCTGTCCAATAGGGTCACTGTCAGTCGGAATCTACTTGATGGCAATGGGTTTGGTTTTTTTTTTTTAATATTCTGGGTAGAAAACCTTTGTCAAGTGCATGTTTGCAAGTATTTTCTACTTGTCTGAAGTTTGCCTATTTATGCTCTTAGTGCTGCCATTTTCTGCACAGAATTAAAAAAAAAAAATTTCCCCAATTTATCAATTTTGGGGGGAGGGGTTGGTGCTTTTTTTTTTTTCCATTCTTCCCACAAATTTTCTCTTACCCTCATTTTTGTCCGTCCTCAAGGTTTTGAAGACATTTGTCTATGGTTTCGTGCAGATGCCTGTAGTTTTAGTCCTCACAATTGAATCTATGATTTATTTCTAGTTGATTTTTGTATATGGGGTGAGGTGTAGGGGTCAAGACCTGGTTTTTTTATTGACATTCAGCTGCTCTACACCATTTATTGAAAACATTTTTCTTTTCCCATTGAAGTGCAATGGGACCTTTGTTGAAGACTGAACGATTGTATATGTTTGGGTTTATTTCTAGACTGTATTCTGTTCCACCGGACTATTTGTGAATTCTTGCATCAGTTCACACTTTCTAAGTTACTGTAGTATATAATAAGTTTTCACGTATGGTAAGTGTAAACCTTCCAGTTTTGTTCTTCTTAAGGATTGTTTTGGCTATTTAAGTGCTTTGCATTTTCATATAGGCCTTAGAATCAGCTTGTCAACTTCTGTTTTAAAACTCTACCAGATTTTTGATTGAGAGTGCCTTGACTACAGATAAATTTTGGGGTAATGGACATCTTAACAATATTGAATCTTCCAATTTATTGTATATCTCTCTATTGAATAAGTTCTTCATTTACTTTCAACATTATTTTGTTGTTTCCAGTGTACAGAATTTACACAAAATTTGTTCCTAAATGTTTGATGTTTTTTGATGCTATTGTATTTTTTTTTCAGTTTTACTTTCCAACTGTCTTGATAGTATATAGAAATAATATTAGTTTTTGCATATTGAGCTTGTATTTTGTAATTGTCTTAGTTTCCTATTACCAAAAGTATACCTTAAAGAACAGAAATTTATCCTATTCCACCGTAAGAAGGGTTAGGATTCTAACACATATTTTAGGGAGGACACAATTCAATCCATAACAGTGATCTTGCTAAATGCACTTATTAGTTGCAGGGTTTTGTTTTTGTTTTTGTTTTTTTGAGATTTTCTAAATGTACAATCATGTCATTTGCAAGCAAAAATGTGTTTAAATCTTCCTTTCCAATTTCTGTGCTTTTTTTTTCTTGCCTTATTGCACTGGATAGACCTCCAGAACAATACTGAATAAAAGTAGTAAGACTAGATATCCTTGTTTTGTTCTTGATCTTGAAAGAGTAGTTCAGTATCTAACTATTAAGGATGATGTTTACTGTACATTTTTTTGTAGATGCTCCTTCAGATTGAGCGAATTTTCTCCTATTCCTAGTTTACTGATAATTGTTTTCATGAAATTTTATCCTGGAATAATTTTAGATTTACAGAAGAGTTGCAAAGATAGTACAGAGTATCCCGAATACCCTTCACCCAGCTTCTCTAATATTAACATCCTACGTAACCATGGTATATTTACCAAAATTATGAAGTTAATATTGGCACAATACTATTAACTAAACTACAGACTTTATTCAGATTTTCCCCGTTTATCCATTAATGTTCTTTTTTTGTTCCAGGGTACAGTCTGTATATACCACATTGCATTTAGTTGTCATTTATCCCTAGTCTGCTCCAGTCTGTGACAGTTTCTCAGTCTTTCCTTGTTTTTCATGACCTTAACACTTTTGAAGAGTACTGGTCATGTGTTTTGTTGACCATTCCTCAATTTGGGCTGTTGATGATTTCTTACAGTTAGACTAAGGATATGTATTTTGGGAAAGAATACCACAGGAGTGTTGTGTCCTTGTCATTGCATATTAGAGAATACATGATATCAACATCAGCTGGTCATATGAACCTTGATCACATAGCTAAGATGATGTCTGCTAAGTTTCTCCCCTATAATGTTACTATTTTTCTTTTTCTGTACTCTATTTGGGAGCCCTGGTGGTGTAGTGGTTAAAAGCTTAGCTGCTAAACAAAAGGTCGGCAGTTCGAATCCACCAGCAGCTCCTTGGAAACCCTGTGGGGTGTTCTACTCTCTCCTAGATGGTCGCTATGAGTCGGAACTGACTTGATGGCACCAATGACAACAACAGTGTACTCTATTTGTTAGAAACAAGTCCATACTCAAGGGAGGGGGAAGGAAGATCATCAAATAATTTTGGACGTATGTTAAAATCACCACAGTAATTAATATTTTGAAGGCAATATTACAAAGCCATGCAAATACCCTATTTCTCCTTAAAGTTTGCCCACTAATTTTAGTACTTATCAATGGATCTTGCCTAAATTGATTATTATTGTGGTATTATAATAGTAATTTTCTATTGCCTTCATTTTTCCTACATTTTTTAACTGGAATTCTTCTTTAAGCAAGATTTATCCCTTTTCCCTCATTTATTTAATCATTTATTTATATCAGTATGTTTTCATGGATATTTATTTTAGTCTTTGGTTTATAATCCAATGCTATTTTTATGTTGCTTAAATTGTTCCAGCTTTAGCATTGGGAACTTTTTCAGATTGGTCCTTTTAACATGCCCCCATTTAAAAAAAAAAAAAACTTCTTTACTGTCTGTTTTCACAAGATGCTCCAAGCTCATTTCATCTTTTCCTTGCCCCAACCTTAGAACCAGCCATTTCTCTAAGAAGTACTGGTTCTTTTTAATGAAGAGTGGTATTTAGAAACCAATATCTGGGTGCTGGGTGTCCTTATTATAACTGGGTTGCCATTGCTTCTAGTACCTCTCAATGGACAGAGCTAGGAAATACAGGTATGTATACTTGATGTTGATTTTTATTGAATGTTTATTTTGTATCTGTTGAAATTATCACATGGAGATTTCTTTCATAGTCTGGTAATTTGTGAACTATAAATAGCAGACATTTTAAAGGGTGTTTATTCAGCAGTTCTAGGTGCTTCATTATGAGGGGGTTTTCAGAGTATCTAGCTCTCCATATTGCCTGAACAAATCTTAAGATAGCTCTGTAATATGTTTTGATACGTCTTCAGAACAAAGCTTTTTCTTTATTTCCTGCTGAATTGTCTTGGTCATGTTTGGACCTTTCCCATTCCCTGTGAATTTTAGTATGAGTTTATGAAATTTCATAAGAATCCTGTTGGGATTATGGTAGAAATGGCTTTGAATTTATAAATTAGTATGGGAAGAATGGACAAATTGAAATATTCAATCACTTGGTTCACCTGGTGTGTGGCTTTTTGGTCCTTCAAAGATATAAAGAAAGACTTGTACGTGTTTTATTAAATTTATTCCCAGATCCTTGTGATTTTCGTTGCTACTACGAATAGCTCGTTTCCCATATTTCCTAATTGGATGGTTATTACTTTCCAAATGATAATTAGGTTTCTACTTAAATGAAGACATAATTTGCAAGAAATGGCAATTTTTCCTTTCTCATCACCATACCTCTTATTCTTTTGTATTTGTGTTATTTCACTGGCTAGGACCCCAAGTGCAATGAATATTGGTAGTGCCAGTGGATGTTCTTGTCTTGTTCCTGACTTAAAATGGAATGCTTCTTTAGCACCACAGCTTAGTATGTTGTTTGCTGAATATTTAAAGTTCTCCTCTGCTCCTAGTTCTCTAAGAGTTTTAAATCCTGAATGGTATTTAGTTTTTGAAGTACATTTTCTTAGTCTGTTGGACTCTGAAACCAGACTGCCTGGGTTCTATCCCTTCTTTGCCTTGTAACCTTAGGCAGTTAACTTCTCTGTATCTCAATTTTTTCACCTATGAAATACAGGTAATGAATGAACCTTATAAGGTTTTTGTGAGAATTAAATGAGTTAATACATAGAAAGAGCTAACAATCATGCTTAGCCCCTAGGAATACTCATTTTTCCCCTTTTCTTCAACTTAATGTAGTAGGTTATGTTAATTTTAATTATTTAATGATTATATTAATTATTAAATTATCTTGCTTTCTTAGGTAAACCTTACATATACATATTTATATAACCTGGATTTAATTTACTGTTTAAGACTTTTTCTTTTCATGTAATATTCATAAGTCATGAAGTGGCTGTTCTTTTGCTACAGCAAAGGACATAATGGATGAGCGATTACTAAAAAAATATTACACAAGAGCTTAGCAACTGATGTGGCAACATTCTCAACTTTCTGAGGTGATTTATGTGTGAATCTTTTGGACAGATATAGAGATATAGTTATCTCTTGCATGAGCAAATTAAAGACTTGGCATATATTGTGAAAAATAGCCCCTTAACTGGAAGAATGATTTTAGCTTTTCTACATGTTTCACCCTGAATATTTTAGTATTAAATTTTGTGTATGGAGATTTTAATATTTGGAATATTGGAAAAGATTTCATTCACCAGCAATAAATTGAGCACTTGCTATGTGCCAAGGCACTGTGTTTGCTGGTTAAGGATACTTCTCTTAAGCTTATGTACTAGTCAGGATCATTTTGAACATTGAAGGCAAGACTACTTGTATCATTCAGGGAAATTCAATGTCTGTTTTTTGTTTTTGTTTTTTTCCCATAAATACTTTGTCTTTTTTGTTTGTTTATTGTAGTTTAAGTGAAAGTTTACATTTCAAGTTAGTTTCTTATACAAAAATTTATACATAAATTGTTATGTAACCCTAAGTGCTCTCCCTATACTTTGACAGCACACTCCTCCTTTCCACCCCTGATTTCCCATATCCATTCAACTGTCTCCTGACCCTCTCTGCCTTCTCATCTCACCTCTGGACAGAAGCTGCCCATTTAGTCTCATGTATCTGCTTGAGCTAAGAAGCACACTTTTCACGAGTATCATTTTATGTCCCACAGTCCAGTTCAATCTTTGTCTGAAGAGTTGACCTTGGAAATTGTTTTAGTTCTGGGCTGACAGAGAATCCGGGAGCCATGCTTTCCGGGGTTCCTCCAGTCTCAGACCATTAAGTCTGATCTTTTTATTAGAATTTGAGTCTTTTTTTTTTTAATAGATAAAATTAAGTGTTCTAATATCTTTCCGAAGTATCCCTGGTTGCACAGTGGTTAAACACTCGGCTGCTAACCAAAAGGTCAGCGGTTCGAACTCACCAGCTGCTCCATGGGAGAAAAGACCTGAAGATCTGCTCCCATAAAGATTACAGCTTAGGAAACCCTATAAGGCAGTTCTACTCTGTTCTATTGGAAACCCTGGTGGTGTAGTGGTTAAGAGCTATGGCTGCTAACCAAAAGGTCAGCAGTTAGAATCCACCAGGTGCTCCTTGGAAACCCAATGGGGCAGTTCTACTCTATCCTTTAGGGTCACTGTGAGTCAGAATCGACTTGATGGCAATGGGTACATGTGGGGTACTCTGTCCTATAGGGATGCTACGAGTCTGAATTGACTCGACAGCACACAACATCTTATCTGTTTCTTTCACTCTTTTCAGTACCTTGATTTAGGCCCTTATCATTCTGTGCTCTTTCTCTACATTGAGGTGTTTCTTCTTTTCCTGTCACGTTTAATGACCACTGGGGTCAGTTCCCTCATCACAATCCTTTAGTGGCATCTGCAGGACTTGAGAAAAGAGATCTTTGCCTGCTTAGCCTGACAATGGCCCTTCCCTATCTGGTCCCAGCTTGCTTTTGTTGTTGTTAGCTGCCATCAGTCAGCCCCCGACGTGGCGACCCACGCATAGTGAATGAAATGCTGCCTTATCTTGCACTGTCCCCATTATTGGTTGCAAACTGGATCATTGTGACCCATGGGCTTTTAGTGCCTGGTCATGCACCATCCCCATGATTGGCTGTGAATCGGACCATTGTGATCTGTAGGATTTTCAGTGGCAGGTTTTCAGAAGTAGATTGCCAAGCCTTTCTTCCTAAAGGCTTATTAGCCCTGAACCAAACCCTTCTGTGGGTCTCTAGCACTGAGCTACCAATGTCTTCTCTACCTCAGCTTGCCTTACTGGCCTGTATTCTGTTACTTTGAAGAATTTATTCAGTGGTGTAGCTGGTCTTAAACACTCATCAGTCCCTGAAGATTCCGTGCACTGTTTTTGTGGTTGTTTCTTTTATTCATGCCATTCTCTCTGCCTTAAATCTGTTTTCCCTAATTTATTTTCAATAAAAAAAATTTCTATTCAGAGGATACCCTATTGCATGATCCTGTTAGCTAGATAAGGACCCTATAATTTGTAATCTATAGGTCTTGTTAAATTCTTACCTTTCATCACCAATCTTTATTATTGAAATGTTGTTTCCTAGAGATAAGGTTCAAGTGCCTCACATGCTATTTTGGATATAAGGAGGCATTGCTAAATAACTAGATTATAAGTACTTATTACAGTTGTACAACAATTTTGCAAAGTAGGTATGATTATATCTGTTTTAAACTTTGAAGAAACTGAGTATCAAAGAGTTGAAGAAACTTGCCCAACACCACATAGCTAGTAGGTGGCAAAACTGGTTTTTCTGATTCAAAAGCTCTTGCTATTTCTTCTGTGCCATATTGCTTTGGTACTAAAAATAATAGTCAGAGAAATAAAATCTTTGAACAGATGCATTTATGGTAAAATACACCACTGACATTGTACCTTGCTGTCATTGCCGATGTGCTACTTGGAGTCTTTGACGGCCATGCTAGTTGCTGTGGTCTAACTGGTTGGTGTGTTCCTTCTCTGGATTTTCCTCCTTGATACTAATGGATAAAGTTTAAATATTCCCATTTTGGCTTATTGATTTTAGGTCAATGAAACCTAATCATGGTTTGCTTGGCCTTTGTTCTCTTTTTAAGTAAAAACATTTCCATTTGCCTAATAACATTGTCTAAGCAACTGATAAGGTAAAAATAGTCTGCTTATCTTTTACAAAGAACTTTTTTTCCCTCTATTGAGGTATAATATACATGCGAAAAAGTGTATGAAGTACACTACACCTATGAAACCACTACCTAGATTAAGAAAAACAATATTACATCCATTAAGAAATGAATGGCCAATACTTCCCCAAGAGGTAACACTCTTCTGATTTCCATCACTGAAGATTAGTTTTGTCTATTTTTGAACTTAGATTAAGTGTACTTAATCAGACTCTTTTGTGTGTGGCTCCTTTCATTCAGCATAATTTCTTGAGATTCATTTATGTTGGTATGTATCAAAAGTTCTTCCTTTTTTTCCCCCTTGGGTAGTATTTGATACAGAAAATTGTATCAGTGTGCCACAATTTGTTTATCTGTTCTCCTGTTGGTAGATGTTTGGGTTTTGACTATTGTGAATAAAGTTTTGACTGTTATTAAAATTCCAGTTTTGACTATTAATGAATAAAGCTGCTATGAATTCGTCATAAACAGATCTTTTGGCAGACATTTGCAGTATTTCATTTGGGAACTGTCTTGGTTATCTAGTGCTGCTGTAACAAAAAATATTACAAGTAGGTGGCTTTAAAGAACAGAATTTATTTCCTCATAGTTTTGGAGGCTAGAAGTGTAAATCAGGGCATCAGCTCAAGGGGAGGGTCCTTCCTTGTCAGCAGCCCTGGATGTCCATTGACCTTCTTTGATGTAGATGTATCTTCACATGGCATCTGTCTTCGATCTGTGTGTGTTTCTGTGTTTATCACACAGGAGTGATTAGATTTAGGACCCTCTCTACTTTGGCATGACCTCATTAATGTAACAACAGAAAACCTCTATTTCCAAATAGGGTCATAGTTACATGTAAAAGAGATAGGAATTCCACATTTCTTTTTGGGGAATACAATTCAAGCCATAACACTCCACCCTATAGCTCCCCCAAATCGTGTCTTTCCCATGTGGAAAATACATTCACCCTATCGTATCTTCCCCCAAAATCCTAACCTATTGGAGTGTCAACTCTGAATCAGAAATCTAATCTTCTGAATTATCTAAATCAGTGGGTGAGACTATGGGTGTGTTCCATCCTGGAGTGAAATTCCTTTCCTTTTGTGGACCTGTGAAACCTAGAATACAAATTATCTGCTTCCAAAGTACATTCCCATTCCAAAAGGGAATCAGAGGGAGAGAAGGTGTCAGGAGCACCAAGCAAGTCTAAAACCCAGCAGGGCAAATCTCATTAGGTCTCAAGGCTTGAAAATAATCCTCTGTTCTCCAGGACCATCTAGGCATCTTGGCCCTCCAGATCTTTGAGTGGCAACTCTGCTTTCCAGGCCCATTGGGATGGCAAACCTGCTCCCTTGGCTTAGGGCATTCCCATTTTTTTAGTACACTGGAGTGGTGACCCTACCCCCTCAGCCTGAAGCAGCCCTGTTTTCCTGGCCTGCTAGTATGTCAGCTTCACCCCCCTCAGTGTGGGCTGTGATCCCATTCTTGCAGCCCTACCCTCTGGAACAGAGGTGGTATCCCCACCCTTTGAAACCTAGGTGGTAGCTCCACCCTATGAAACCAAGGAACTGGTACCCCTCTCCCCCATGCTCTTTCTGATAATCCTGCTGGTGTCTGAACTACTCCCAGGGTTGTCTTTTCCTTTTTGTGGAGGACAGCAGATGTTTGCAACCAAGTAGTGCCATGGGCCCATTTCCTGCCTATAGAATTCCAGTAGGCAGACCGCTTTCCTTCATTTCTTCCTGTCTCTGTCCATTTCCATCTAAGCTGACAGGGTTTCTTCTGAGGTTGTTGAACAAATCCATTGATCACAAGCCTTATCTTTTTAGCAAATGATTGTGTAGCCATCCCCTTGGTGTCCTTTCCGAGGCATGCTCACTTAGTTTTTACAGTCGAATTTTCCAAATCTTGAAGCTCTGCTTTTTTTTTTTTAAATGCAGTTCATTTCTCAATCTGTTTCTTTTGTCTTGCCTTTTACTGTATAAGCACTAAGGAGAAACCACACCACTCCTTTAAGATACTGTTAGAAATCTTTTCAGCCAAATATCCAAGTTCATCATTTACAAGTTCTACCTTCCACAAAACATATGAATGTAATTCATACACGTTCTTTGCTACTTTACAACAAGGATGGACTTTCCTCCAATGTCCAATAATATGTTCATCATTTCTTGTTAAAGCTTCACCAGAAACACATCTAACGTCTACATTTCTAAGCAACATTCTGTTCATGGTGATAGAAGATTTCTCTACAGGATCCCTTATTTCTTTGTGACCCCTTATCAGAACTGACACTGATGTTCATAGTTCTACCAACACTGTCTTCAAGACAAGCTAGGCTGTTACTACCAAGCACATCAGATTTCCTCCAGCCTCTACCCATTACCCAATTTCAAAACTACTTCCATGTTCTGAGTGTTTGTTAGAGCAGTGCCATCATTCTCTTGTACTAAATTCTGTCTAGTGGTACTGTAACAAAAAATACCACAAATGGGTGGCTTTAAAGAACTGGAATTTATTGTCTGACAGTTTTAGAGGCTAGAAGTCCAAATCAGAGCATTGGCTCTGTGAGAGGGTATGTCCTTGTCACTAGCCCTAGTTATTCCTTGGCATTCCTTGGCTGCTTGTAGATGTATTTTCATATGGCATCTGTCTTCCCCCTGTGAGTGTCTCTGTGTCTCTTCTGGTCTTTTTATAACACACCATTCAGAAGTGATCAGGTTTAGAACTCATCTTACTCTTGCATGGCCTCATTAACATAACCAGAGAAAACCCCTGTTCCCAAACAGGGCCATACTTACAGGTAAAGGGGTTAATAATGCCACATTTCTTTTTGAGGACACAGTTCAATTCATAACCAGAACATACTTAAGAGTAGAATTGTTGGGTCATAGGGTAGGCATATGTTTAGCTTTAGTAAATTCTGTCAATTTACCAGAAGTGAATGAAACAATTTATGCTCCCATCAGAATGAGAGTTGTAGTCATTCCACATTCTCACCAATGCTTAATATTGTTGTTCTTTTTCATTTTAGGCCTTCTCATGGGTATGAAGTGGTATCTCATTATGGTTTTCATTTGCATTTCCTTGATGATTAATAATATTGAACACCTTTTTATATACTTCAGATATCTCCTTTTGTACAGTACTTGATCAAGTCTCTTGCACATTTTTATTGAGTTGTTTGTCATCTTTTTGATTTGTAGGAGTTCTTTATATATCTGGATAAGAATCCTTTTTTGAATGGATATATTGCAAATACCTTCTCAGTTTGTGTGTGACTTTCCTATTTACTCTTTAATATGTCTTTTGATGAACAAAAATTCTTAATTAATGAGATCCAATTAATTTTTTATAGCTAGTGATGTTTGTGTCCTGTTCAAGAAGTCTTTGCTTACTCCACAGTGATGTGGAATAAAGATCTTTTTCTTTCACATTTAGGTCTGTGATCTATCTCAAATACTTTTTGTGTATGATATAAGGGTCAAGGTTCATTTTTTCCTCATCATATATATTTTATTGAGTTACAGTCAACACACACACACAAATCATAAATAAAACTGATAACTCTGTCAACATTTGAAGATGATACAGTTGTATACCTGGAAGGCTCAAGAGAATCAGCTAAAAAACTACTACAACAAATAGAAGAGTATTTTAAAACATTTTCAAAATTTATATACATAAGTTAATAGATGCCATATATAGTACAATATAAGAAATCTCATTTAAAATGTCAACCAAGCAGATGGTGTTTTCAGGAATGTGCACAATGTGAAATGTGCAAGGCTTATAGGAAGCAAACTTTTAAACAAAGTTAATTTTTTCCAGTATAGCAATTAAATTGCTCTGGAATCATTTTTTGAAAAGATTTTTCTTTCCCACTCAATTGCAGTAGTACCTCTCCTGAAAATCAAGTGTCCGTGTATGTTATGGGTCTGTTTCTGAACTCTTAATTTTACACCATTGTTCTATTTGTTTCATGGTCGAAGTTGGCTAATGAGGCTTAAGCTATCATGCCATTATTCCAGCCAGCAGGCACGTGGAAGAAATAAAGGGGTACAGTCCTTCAAGGATTATTCCCAGAATTTGCATATAACACTTCTGCCTATACTTATTAGTCAGTAACATGATAACTTTTATCTTCCAGGAAATTGGGGAATGTTTATTCTGAGAACTTGTGTGCACACTTAAAACTGAGAGATGTTATCATAAAGGAAGAAGGGAAGAATGAATATCAGTGAAAACTGACAGTCTTTGCCATACTTTCTCTTTGTAAGCACTTTGTAGGTGCTTACCGCACTTTTATGCAAATAACACGTGCCTTCTATATTTGTTTGCCAACCACTCCCTCCCTCTGCGAGATATTTTCATAAGTGCACTGTGCTATTTTTTTTTTTACAGCAACATGTGAAAAAAGAAATTGGCATAGCAGTGCTTATGAACATACCTAAAAAAAAATTCGCATAGTGGCATTTATGAAAATAATTTGCAGGGATGGGAGCGGTTGGCAAATGTGGAAGGCATGTGTTATTTGTGTATAAATACGGTAATCATATTTTCACTTAATTAACTCTCAGATACTTGTCATTGCAACCTCTTTGGTTAACATTCACTTGTAATCCATACGTGCAAATATCACAGATTCATGATAGAAGACTCTCCCAGATCCACTTAACAAAGAAGCGTCCCCAAGTAGTAGGTCAGCTATTTTCAAGTGAGAGAAATGTCCAGTCCTTGTTCCTCTTCAGTCTCCTGGTGTTTCTTTTGTATGAGCATCAATACATTAATGCATAAAATACATTAATGATGATCATGGTACTTTTGCCATTATGTTAACAGGTAAGGATAGTTTCAGCAATTCGCACTCGTATTCCCTTATCTCTCAACTTATTTGAAGCTATATAATTGCAAGTCTTATTTGCTATTCAGAAATATATCAAGTGAAAAAGGAGACTTCCTTGAAGATAAGATTTTTTTTTTTTTGGTCATACAAATCATGTGCAAAATCCAAAATTATAAGGCAGTAAGTGACACAGTTGCTATCTCTGAGGTTAGGTTAACTTGTGGGTGAAAGTGACTGAGCTCATGAGGATTTGCTTTCACCCTGGGCCCTTCAGATTACCTGATCAGTTAGCTGTATATACACTCTAGATGTAATGCGTTTTTTAAAGAATCTAAAAAGCATTAAAAATGCTGTTAAGAGTTAGTCTATTTATTTGGGGTCTTTTTTATTATAGGAAATGTTTTTAAAAATGGGGATTATTCTTTTTTAAAAAATTTATTTTTTGTTGTTGAGAATATACACAGCAAAACATATACCAATTCAACAATTTCTGTATGTACAATTCAGTGACATTGATTACATTCTTCAAGTTGTGCAACCGTTCACACCCTTCTTTCCTGAATTGGTCCTCCCCCGTTAACATAAATTCACTGTCCCCTGAATTTCCTCTCTGATCTTTCAAGTTGCTGTTATAAATTGGATCCCATATAGATAGTTCTTAAAAGAGCACAGTGTTCAAGGCAGACATTCTTTACTAGTGAAGCTGAACTATTGGTAATTGTATAGTGGTCAATATATTATTTGCACTCACTTTGATAAGAATTTAACCATAATTTTACCCTTGGAGGTAACATAGAAATTTATGATTGTTATATTTTTAAATGGCATTGTTGCTCATAACAATGATTTATTTGATTCTAAATCCTTGGTTAGGAATTGAGCCCTCTAGTATTGCGTTGTTCCTAAGGGAAACTTTTTGGAAGGTTTTCTAGAAATGCACGCAGCAGTAAAATGTTGGGACTGAGTAAAAGCTGCTGTAGTTCGTATTGTTGTCTTTTATTCCCTGCCATATCCTTTATAAGAGTAATAGTATTTATAATGTCATCAGTTTAACTCCTGGAGATTGTAAGTGCTTTGGTGAAGTAGAGTGTTGTTGTTAGGTGCCATCCAGTCAGTTCTGACTCATAGCAACCTTATATACAACAGAAGGAAACACTACCTGGTCCTGCGTCATCCTCACAATCGTTATGCTTGAGCCCGTTGTTGCAGCCACTGTGTCAGTCTGTCTCATCAAGGGTCTTCCTCTTTTTCTCTGACCCTCTAATCTACCAAGCATGATGTCCTTCTCCAGGGACTGGTCCCTTATGATAACATGTCCAAAGTATGTGAGATGAAGTCTCACCATTCTTGGTTCTAAGGAGATTGTGAACGCTTTGATGAAATAGAGTAGTTAAGTTAAATCTGCACTTCTATGAAGCGTGAAGTCCCTGTCGTGCTTTAATGGTAATTACTTACATTATTCAAAAAGATGTTTAAAATTGCAATCTAGAAAATTGCTTTTGAACAATTGGCAGAAGATGTTCATATTCTTCAGAGGACATGATATAGAACACGTGGACATATCATTCACTGTGAATTTAACACTCACTGTTTTAAAATCTATAATGTACTGGAAAATTGTTGATGTTTCTGATACCTCTTGGGGTCAGGGACTATTAATATAACACAGATTCAAACATAGTCTTTGGAATACCATGCGTCATAAACTTCACTTAAAAAAAAAACCAAACCAAACCCGTTGCTATTGAATAGATTCCAACTCAAAACGACCCTATAGGACAGAGTAGAACTGCCCCATAGGGTTTCCAAGGAAACCTTTCTGGTTAGCAGCCGTAGCTCTTAACCACTATACCACTTAGGCTCCAGATTTCACTTAGTGTACTTTAATTAGGGATTTTATTTTAGTTTTTGTAATGACTTACCTATTTTATGGCAATCTCAGTTCTTCCCCCAATGTTGTAGGAGTGTACCATATTTTTACCCAAATAACGCACACCTTCTAAATTTGTTTGCCAACCGCGCCCTCCCTGTGAGGTATTTTCATAAGTGTGCTATGCTAATTCTTTTTTTCAGCAACATGTAAAAAAAAAAATTGGCATGGCAGCACTTATGAAAATACCTTACGGGGGGAGAGCGTGGTTGGCAAAGATATGTAGAAGGCACATGTTACTTGTGTAAAAATATGGTAGATGATGGAAAATACTCTGGTTTTAAAGCTTAAACTTGTTACTCAGGTTTTTAAAAATTGGAATAGATGTCATGTGTGTGTGTCTGTGTTAGTGTAACTAAACAGAAAGGAATATTTTCTCTATTAGGTTAACAACTCAAAATATCTTATAATTACCAAAAATTAAATTTCCAAGCCCCTTGTTATGCTCACTTGGATAATAGGAGAGAAGAAACTTGGCTGGTGCATGAGAACAGGACTGGTCAGAAGTTGCGTATATTGAAGACCCTGTTTATTTCATGAATGTTTTAGAGGACCTCAGCTGTTTAGAAACCAGCATTCCTATTCCTGTCATTGTTTTGAGCAAGTGGAGGAGGATAGTCTTTTCCATCTCTTGTCTGGGTGTTTTGACCGGAATTACCTATATATGTTATTTTTAAATGGGAAATATCAGACTTCATTGGTCAAGTAGGATCCAAGGCCACATAAAACATTTTTTTTTTGGGCTGGGGGGGGGCGGGCAGAAAGAGCTAATTAAAGTAAGACTGGCATCTAACTTCCCTCTTTGATTCATAACAGTTTCTCCTGAACTGTCACTTCCTGGTCCCCGTTTGGAAGAGGAAAAATTAAATGAAGTCAATGGAAAGGAGATCATAAATCTATCAAAAGCAGGTGGCTGCAGTAAAGACACAAATACAGACAGTGCATAGTGTCAATAGTGAGGTGCCCTAGAACTAGTTAAAACAATCAACTTATAATGGGAGAAATTTAGTGTAAGCAGAAGTCTCAAAAAAAAACAGTCTCTCTTTAGATAAAAAGGAAGAACAGGATCTGACAACTACAGCTTGATAAATGTTATTTCCATAATTAGAGAAAGAATGCATTAACTGAAAGGGTTTTATCAATAAGGAACTTGGTCGCATTTTTAACATGTACAGGAGAGAAAGCAATCTGATGAGCAGAGAATACTGTTGGGTCCCCCAGTAGCTTTATTACTGTTTGGGGGTTGGGGGGGCGGTGTGTGGTAGAGATGGACATTCCAGACTATTAACAAGTGATACAACTGCCCATTAAGATCATTTAACTAACTTACCTTGCTTGGATTCTACTCTCACTAAGAAACTTTGTGTGTCAGGAGAGGGTAGGTTATGCTGTAGTAACAATCTCAAAAGTGTCAGTGGTTTAACACGGTAAAAATTATTAGTTTATTTTTTGCCAATGCTACATGTCCTGACTAGATTGGTGAGATCTCTGTTTTACACTGTTATTCAGAGACCCCATACCTTGTAGATACATGATCTGAAACAAGAGAGTGAGACACTGGTTTCCATGGCACAGGGTGGTAGTACTAGAGGGCTTCGTGCTGTTGATGAAATGGCTTTGTTCTGGAATACATGTTGTTTCTGCTCACAGCACTGGCTAAAATGAATCACACAGCCCTACCTAACTGTAATAGAGTGGAGAAATATACTCATCCCATGTGCCTGGTAGGAGAAGAGGACTGGATATCAATGGAGCACTGAAAGTCTCAACCACAGTCAGTCCTTTTGGTCACTAAACATTCCATTTACTTTTCTTTCCAAACATGGAACACACTGTCTCCTCCCTGAGAGTTACAAGTTGACTTTCCATCCAGTGGCTGCACCCAATCAATGCCTAGGATTTCTGGGTCATGTGCAATAATTTCTACATTAGACCTTGACATGGTTTCTCTTGATTAGGAGATCTATGAAATGAAAATGCACTTATGCGCACATACCTACATACACCCCACTCAGCACTATGTATACCTTAATATATAATGACAGAGTAGGAACAGGCTAAATACAGTAAACTCTCCCATCTGGAAAAGGGAAACATGGAAGACACATAGGAGTCACTGGTTCATAGCAGTTTTGAAATCCCTCAAGACTGATATTGGGACACCCTGGGGGAAGGAAATATGTCTTGATTAGGCCCTGATTCTGCCTTGTTTTTCATTTTTCTCGCAGCTCTGGCTCTGCCCTGTGGGAGGGTCTTTCTTTTTCATTATCTTCTTTAGCCATATATGAAGTGGAGTTTAGGAAATATGTCCTACCTGGGAACTAAGCAACACTTTCTGCATGTAGAAGGTTGGGGCAGTCTGCCTCCTGAGGTATCAGAAGCAGATGTTTTACCAGACATTTTGCCACTGTGTAAAATACATCACCATCATTCCAGCCATCAGTACCAGTTTTCTCACCATAAACCAAGGCCATACGTTAGGCTTTTGCTAAAGCAGTATCCTACTTCTGGTATCAATCTCTGTACTGCTTAGGCGACCTTGTGTGTCAGAATAGAACTGTGCTCCATAGGGTTTTCAATGGCTGATTTTTTAGAAGTAGATCTCCAGGCCTTTATTTTGAGGTGCCTCTGGGTAGACTCAAACCTCCAACTGTTTTTTTGGCTAGCAGTTGAGCATGTAACCATTTGCACTACCCAGGGATGCTCCTAGGTAGAGCTAGGAAGGAAAAACACCCTGATCAGTGTCATATCTTCATAATTATAATTCTCATTATAAATTAATAAAGTCCCATAAACTGTCAAGTTGATTCTGACTCACAGCGACCCTAGAGGACAGGGTAGAACTGCCTCATTGGGTTTCTAAGGAGCGACTGATGGATTGAAACAGCTGACCTTTTGGTTAGCAGCCGAACTCTTAACCACTGTGCCACCAGGGCTCCAGTTATCACATATAAATCAGTTCCTTATGTATCTGCTTACAGCAAATTTGAATCAGTTCTAGGTCTTCTGACATAATGGAGGTAACAAGACTATGCCATGTCTCTATGAGTGATGCCCCTGCCTTGTCACCATCTAATGGGAACAACCAAGAAACAATAAGATGTAATCACCCCAAGAGCAGGCACCCTGCTGCATAGAATCCATGTGATCTGAGGTCAGATGTCAGATGCTAGCTCTGTCACTTATTAACTGTCTGATCTTGGGAAATGTTTCGTTCTTTTTTTCTCAGCCAAAATTTTCTTATTTGTAGAAAGATGATAAAACCACCTACTCTCTGGTTGTTATGACACATAAAATAATACACATCAAGTGGTCAACATAGAAAACAATCATGGGTCCAGCAGGTTCCTTTTTCTCAACTGAAAAATAATGAAAAGCAATAAGATGTTCCAAGGAGTAAGTTTGAGATTTAATGCAGGGAAGATGACATAAGAGAGGATGGAGGAGGGGGTTCCTGGAAGATGAAGTCCTTAGTCTAATATCCTGAAAAGAGTGCTTTAGGGCAGCCCTGGGCCCTTGCATATCACTGAGGGAGGCACACACAGTTTTTACTATCTCAACCTGGTAGTCTCTCTTGAGCTTTAGTCTCTCTTGAGCCTCAGTGCCCTGATTTATAAAACAAGGATAATGATTGCTTTGATGACCTTGGTAAGGATCCTTTGATAGAGTAGTGGGAATAAGAGCCAAGGCAATGGGTTAGGAAGTGAATAGGGAGTGAGGAAATGGGGTTATTTAAGTGTTCAATTATTTTCGGATGTTTGCCTGAGAAAGGGTGGGAGTATAGAGTGGGAGGTGGAAGATGAAGTGAGGTCAGTGAAGGTTTGTTTTTTTAAAGGTTGGGAAATACCAGAGCGTGGTTGTATGTGTGTGTGTAGAGGGCATTATCTAGTAGAGAAAGGGAGGAGGAGGATCTGGAGGAAATTCTGAATGGAGCGGTGGCGTTGACCTCTGATATTAGGAAGGGCACTTCCTCCTGCAGGGAAACATGTAGATTTAGAGTTGGAAAGACGAGATGCTCTGTCCAGTGGCTTCTCTTTTCTCAGCGAAGCATGCAGTGGGGATGCTAGCAGAGGGATGTATGTACAAGAGTAGAATGTAAGGAGGACAGTTGGAAGAGGAGGTGTGAAATAACAAAAGAATGGGGAGACAGCATAAGTCCCGAACAACTAGATGGTGCCTGGCTACCACCACCGACTGCTCTGCTCTGACAGGGATAACAATAGAGGATTCCGGACAGAGTGGGAGAAAAACGCAGAACAAAATCCAAATTCACAAAAAAAAAATACCAGACTTAACTGGCTTGGCAGAGACTGGAGGGACCCCTGAGACTATGGCCCCCAGACACCCTGCTAACTCAGAACTGAAGCCTCTCCCAGAGTCTGCCTTTCAGGCAAAGATGAGACAGGCCTATAAAACAAACAATAACCCATGTAAGGAACTTGCTTCTTAGATCAATCAAGTGTAGGAGATCTAATGAGCAACACCTGCCCAAAAGCAAAGACAAGAAATCAGGAAGGGACAGGAAACCAGGATGAATGGACATGAGGAACCCGGGGTATAAAGGGAAAGAGGGAGAGTGCTGACATATTGCAGGGATTGCAACCATGTAACAAATACAATTTGTGTATAGATTTTTGAATGAGAAACTAACTTGTGTTGTAAACTTTCACCTAAAACGCAGACACACAAAGTGGGGAGATGTGGAGTTGTTGGGCAGCGTCCAGAGCTCAGTTGAGTCTGAGTTGACAGAGCTAGAATGAAGTCACTTTTCCTAGCTGTGAGAGGCCACTGCTGAGCACTCCCTTTCTATTTCTGCTGCATCAACCTTTCTCCTTCATTGTTTGTGCATATTTAATATCCCCGAAGGCACTCTCTAGTCACACTGAGCGCCTACCTGGGCTGTCCAAGTTATCTCAAAAAAAAAAAAAAAAACCAATTGCCATCAAGTCACTCAGACTCATAGTTATCTCCCCCCACCCCCCCCAAAAAAAACAAAAAACCAAACCTGTTGCAGTTGAGTCGATTCTGGCTCAGAGACCCTATAGGACAGAGTAGAACTGCCCCATAGGGTTTCCAGGGAGCGGCTGATGGATTCGAACTGCTGAACTTTTGGTTAGCAGCCGAGCTCTTAACACTGCGCCACCAGGGCTTCGGTTATCTCCAGGTACCCATTATTATTTGGTTAACGCTCTGGTTACAAAGTTGCGTAGGTTTTGAGTAGTTTGCCTTGATTTTCTCCCATAAAACCACCAGTTTCTATGGAGTCGACTGTGATTCATGGCGAACTCGACTGTCGGAGTAAACCTGTGCTCTGTAGGGCTTTTAGTAGCTAATTTTTTGGAAGTAGATTGTCAGACCTTTCTCCTGAAGCACCACAAGGTGGACTGGAACCTCCAGCCTGTTGGTTAGCCATTTGCACCACCATTAGGGTCTTGGGGCAACATGTCAATTGCTTATTGAATAGACACTTGATAAGTATTATTGAGTGATTGGCATAACTATGTATGTGGTTTTACAGAAATGTCTACTAATCTTTATTAGTGCTATATTATTAAGCTAATAAACCTACATAAAGCTTGTCAGAATAGGTGTTTACTAAATTATTACAGTCCAAGCATTACTTTTGGAGTTTTAGAGCTCAGCTGCTAACCAAAAGTCGGAAGTTCAAATCCACCAGCCGCTCCTTGGAAACCCTCTGGGGCAGTTCTACTCTGTCCTGTAGGGTCGCTATGAGTTGGAATTGACTCAGCGGCAATGGGTTTATGGGTTTCATTGACTAGAGAACCTAATTTTGAAGATTTTACCTGTGGCCAAAAATGTCAGGCTTTCTGATCGTCTTTTCCCAGTAGAGTATTTTGAGAGCAGTTATGGTTACGTATAAATCTCTACCTGGTATCACCAACATACATTAAAGAGAAGCTGCTCAGGACTGGCGGTCACTTTGTCTTGGTATAAATTTTTTCCTGTGTGTTCTGTCCTTTGTTTTGGCAATTTCCCATTACTTACTGTTTGAATAAAGCACTACTTCCATTTTACAAATCATTGTTTTGGCCTTTTCCTTATTCATTTCCTCTGTATTAAAATGGGGGCCCTGGTGGCACAATGGTCAAGAGTTCAGCTGCTACCCAGAAGGTCAGCAGTTCGAATCCACCAGTCACTCCTTGGAAACTCTATGGGGCAGTTCTGCTCTGTCCTATAGGGTCGCTCTGAGTTAGAATAAACTTGACGGCAATGGATTTGGTATTTTTGTTTTTATATTAAAATGAATTTTACCAATAATCAAGTGGTTTGTTTGTCATAGAAACTGTTGATGACACAGAATGACTAGATTTCATCATCATAGGTTTTTTCTGAGGGACAGTATAGCCCAAGTCCAAGGACCCCTGGTGGCATAATGGTTAAGTGCTCAGCTACTAACCAAAAGGTTGTCAGTTGAAACCCACCGTCTGCTCTGTGGGAGAAAAGACCTGGTAATGTCCTGTAAAGATTACAGCCTTGGAAACCCTATGGGGCAGCTCTACTCTGTCATATAGGGTCACTATGAGTCGGAATCAACTCTACGGTACCCAACAACAACATAGCCCAAGTGCTAAGAACCTGTACCTATGTGCCAGGTTTGAATCCCTGGTCTGCCACTTGCTAGTTGTGAGATCATGGGCAAGTTACTAAACCTCTCGGTACCTAAGTTTCCTCCTGGGTCAAGCAGGGATAACGCACCTACCTCACAGAGTCGTTATGAAGATTAAATAAAATGGTACGTATAAAAGACTGGCCTATGGTAAGCACACAGAGGTTTCTTGTTATTAGAAAATTATTGAGAACATTGGCTTCATACACCTTTTGTATTAGATCTTTTCACTTTTTCAGTTTTGAAGGGAGTAGTGTAAGCTCTGGTAACAACCAGAAGAAACTTTTCCCTAGAAAATTGGTTTCTTAAACTAAAATGTATTGTTACTTAATGCAGAAAAATAGCATCCTTTATTCCTGACTTGGCATATAACTAGGTAGTAGTCTCTTAAGCACAATGAAAAAAATACTGTTTACAAACAGATATTATTGTTTTAGTGTTAAAAATGGTTGTGCAAGGGGCTAGGGACAGGAGAAGGGGCATGGGGAAGGAGGTGTAGGTGTGGTTATCAAATGGCAATAAGAAGGATCCTTGTGGCGATGGAACTGGTCAGTGTGCTGACCGTGGTAGTGGATACATGAGCCTACATGGGGTAAAATTGTATAGAACTATATATACACACATGCACAAATGAGTACAAGTAAAGCTGATAAATCTGAATAAGAGCAGTGAATTGTATCAATATCTATGTCTTGGTTGTGATATTATACTATAATTTTGTAAAATGTTACCTTTGGGGGAAACTGGATAAAGGGTACATAGGTTGTCTCTGTATTATTTCATAAAACTACTTATGAATCTGCAATTAATAAAAATTTCAATTAAAAAATGGATGTGTAGCAATTATATAACAGTAATAAATAATTTTTATTTGTTTTTAGGTTGTTCCTGCCTGATTCATAAACCATCACTGGCCTTTGTAAGTTGATATTTTAATTGTTGGGTTTTTTTTGGTCCTCCACCCAGACACCCTATATTCTCTAATTATGTGAGAGTAATTTTCTAGTACTCAGCATGAAGGTGGCACAGACTAGGGAATATTTTGTTCTGTTACACATAAGGTCACGACGAGTCAGAGCTGACTTGATGGCAACTAACAACAACTTTTCTAGAAAACCTGATCAGGCAACAAATATTTTGAGGAAGTTTGAATTAGACGTCTATACATCTTGGGATAGGAACATCTGGTTTTTTGGAGTGACTTCCTGTCAGGGTTGTGATAAGTGAGAGCAGAGTGCGATCTGCAGAGCTGACGGTCGTACATCCATCCTTATGGACATCACAGTCTGTACCCAAAACATTTTCTGTGGCAGGTGGCAAAAGCAGCATCACCACCCTGGGGGAAAACCACTAGTCTGAGCAGTTTAACTAGTGAGTTAAAATGAATTCTGGTTTCATTTACCTCAAAATTTCACAGGTAAATGAAAGACCCCAGATTGAAAGAAGTTAGCTTTATTCCCATCTTATCATTTGTATTAACTGTATTTCTGTTCCATAACTTTTTGTTTGTATTATATTGAACAAAATTAAAACTCCCATGTTAGCAATGAATAGTTGTTTTTTTTTAAGCCAGGAAGGTCTAACTATTTGAAATAGAATTTGAAAAAACATTTTTAACCTGAGAGAATGAGTTATTCCATGTACCACTGAAAATATTTACAGTATTAAGTAGCTTTTACTTGGCCTGTTTATTAGAATAGAGATTGCATTGCCAGTGTGGAAAAATAAGGTTATAAACCATAAAGTGAAGCCGATATTTTTTTATTTATATTTATGGTATCATTTTGAAAGACAAGTATTGAAATTTGTTAAGCTAATTTTAAAGACATCTCTGAGAAGGATCATTGTCTGAAGATGGTTTTGTTCATTAACATTTTAGCAACTGAGGAGAACACAGTAACATAGTGGTATTTTCCTTTTCTGAGAGTATCTGAATCAGTATCTTATATCTTGTTCTAGCAGTTCTTATCTCATCTATTTTGAGACCACCAGGAAGACAAACACCCTTAACACAGCCTTCCCCAAAATATATTCCTTAGAATAATGTCTGGATGGGAATGTTAACTGATGTTATATGGAAAAAGGAGTCTATGGTCATGTAAATTGGAGGAAAAAACAGTTAAAATTAAATTGTGTCCTTGTTGTGTGCCATCAAATTGATTCCAACTCACAGCAAACCCTATATGAGAGTAGAACTGCTGCACAGGGTTTTCTGCGCTGTAATCTTTACTGGAGCAGACCGCCACATCTTTTTCCCCACGGAGCCACTGGGTGGATTCAAACTGTCGACGTTCCAGTGCACAGCCGAGTGCTTAACCATTGTACCACCAGGGCTCCTTAAAATTAAACTTGTTTATTTCTAACAAGGAGCTCTACTGGTGCAGTGGTTAAGAGCAGCAGCTGCTAACCAAAAGGTCAGCAGTTCAAATCCACCAGCTGATCCTTGGAAACCCTATGGGGCAGTTTTCCTCTGCCCTATAGGGTCACTATGAGTTGGAATCAAGTCAGTGGCAATGGGTTTTTTTTTTTTTTTTTTTTTTTCTATCAAGACTGATTATCTAAGAGAGGCTGTGGTCTGTATTTCTCCAGTTTGTTTCACCTTGGAACCCCTGTGTCAGCAAATACACCATAGGTCTGGTGCTCCATGGAAATTTTGGGGAAAATGTTGCTTTAAAATTTAGAAAATTGTGTACATGACAGGCTCTGTTCCACATTTTCCACAGTGATAGCAAAAGAAAATAAGGACATTTGAGCTAGAATGGGAAGTTGTAGCATAAAAGGACTGTTGAACAAACTTAAAACAGTTGACATAGAGTTAAGTCTAAATAATTACATAAATATGGCTATAAAACAACATATATTTTTGAAATCTTAAAAGTAAAATCACATGACGTGTTCTTCCTTCTTGTAGTCATCTACCAACTCGCATATCACTGTTTCTCATTTCTTGAAGATTTAGCTCCTGGCTTATTGTCCTCGCCAAGACTACTTCTGTCCTAGTTCTTGGTAATTTTAAGGCCACAGAGAGAGCCTTCCAATACCCTGACTTCTCAGGGTCCTTAACTTCCTTTCCTTCAATGACTTTGTGCTTCAGACTACTTCAGCCATTTCTTCCCATGGTCATATTGTAGCTCTAGTCATTAACAACAACTGCATTCCTTACGTGATCTTGATTTCAAGCCTCCTGTTCTCTGTCTACGTCCTCCTGTCTTTCCAGCTCAATTTTTCCAGCCCCCTACTCCAACAAATTTTTAACTCTATCTAGACATACGACTTCTTCCACTGTACCACATTCCCCTCATATCCTCACATCCTTCCTTACTCAATGTAAGTACCCTAGTACATCATTGAAATCACCCATACAGATGGAAAATATGGCAATGGATGGATATTGGTGATGGTTGCACAGCATGGTTGATATAATTGGTTTCATTGAATTGTACAAGAGGCAAATGCTGAATTGGCAAATGTATAAAAAACTGTCTTTTTTTATAGCAATAAAAAAATGGAGAAAAAAATCACCCATACACCCTCGTCTCCCTCACCCCTCCTCTTGCTTCATTGCACTTAGCTGTCTAAATCCCAGTACCTTGGTCTGCCTACTCCATGCCTGCAGCTGTCCAGCTGAGCAAAGCTGGAGAAAATACCCAGCCATGCTCACTGGTCTTAATTTAACTATTAGATTACTAACCTCAAATGGGCACTTAATGTTTTCTGGCAATTTGGTCAATTAACCCCCAGGAAGATATTTAAAACATCTTTTTCCTTAAACTTCCAGTTCCTCTTCACCTATTCTCCCTCTCAAATAATGACTTTGTTTCATTTTTCACTGAGAAAATAGAGACATTCAGAGGAGTACTTCCATAAGCTCACATCACCATATCTACCAATTCACCTGCACCTGTTCCAATAACATTCTACTTTTTCTTCTTCCTTATTGGATTAACCGTCCAAATCCAATCTGAAGTTTATCTTATACTTGTGTTCTTAGATTCCATCCCCTCTCATCTACTCATCAGTTGTCCCCTCTCTGCCCTGCATTATATATCCCCCCACCTTTACTTGAAAGGAAAAAAAAAAACAAAAAAAAAAAACACGCACAACTCCCATTCCCCTCTAGTTTCCACCTGTTTCTGTTCCCTGCTGCTCTTTCCACAACTTCCCAGTCTTTACTTTCTTTCCATTCCATTTTGATCCCATTTCAGTCAGACTTTGGTCTCCAGCATTCCACCAAATTTGTCTTGAATGTCATCAGTGACTGCCATGTTGCAAATCTAGCAGCTGGTCAAGTCAGATGAGAACTGAACTATCAGCAGCATTGATCCATTTGATCATGCTCCTCCATGAAACACTTTTTTCCCTTGTCTTCCCAGTTGCCATACTTTCCCAGTTGAACTTCCTTTTTTCAGTGACCACTCCTTGTCAGTCTTTCTTGTGGATGCCTCCACATTGCCCTGACCTCCAAACACTGGCACAGCCCTCAGACTTTTTCTCTGTCTACATGCTCTCCCTTGCTGATCTCATTCAGTTTCATGGCTTTATATGTTTTTTCTGTCAACTACTAAATTTTATATCTCCAATGTGAATCTCTCCCCTAAACTCCAGACTCAGTGTCCAGCTACAAAATGTCTGATAGGCATATGAAACCAAACCTGTCTAAAACTGAGCTCTCGAGCTCACCCCTACTCCCAGTCAAACTTTCTTCTTCCTCAGTCTTCCTTTTCTTAGTAAGTGGCAACTCTGTTCTTCATATTCGTTTCTTCTTTCTCTCGCCCTCCACACACCCAGCTGCCAGGAAGTGCTGTCATCTCTACCTTAAATGCACCCAGAAGATGAACACTTCTCACCACCTCTACTGCTACCACACTGGCCCAAGCCTTCATCATCTCTATATTGCACTAGTCTTCTAACTGATCTCCCTGTGTTTCTCTTTTCTCCCCTATAATCCATTCTCCAAACAACAGCCAGATAAATTATTTAAAACTGTAAGTCTGATCATGTTACTTTCTTGCTCTAATGTCTCCAGTGCTTCCCTATCTCACTTACAGAAGCTTATCAGCCTTTACATGATACAGGCCCCCTGTTACCCCTGACTTATCTCTTATTGCTCTCTCACTCACTGTAGTAACCACTCCAGTTTGCTTGTTCCTACATTGTAGTTTTGCAATTGTTGTTCCTACAAATAGCTACATAACTTGCTTCCTTACCTCCTTTAGATCTTTGCTAAGTTGTCATCTTCTCATCGAGGCCTTCCCTGCCCAACCTGTTTTAAATTGCCACTGTTATCCCTACCTCACCCTACCAGCACTTCCTGTCACTTCATTCCTTTGTTTTTCTGATCACCATCTGACAACATACTTTACTTATTTGTCTGTCCTTCATTCCAAGATAAAGCTGCACAAGGAAGGGAATGTTTGTGTGTTTTGTTCACACTGGTATATCCTCAGCGTCTAGAACAGTGCCAGGAAAACAACTGCTCAATAAATACTTGTTGAATGAAAAATGAATGTTTAAAAAAAAAATTCCATTATAATTTGGGTTCCATACCCCAATATATATTTAAAAAGGCAGGAAAGTGGGATGGAGGAAAGAGAGAGTGTAGTAGTTACTGACTTTGCCTAATATGCCCTTCTCTTTTTCCATCCTAACCAGAGAGATGGGTAGATTACTCAAGCTGGGGCAATTTTTGTATTCTGTCCTTATGGTACCCTCCTCCTGGGATGGGCATGTGATCCAAGCCAGGCCAACTTGGAGGGCTTTCCCTGGGATTTGATATTTCTCACTAGAGCTGTCAATAAAGACATATTTCAAATCTTGTCATATATCCTCTTAGTGATTAATAGACCAGTAGACAAAAGAACACAGCCATACACTATAGTAACGTAAAGACTGTATAATACAGGTATGTACTATAATAATATAAGGAATAAGACTGTTGTTGTTGTGTGCCATTGAGTTGATTCCAACTCATAGTGACCCTGTACGACAGAGTAGAACTGCCCCATAGGATTTTCTTGGATGTAATCTTTAGAAAGCAGATCGCCAGGTCTTTCTTCTTCAGAGTGGCTGCGTGGGTTCAAATTACCAACCTTTCAGTTAGCAGCTGAGTGCTTAACCACTGTTCCTTGCAATAAGACTAAGTCATTATTAGAACTAAATATCATTATTAGAACCCTGTATTCTCCAAACAGCTAATATACCAAGTTATTAATGTTTTGAAACATTTAGAAAAATTGACCATATACTAGCTCATAAAAAATTAATAGTACAAAAAGAGATATTTGAGCAGATACAAGGGAGATTCAGAAAATTCTAAGTAGATACTATATAAAGTTCTACATAAATAAACTTTAAAACTTTCACTGTAGAAGACACTACTGTCTTAGTTACCTAGTGCTGCTATAACAGAATGGTGGCTATAACAAATGGGAGGCTTCTAGTTTAGGAGGCTCGAAGTCTGAATTCAGGGTGCCCAGCTCCAGGGGAAGGCTTTCTTTCTCTGTCAGCTCTGGAGGAAGGTCCTTCTGTCTTCTGAGCTTCTACTCCGGGGCAGTCTTCATATGGCTTGGCATCTCTCTTCCCCTATCTCTGCTCTGCTCACTTGTTTAATCTCTTTTATATCTCAGAAGAGATTGACTCAAGATACATCCTATACTTGCCTCATTAACATAACAAAGACAACCCATTCCCAAATGGTATTATAACCACAGGCATAGAGGTTAGGATTTACAACATATATTTTTGGGGGACACAGTTCAACCCATAACAACCACAGAAGGCTGTCCTGACCTATAGGGCCTATTTGTTTTCCTGAGGAATTCTTTGTAACATTCATAGAACAATTAATTTCATGCTACATAACTTCAAAGGCTCAGAAGAAATATATATGTACACATACACACACACATATATATATACTTTATTTTAAGAGGTTTATGTAACCCTCATTAAAACCTAACAGCCAACAACATTTTTAAAATATTTGTCAGTAAAAAACCACAAATAAGATTTAAAAAAAAATTATCTACTGTTACCAAATAGGGCCTAAAGAAGGCAAAGATGATTAACTATTTGGGAATTTTTTTGCATAAACTATTTCTCATCAGTAATTAAAAAAACAAACTTGAGACATTTAATAATGTTTAGCACCCATTTTTGGCAGTCTTTCAGGAATATTACTTCCTTATTATGGTATCAAATATTTGTTTTCAGCCACTAACATGTTTTTTTACTAACAGCAAAAACCCACAAACATTTCCACCAAAATCAAGAGTAGTGGTATGATGCCTGCTGATATAGTCGTATAAGTTCTAGCCAACGCAATAAGACAGGAAATATAAGTAACAAGTATCGTTATTAGAGGAGAGGAAAAGATAACATTAAATTTTCCTAGGCAGTATGATGGTAGAACTATACAATCCTGAAAATCAGTTATAAAACTCTTAGAATTAAGGCAATTAATTCCATGAAGTAGTTGGATAAATGGTATATAATCAGTAGCAATACCGGAAGCTTAAATGAGACAGTTGGTTCCATTTCTAGTAGATACAAAGAAGCCAGTGTGCCAAGATTAACTCAAAGAAGGAATGTGTATTTTCTAAATTTTCTACAATTAAGTATATATAGCTTTGTTATCAGAAAGTAAATAATAAACATCTTAAGGAAGCAAGATACAAGATTTCAATACTTAGAGGTAAGAAAAACCTAGAGCTAGAGCCCAAGTTCAGCTGAATTCTGTCAATGGTAGGCTTTCCAAGATTACTCAGTAAGGAAATTTGAATAAGGACTTTAATTAGTTTAAGGACAATTAAAAATAAACTGAAATCTCAATCATTTATACAGTCCCGATTAAACAGATTTAGACCAAGTATTGCTTGGAGAAAAACTTTGAAATTTCTTCCTAGAATATACTTGAATTTTCTTTCTCAGTGCTTGTTTGGTTATAAGTTCTTAGGTAAAAAATAGATCTTGATATTTTTAGTAAATGGTTTCTAGTGCCATTTTTTACTGAGGACCTGGAGGACTCTATCAGAATTCAGTTCCAGGAGCTCCCCATTTAAGAACAATAAATTAGGCAGCAGACAACATGGTGGAGAGCGCAGGTTTTAGAATCAGGCATAGCCTTGCTAGAATTCTGGCTGTAATGCCGGTAAGTATATGACCATGAGCAAGTTAATGAACCTTTCTTAGCCACAGTTTTGTCTTTGATAAAACTGAAATAAAAATACCCATTAGGCTTATGAGGATTAATTATGGTGAAGGCCATTAAAAAGGGATCGTCAAACTTCCTCTGTAAAGGGTTAGATGGTAAATATTTTAGGCTTTTCAAGCCACATGGTCTCTGATACAGCTACTCAACTCTGCTGTTGTAGTGTGAAAGCAGCCATAGATAATATGTAATTGAATGGGAGTGGCTGTATTGCAATAAAACTTTATTTACTAGTATAAAAATAGGCAGCAAACCAGATTTGGCTTGTGGGGCCATAGTTTGGAGACTTCTGCTTTAAAGGATCAAATTGTTCAGTGGCTTAACGATGTCCCAGAACAAAGCTTAACTGTGTTCCAGAGCAAAGCTGTTTGTATTTAAAGACATACAAAATATTCATCAACCAACAAGGTAAAAGTACACCATGTCTAGCATTTAATTAAAATTTACCAGGCTTTCAAAGTAGCAGGAGAATTAAATAGTAAAGAGAAGAATCAGTACAGACATAGAAATGACACAGATGGTGGAATTATAAACAAAGATACTGAAATACTATGTTCCATATATTCAAGATGATAGAGGAAAGCATAAGCTTGTTAAGGAGAGGCATGAGAGTTAGTAAAAGACTCAGATTGAACTTCAGAAGAAGACATAAACATCTAAGATGAAAGCTCACTGGGTGGGATTAATGGCAGACTGGACACCACAGAAGAAAAGATTCAGTGAACTTGAAGACATAGCAATAGCAATTATATGAAAGGAAATACAGAAAAGAAAAAAACAGAGCATTAGTGTGCTGTGGGACAACTTCAAGTGGCCAAATATATGTGTAATTGGAGTATTCAGGGGAGGAAATAGAAATAATATTTGAAGAACTAATAGCTGAAAATTTTCCACATTGGGTGAGAACAGTAATCCCACAAATATCAGAAGCTCAACAAATTGATACTTATAGAACACTCTACCCAACAACAGAAGGATACACATTCTTCTTAAGTATACCCAAAACATTTATCAAGATAAACCGTATTCTGGGCTATAAAACAAGTTGCAGTTTAAAGGGATTCAAATTATATAAAGAATGTTCACTGACCACAATGGAATTAAATTAGATATCAGTAACAAAAAAGTATCTTGGAAAATATTTTGTAACTGTTCCAAATAACCCAGGGACACATTTTGGATCAAAAAACACACTTTAACAAATTTAAAAGAATACAACTCATACAGAGTACACTCTCAAACCACAATAGAATTAAACTTGAAATTAGTGACAGAAAGACAGCTGGAAAATTCCCAAATGTTCTGAAATTAAGCAGCATACTTCTGAGTAATTTATGAGTCAAAGAAGAAGTCTCAAGAAAGGCTAAAAAAAAATTTTGAACTAAATGAAAATAGAAGTGCCGTTTAGCAGAATGTGGATTGCAGCTAAAACACTGCTTAGATGGAAAGTTACAGCATTAAGTGCCGATATTAAAAGAAGAAAGATCTAAAGTCAGTATTTTAAGTTTCTATTTAAGGAAACTAGAGAAAGAAGAGCAAATCTAAAGCAAACAGAAGAAAGTAATAAAGAGCAGAAGTCAACAAAATTAAAAACTATCAACAAAATAGGGAGAAAAAAAATCAGTGAAACCAAAAGCTCGTTTTTTGAAAAGATCAATAAAATGATAAGCCTCTAGACATGCTCACCAAGAATAAAAGAACACCAAGACATAGTTTACCAATATCAGGAATGAAAAAAGGACCATTATTACTTATCCTATGGACCTTAGAGGACTATTAAGGGAATGCTACAAACAACTCTGTGCCCACAAATTTGATATCCTAGATGAAATAGACCAACTCCTTGAAAGATACGTAAAAACTATCAAAACTCACTTGAGAGATAGCTAGCCTGAATAGACCTATGTCAAAGAAATTGAATTTGTAGTTTAAAACTGTCCAGAAAAGAAAACACCAGGACCAAAAGGTTTCACTGGTGAATTCTACCAGATAACCCATGGGTCAAAAAAGAAATCAGAAGGGAAATTAGGAAGTATTTTGAACTGAATGAAAATGAAAATATTTCCAAATGACTAGGACACAGCTACAACAGTGCTTAGAGGGAAGTTTATAGCACTACATGCCTGTATTAGAAAAGTATAGTCTCAAATTAATGACTTGGTGTAAGGGATCGTCATACTTGTCTTCATATATTTGAATGTCTTTCATTAAAAAAAATTTGTTTTACACCATTGGAGAAGACAGAATTAGGCATGGTTACAAAAACGCACCTCAGCTCTTCGTCGGAAGAATACAATCATCAGAATTCCCCAGCTTTGGGCTGAGTTTCTTTAGCAAGACATGTAGCCTTATATATTCTTAAGGGTTCTTTCCAACTCTTAGTTTCTCGGATAAATGGTAGGCAAGAAAAAAATAATTCTCAATATTAACAGATGAAAACATATTTAAAATGGTATGTTATATAATAGATAACACACCATAAGAAAGAAGTTATTTTTTAAATCACAAAATGGTAGAATGAGAAGGTCTCTTAAGTGCTATTTAGTCCAACAGTGGCCTCAAGTCTCTGCCTCGTCAGTAGTCATCAAGGTCTTGGATGAAATTTAAAAAAAAAAAGGATCCATTTACGTTTGCAAATGAACAAGCCCAGTGAAGGATAACTAGATCATTAAATGACATGCTCAGGATTCAGAGACAATCTCATCAAGCTCAAGGCCAGTCAGAAATACTATGGAAGTTCTTCTGTACTAGATAAAAAGTTAGATTAAATGTCACTTCCTCTCTAAATCTTCTTCTGGCTGTCCCAGTGTTAGTGGCCTCTGTGTCTGTCTTTTCACAGCTCTCTGCACTTAGTATCTACAACATGGGAAACCCTAGTAGTGTAGTGGTTAAGAGCTATAGCTGCTAACCAAAAGGTTGGCAGTTCAAATTCACCCCAGCTGCTCCTTGGAAACTCTGTGGGGCAGTTTTACTCTGTCCTGTAGGGTCGCTGTGAATCGACTCAATGGCAACAGGTTTGGGTTTTGTTTTTTGTTGTTGTTTTTTTTTTGGTATCTACAGCATTACCACCCACGGATAAGATATTTATGAAAAATGAGACAAGGAGTAAAAAATTAGGTTTGCTGTTTACCACTGGCAGTCTTATCTTGTGCTAGAAATTTATCTGTTTTTCTTAGTGTGAGGGTCAAATGAAGTAAGATAAGTAAAGCACTGTCTGCGTGCAACAAATAATATCCATATATGTATTTTTCTCTTTATGTGGCAACAGTCTGTGACGTTTTTCCTAGCATACCAACACATTTCTACTTAAATGGCTAAATGGCAAGAAGTAAAGCAGAATTGCACAGAAAAACCACATTGCTGCTTTATAGCAAACAAGGATTTGCCGCAGTTAGCTTTTTAAAAGACAATTCGTGTTTCTATTTTGTATAGTGGATTCTTTATCTTTTATGACAGTTGGATCTTGGTTCATTAGTTGGCCCCCATAAAATTGTTGACTTGAGTGCTGAAAATGTTAGCACTAGAGTGGGATTAAGTAATCCAGAGTCTGAAAGTTAAATTTCATGACTTTTTATTGGAAAGGAAGTATTTATTTCTCCTGCTAACAAATTTTACATTGGTTTGATTTTCATCATCAATGATAATAGCTCCTGTTTATTGAACATTTATTATATGCCAACACTGGTCTGCGTACTCGATATGTTATCTAATATGATCCTCCACAAACTCTATGAGAGAAGGTAGTATTATTATTCCTGTTTTATGTATGAGGAAACTGAGGTTCTGAAAACATTGTTAATTGCTTAATGTTACTAATTACTAAAAGATGGCACCAAAATCTGAACATGGATCTGACTCCTGTGTTAATGCTCTCAAGCACTGCCTCTCACTGAATGAAAGTAATACAGTACATTGGGCTTAGACATTGATGTTGATTACTTGTTTAATCAGCATCAATTATTTGTGCATCTACTTAATAGTGTGAGAACTTCAGTGAATAATTATAGCCATAGTACATAGTAGCTAGGTATAATGGAAACAGCATGGCACTTGGAGACAGAATATTTGAATTTAAAGTTTTGACTCTGCTATTTTTATTACTTCTTTGACTTTGGCAAGCCAGTTACCTCTCTTGTGCCTATTTTGGTCATTAAAAAATAGAAATTAATAAAACTATCTCGGTTGTGGTGAAGATCAAATTGATGTGTTTATTAAGTACTTTGTAAATGCTTTTGAAAGATTTATAAGTGAATTAATGAGCGTATTTGACCATTTGACATACACTTTCTTAAGTAGTAAATTTTCTGAGTGCTCTTTAAAAATTATTCGATTTATACAAACTTTAGTTTCCAGAGAACCACTATTGACTTGGAGAGTGATCTCTTCTAGAAAGGGGCTCTGTTTATAAGACTAGGTTTTTTCAATGAGATACATGGTTTTTGAAGGATGATTACTTCACAATACCTTGCAATACAATTCTTGACAGACATTTCTATCTCTGTTTTGGAAGAGTTGGAAGACAGGTTGAAATGTGTCACCTAGACCCAAAGTGAGTCAGTGCCAGAGTCAGATACAGAATTCTTAATTTAACGCCCGTTCGTGTCCACTGTGGAAACCCTGGTGGCATAATGGTTAAGAGCTACGGCTTCTAACCAAAAAGGTTGGCCTTTCAAATTCATCGCTCCTTGGAAACTCTATGGGGCAGTTCTGCTCTGTCCTATAGGGTCGCTATGAGTTGGAATTGACTCAACGGTGGCAACAACGGGAAGCATGTCTACTAACTAGCTACCTATGCAGTTTAGGGTTCTGTATTTTCTAAGTTCATTTCTAGTCCAACCTGAAAATAAGTAGAGGTCTTTCCTCCTTGAGGGCTGGGAAGCCCGGATGGATGACTCTGAGGCCTTTGGTGATCCCCCAGGTCAGTACTGAAGCTCCAGAAGTGGGTGGTGTGGGAAGGTTATATTCCTGCCACTTAGCTGTGCTCCTCTCTGTCAAAGAATGAGTGCTCCATACCTTTCATTCCAGTATTGTTTATTTTCTTTTGGGTTTAGGAATTTTGAAACTTAACCCACCTATTCCCATGTTTGCTCAGGATTAGTGACAGGAATGGATTGGACACAGTAAAATTAGTGTATTTTGTTAGAGGTGTTCAACAAAGATTGTGTCAAAGAAGCGGTTCAGAATTCAATGGAAATTTTGAAAACCTTCTAATTATATTTAGCAGTGTAGGTAACAAATAGGATAGTTCATTTTCTTTCGTATCCCGTCTTGCCATCCCCCTCCCTCTTCCCCCCACAGAAATACATATGACTCATTCACACACAGACTGTCACTTAGGAGCTTGGATTACCCAGTTTGGTGATTACCTAGGTCACACCAAAAAGCTAATTGTCCTATCTCTTGTTCACACTTTTGTTTTGCAAACAATTTATGCAAACTGACTCTCTCTTTAGGCTGTGTGGCCTTCACTATAGCTCAGCTCTTAGGGAAACCCTAGAAATTCCAGCTCTTAGTTCATCGTATACGAGTAGCCCACTGGGTATAACCAATTAGCTTTAGCTCAGTAGTGAACTAATGAGCGCTGCACATATAGCAATACTCCTATGATCATTAGAACTATTTGGTGGAGAGTAAAGTTTCCAAATAGTTTGAGTACTGTGACATGAAAGAAATTGCAAATTGTGACGTGAGACCATCACTGGTGGGGCCGCAGGACAGAGAAAGAAAGGGAGAGTGAGCGGGAGAAGTTTATTTATGGAATGTCAGGGAGCCATTGAGGCTCAGCAGGCCCTCGAAGCGGAGGACTTCCCTCCGTGCTTGTTTTCTCCCTCTGACCTTGGATGAACTAGCTTGCAGTATATTATGCCGGGTGATTGTGCTGGTTTGTCATGGTTAGCATTCTGGACTGTCACTGGAATGTAGGAAACGGATGAATTTGAATTGAACCATGAGGTGGTCTGCCGGGCCCTCTCCTTGTCTCAAGGAAACCTGTCGCTGTTTGTCTGGGCCGGGCCTAATGAAAGCAATGGAGGGAAAGAGAGGTGGGCCTTTGATCTCTTTGTTGCAGCTGCTCCCTGGGAACTCGCTGAAATCAATGCCCTGTTTTCCTGAAGGAATGAATGGCTCTGCCTAACTAGCTTTGTGAAGCCGTGGGGGAATTCACTGCCTCTGTTTATTGACAGCTGAAAAGGAGCACATGGGGCGGAATGGACCTTCTTGTGAAAACCAGGCACAGGGAAAATTAGACCTCAATTTAACACAGAGGAATTTGGAAATTCACCCCAAAGGAGACGGTGGTTTCTCAGGCTTACATTAGAATTACTCAGGTTTGGGGCTGGTGTGTGACAAACAATGGCGGTTTTGTCACAACTGTGTTGTAAGTAGGAATAAGGTATGCATAATAAATGATGCTAAGTACAGGTTGATTCAACACCCCCTTCTTTTTTTAAACACAGAAGTTGAGAAAGACAAATATCAACCATGATATAATCAGGTGATTCTTTTATCTTTAAGAAGGAAAAAAAGGCTAAAAAGTTAGGTGATGCATCAAATAAACATTATGAATATACCAGTTCTAGAAAATGTGTCTTTCATTCATCTGTGTTTCAAACTGTCTTTGAGCTTTAGATCTAAGTTCATGCGATAGCTATTCATGCCTTTCTTAATTCTGTGTGTTGCATGAGAACGTTATAATACTGTGTTTATTTTTTTTTTTTAAAAAACTAATATTCTTGGGATATTGTAACTGGAAGTCTCTGTCAAACATAAATGAAGCTGGCTAATAGGCCAAAACAGCACCCGAAGTTAGAATAGCTCACGAGTCTTAAAATTAGCACCTCAATTTTTAGAACACATTAAGGTAAAAGGCTTAAATTTATCACAAGGAAACATGACCATACCTTCTTTTACGTCTCCCCCCACTTGCTTGGTTTCCCAGGAAGAATTTATGGCTTCTTCCTTTGGCCCCTCAGCCCTTTGTACACACCTCTATTATAGCACTTAACACATTGCCCCGTAGCTCTTTGTTAGGTGTATTCTTTTAGCTGGAAGTGAAGCAGCTGTGTTGTATTCATTTTTTTTTTTTTTTATCTTCAAGTCCAGCAAATCTCTTGGCTCAGTAAACGTGTGCTGAATGAATGGGAATGATAGCTCCCTGTACGTTACTTTGAGTGTAATTACTTATCTAGGCTTCAACTGCAAATACTAATCAGAGAAAACCTTGATCGGTGCTGTTGCTTTTTAAAATCTTTCCTTTATAGAGAGTTGTTAGACACTTTTTGATTTGGCAAGTTTGTGGAGAATTTGCTTAGCCCCTGAGGAGAAGGCATAAAAAGCGTATGTCATTGTCCTTTTCAGACCTAAGCTCTGTGATATTCCTTACTATAAATAAATCTTAAGATAATAATTAGATTTTTTCAATAAGAAGATGGAACAGCTTTTAGAGTTTCATAGACTTTCACTTGACCAGGTTTGGTGATTGAGATGGATAAAGCTTCCGTTCTACATGATTTAATGCTGTGATATGTAATGTTAAATAATGCAAAACAAAACAACCTTTGACAGTTTGTCTTTAAGCAGATTTACTACCACTGGATGTTAGGAATTCCTTATCAAAGGAAGCAAACAAACACCTTCACTTGTCAGTGAAAAGCATAAAGGAAACTTCAGTTCTAAAAGACTAACTGCTCAACTCCGATTTTACAGAATCTTAAGACAAACCCAATTTCTGAGCTATTCTCAAGTTACAATCTATGTCTTTTTTAAACTAGAGCCTTAAATGGGGGAATGGTTGTCAACATTCTTTGGGAAAATAGCATCATAAAATCATAATGGAAAATTTTAGAAGGTGTGGAGAAAAAAAAGGTTAACACACAAGTACAGAAACTAGCTAATATTCTACTCTGTTATCTTTCATTTTTTACCACCGAAATTATTTTTTAAAGAAATTTATTTGGATTTCTGTTTTTGATTAAGGGTAGGGATGAAGTTTAAAATGCAAGTTTACAAATTTGTGAATTGTGGTAAGGATCATGTGGAGGAATGGGCTGTTGTATAGGTTGTAAAAATGTAGACGATTCAGCAGGTTGTGATTCTGCTGGGATTTCAGATTTGTTGTGAAACAGGAAAATTACCAAGGTTTCATCATTGGCCGACTATCCTCCTACCCCCATAAGTATTAACTTGTAGATAAGAAAGCATTAAGCGTAGCACTTAAGTTTTATAACTTGGCTGCTCTATCCTCCCAGTTTCTGGACTTCATTTTGTGTGACATCACCAAAGTAGGGAAGGGCAGAGGGATAGATGGGAAAAAAGAGAAAATCAAACTGCACTTTTCCATTTGATGTTTTAGCTTTCAGGGCTGAGACATGTCTTCATCTTCACTGATAAAAAGAGCTACATATAGGCCAAGGATCTGACTGCAGTTAAAAATTGTGTCCTTGCTATGCTTATAGATATCAGATAACTTCAGATATGTAGTTGTCCATTGAAAGAGCCTTTTTCTCAGAACTGAAGACTGCTGTAATATCCAAAAAGAATGATTTCAAGTAATTTAAGACTCAAACCCTCAAAATAAGTTTGGGGATCCACGTATAGAAGATATCTGTATGTGTGTGTATGCGTGTGCTTATCTCTGTAAGCAAACTTCCTAGTGGAAGGATACCAGATACTTCCCTCTGAGACAGCTTGCTGCCCATCCAGACTGACTAAATAAAGCAGCCCACCCAACAACAACAACAATAAATGGAGACATCCTCCTTACCCAGTGGACTGAATTGCAAGAAAGACTGTATTCTGAAATACGGAGTTATTTAGAATTAAGTTACCTTCAAGTACATGTAAGATCAGATGTTAACTATTGTAGAGATCTTCTAGATAGCTAATCATTTGTAATTAATCATTAGTATCTTAACGAAGGTGTTAAAATACTTAATACATGTTTAGTAGTTGCAACATTACTTATTGTCCCCTTTTGTGAGATATTTTTCAGCAAGGCAAGACCTCAACTCAGGAGCCAAGATCTCAGTTCAGCTCATACCTAAATTATTATACCTCGACCATTAGTTTTCAAATTAATAAGGTTCTGCTATTTAAAAAACAAGCCTCCACGGTCAGTACATAAATATGGACTCCCCGTGAGGATAGACTGCCCAAAGAAGGGGTTTGCTTATGGATGGTGCTCAAATATTCATCCAGTTGAATTGGATTGCTAGTCCTTGATGAATTTATATCTATAACGGTGAGGGTTGATAAGATTGAGTTGTTATTAATCTATTTTGTCTTCATTCTTTTCATGGAAAAGTATATTTAAGTTGTTTTCAGTCTTTATAAATTCCACTACTGCCTTCCCTTCAATTGCTGTCCAGTCTCTGTTCTTTTACCTTATCTCATCTCCCCCCCAGTCCTGCTCAGGTACTTAACTTCCTTCTCCCAAAGGATAGTGGTCTTAGCTACTTAGTTGACAGGTTCTGATTATCATTTAATCTCTGCTGAGGGCTTTGAGGCTGTGAGGTATTTTCACTTGAGCTGAGGTTTCTGAGAAATAATTCCAAGTGCTCACTGCTCATGAGGCACAGTATTTAGCACTTTACTTGAATTAACTCATTTAATCCTCAAAAGGGTCTTATGAGGTAGGTACCATTATTTCCATCTCACAGGTATGGAAGTGGAGGTAGAGAGTAAATGGTTTGCATGAGGTGGCACTAAGTGGTGCCAGGATTTGAATGAAAGCATTCTGACCCCAAAGCATATGCTCTTCACCATGTCACTATTATTGTCTCTAAAACTAAACATCCTTGAAAGACTTAAAGGCATGCCTTTAGAATGTGGGGATTGGGCTCTGTGGCATGTTGATGGAGAGAGAGTTTCTCATCCTGGCGTCTCTGAGCTCATATTCTGTATAGATAAGTGTCTGCTTAACACACTGTCAGCGTGGTCTTTTCTCAGTGCTTTTTTTCCTCCTCTAGGATTGCTCTCACGTCTGCTGTGGGCTCTGTTTTGTGTGACACCTTAAACTCACCTGTGCTTCAAACTTAGAAGGGTAAGTAATGTCTCCTGCTAAACCCTCTGATGCTGGCCCAGCCTGTGCCCCATGGTCAGTCATGACTCTGCGTTCTCATGCTCTCCCTACGTTAGAACACGCACCAAAGTGGAAACCTCTCCCACCATACAGAAAAGACTCGCTGTCAGAGAATTCATGTTTGAGGAATTTTAAGCCTTGAGGGAAAAATAGCATTGAGAGATACAGGTTGAGAATAAATTTATGAAAGCCTGTTTTTTAGTCTTTAGAAAAATCAAGAGAACATGCTAAGGATTATCATTGATATTTATTCATATTAAATTAGGAGTAATGGATATTGTACAATTGATTGCCATTTATCAAGACTTGCCTACTAGAAACTTTGTGATTTCCCTCCTTGTATTTTAAAAAGATGCTTTTAAATTATTTTATATAAAATAAAAGCACGTAAGCATGAGGAAAAAAATCGGGGGTATTATCTCCATTTTGAATCACATATTTAGTATATTACATATAGTTCAGAGTCTCCAAGACATGCTCTTAAAATCATAACATGAGGTGATTCTTAATTTGAATATGTTCTTTCAGAATTTCCTGAAGTTGTGAAATAAGGATGTCACTAAATCCAGTGTTTATTTGAGGGAATTCATGGTTGGCAGGGGTCACCATGTATATCAGAAGTTTTATTTCTTCTTATTCTCTACTATACATATGGAGATTATGATTTGTTTTAACTACCTATTTCAAGGTAATGATCCCTAATTCCAGCCTTAAATTTCATATCCTATATTTTTGGTGTTTTTCCCCATCACATGTATTGGTTCTCTTAAGCCCATTTGCTGCCTTCACCCAAGAGCAGCCCTCTACTTGTGTTGCAACTTCAGTGCTAACAGATTTGCTTAACCATGACTCTTGGCTCCTCGCCACACATTTTTTGTAGAATGTCCTTGAATGTAATATGTGGTAATTTTTATTCCAGTCTCCTTTGTAAGTTTCTTATCTTACACTTGAGTTATTTTCTCTAAACCTCTAGATAAACTATAGTTTATCTACTGGTTTAAATAGTTTTATCTTAAAAACTTTCCCTAAACTAGGTAAACCGCTTCCCAATTTATTTAATGCTATTGAGGCTGACTTCTGGAAAGGCTGTCCACAGCTGCCTCAGGTAGATAGTTAAAGTGAGGAGAATATTAGATGTGTGTGTTTAAATTCCTCTTCTCCACATGATTCTGATTGCAACTAGTCTGCTTCCCCACCAACACATTCAGAAGGAAAAATTTAGCAAGATCCAAAAATGCCAGAATCACTTCTGTATTTCATTTGGGTAACTTTATGAACACCAGTTTGACCAAAATTCATGCCAAGCCCATTTGTAATTGTTTTCTGTAGTTAAACGTGATATTGTCATTAAAAGCATAGCAAATAATATTACACTAAAGAATTAGGAATCTTTCAAATACATGATACACGAAACTTTGAAGCATGCAGGTAATAATAGATTCTTTTATAGGCACATGTTAGGAAATGGAATTGTGTCATGATGATCCAAATTAAAGAAAGTTTACCGAAGTGAATCAATCATTTATACTCTTTATGTTATATGTATTGTATTCTGAAACCAGTTAGTAATGTTTCCTAATTGTGAGTTTACCCAGTGCGTAAAATCATTCTTGATACTTATGATTAACATGGCACGTCTACTTTGTATACCTACTTTGTGCTCTCTACCAGTCATTGTGCCTCTATATGTACATATATAATGTGTAATCTTAAAACAGCTCTGAAAGAGAGGTGGTGTTGGCTGCCATCAAGCTGGCCCCTGACTCATGGCAGCCCCATGCACAATAGAAAGAAATGCTGCCTGGTTCTGTGCCATCCCATGATTGGTTGTGGATTGGACCATTGTGATCCATAGGGTATTCACTGACTGATTTTTTGGAGATAGATCTATCCCTATTTTATGGCTGAGGAGACTGAGGCTTAGAGAGGTTAAGGGTTTGTGCCTAAGGGTGTATATACCCAGCAAGCAGCAAATCTAGTATTCAAACCTAGAACCATCTGACTCGAAGCCAGTGCTCTTTCTTTTTATACCACATTGCCTTTCTTAGGTTGTATATAGGACAATATTATCATTTGGTTAGCTTTTTCAGCTACCTGTAGGAATACAACCTAATAGTAAGAGTACGCTTCCCATATAGTGGAATAAGGTCATGTAAAATGCATTACTTGTACCACTTTTAGGTAAGAAAAATCATTAAAATTTCCTTACTTTACATACCCTCTCCCTAAACAAATAAAACAAACCAAAAAAAGTTAAAACAGATAATTGAGGGATGAAAGGAGTTGAGGGACATAATATAGAACTGTGTTGGTAGTATTGTTAAAATTAGTAAATAAAGCACGTTTCTCCACCAGTGTATTTAAAATAACACTAGAAGTTAGGCGTGTTTATATTATACTGTAACAAAATATACCTTATTTGAGGAATAACTTAATTGATTCATTATGTGGCATTTACCAAGGTAATTTTTCCCTTTTTTTTTTTTCTTTTTGAGCAACAGGAATTAAAAGTGATTCATCACACACACACACAATCACCATGTAAATTGGAAACACATTAAGATCATAGTTACTTCATGTCGTTTCCCTAAAATGGTTCTCATTTGCCCCATATTCATCTCAAGTACACAAGAGTGTTGTTTGTTAGCTCTGATTCGGGAAAATTTGGAACTCTCTATGAAAAATTGTTTTTACAGAGAAACTTCAGTGTTTAGTTATAGCACGTGTTCTTTTTGTGCACGGGTATTTTGCTATGGGAGTTACCACTTGCCCATTTTATTGTATGTAAGGGATAAATGCAGCAGCATAATCTGTCGGTCTGTTGTCTGAGGTCTCTTTCTGTAACACCCGTTGCCGTTGAGTTAATTCCGACTCATAGCAACCCTATAGGATAGAGTAGAACTGCCCCATGGGGTTTCCAAGGCTGTAAATCTTTATGGAAGCAGGCTGCTACATCTTTCTCCTGAGGAGCAGCTGGTGGGTTCGGACCACCAACCTTTCAGTTAGCAGCCGAGTCCATAACCACTGTGCCACCAGGGCTCCTGTTCTGTAACAGAAGCTGGGAGAGACACTGCTTTCCTGATTAAAAACTCCCAATGGCTCTGCTTAGTCAGGACTCTTGGTTATAATTGACAGAACCTGATGGAACCATAGAAGAATTCTAAACAGGTGACTGACCGGAGCACATTTGCATGTTGGAAGGATCACTCAGACAGCAGCATTGTGACTAGAATGAAGGGGAGCCAACACAAAACAGAGAGACTGGAGGAGTCAGTATGAATCTCAGTCCACACACTCTTGTGTAGAAATGTCCCTTCACATGAACTTCACTGTGCCTGCAAGCCCTTTAAACTCACCGGCTGAGTGAGTTTAAAGGAAGCCACATGAAGATCGTTTGGTCAAGTAGGCTGCTCTTCCACTCACTAGCATACTCCTGCCCCCTCCAAAGTTTTTGGGCACCACAGATTGGAAGGTAGTCTCCTCTACATGGGTGCCCACTTTAGGTGATGGGAGTTGGGGATGGACATATTGGTGTCCATTAACTGCCCTTTGAGGTGTCACCTGTCTGGTATGAGAAGGAAAGCAAGTGCCAATGGAGGAGGTTAAACCCTTGTGAGACTACAGTGGCCCCACTCTGGTTGCTCTGGATTTCCAAACTATGCCTGCTGCTTGCCCAGCACATGCTAACTTCCACGTTTCCTGTCTGTGAGTTCTCTTCTTGGGTATGATTTAAGATGAAATTCCCACCTTTTTTATAATCTAAGTAGAGGAGAAAGGGGGATTTATGTTTCAGAATCTAGGGGATCAGCTTGGCCAAATTCTGCCTCTGAGACAGGGCACTTGCTCCCTAGGCAGCTTCTTGTCTCCCAGGTCAACTTCCTCTGGATGTGCCTCATGCTTTACATGCCCATCAGACTTAAGGCTATGCCTGTTTGGCAGGAAAATGGGGTCCCCTGGCTGCTGATTCTTTCAAATCTGAAGTTCTTCTGACCAGAGCTCTCTGTGCAAAAAGTTCTAATCTTTGTGTAATGGCTGACATATCTTGGCTTGTCTAGACTTCTCTCCAGTTTTCTTTTGTTTTTTGTTTTTAAGCACCTTTAGACCTTCTGAAGGTCTCGCGTGTTCAGCCACAGGATGGAAGTGGAGTTTCCATTAAGGACATGACTGACCTCAAAATCTGAACTCCTGTAGACATTTCATTTGGGCCACAAGTTCCTAGCCTTACTGCAGCGTCTTTGAATCAATGAATTTGTCACATGAAGGATTTATATCCCTTCTCCTAGTGAGGAAAACCTGGTGGGTGTAGTGGTTAAGTGCTATGTCTGCTAACCAAGAGGTCAGCAGTTCAAATCCACCAGGCGCTCCTTAGAAACTCTATGGGGCAGTTCTGCCCTGTCCTGTAGAGTCACTATGAGTCAGAATCGATTCGACAGCAACAGGTTTGGTTTTGTTTTTTTTAGGGAGGGAATCTCCCCTCCCGCAAAGCACCTCATTTTCTCTCACGCCATCATTTCCATCTTATGGAAATCAACAGTCCCACTCCCTATCCAGCATGCTGCTCTGGGAGGCAGGGCCAGGCTTGGAAACAACTACCTGAAGACTAGCCGCACTGGTTTCTCTCTTTCCTTTTCCTTTTTGCTTTGGTTTTTTAGCAATTTAAATTTTAAGATAAAGGGTTAAAGACAACTTCTTTGCCTCTCTTTCTAAGTACACGGCTAGGAATCAGAGGGGTTAATCTTGTGAGTAAGCTCTAACATCTGCCTGCCCTTCCTTCTCTATCTGCCCGAGGATTTTAAAGCACAGAACTACCCCCAGATCAGCCTTTGCAGAGTCCACACTCATCTGCAACAGGGTTTTGTGTTTCATTTTTTGAAAAATAATTGGCTCCCGTTCCAGCAGTTGTAGCTAATCTATAACACAGATATGCACTAGCCTAAGATCCTTAGCACCTTATTGAGGCCCCCACAAGTCTGTGTCTCACTTCATAACTTCAAATATGGAAGAATTATTACTTTTTTTTTCATTTTACATAACTATCTTAATTCAGACTTCAGCCTGATTCTGTCAGTCTAGAAGGAAATTTCATCTCAGTCATTTTTAGGTGCTTCCTACTCCCATTAGGAGTACCTGGGTGGCGCACACGGTTATACACTTGGCTACTAACCAAAAGGTTGATGGTTAGAATCCATCCAGAGGTACCTTGGGAGAAAGGCATGGTGGTCTTCTTCTGAAAAACCAGCCATTGAAAGCCCTATGGAGCACAGTGCTACTCTGAAACACATGGGGTTGCCATGAGTCGGAATCAACTGGATGGCAACTGGTTTGGTTGGGTTTTTGGTACTCTGCATTGGAGTGGGCCCTAGAACCTGGAGATCTCCTTGGCACCTGGAAAGTGAGGGACCAGCCTTCTTCAGTATGTCCAGGTAGTGGTGTCTTGAGGCCCTGCAGCTCTCTGCCTCTGGCTGGGAATGAAGGCTGGAAACCTCTTGCCTAAGGCCTGACCTCCCTGAGCACACCACTCACAACTGTCCTTGTAAGGGTTCTGCCCACTACCTTGGGGGACAGAGCACTGCAAGAGCTCCCCTTGCTGGGGAGGGGAGGGAGGCAACAGATCTCTTCCTCCTTTTCAGGCCTGGGGCCTTTTTCTCACCTTCTCCTCCCCTCCCATGTGTCTAACAGAATTAACTCAAGGGGTTTAGATGTTAACAATGATAGACTTCTTCAGGCTACCTCTGCCTGCAGCTGGGCCAAAATACAAGAAATTACAAAGCCTGCCACCCGTTTCAAATGAGACAAAAAGAAAAACTGTCAGAGAACAGACGGAAAGTAAAATTCCAAAGGTGGCCTGCCACGCTGATTTGGAGGCCAGTGATAAAAGTAAAAGTCACCCGAACAGTAGGTAACTCTGGGAATTAAGAGAAGAAAACATATTTGAGAGAGTAAGCTCATAGAAGGAGCCCCAGTGGCCCAGTGGTTAACACTTGACTGCTAACCGAAAGGTCTACGGTTTGAACCCACCAGACGCTCTGCAGGAGAAAGATGTTGGCACTCTGCTTCTGTAAAGGTTTATAGCCTTGGAAACCTTATGGGACAGTTCTGCAGAATTTCTACTCTGTCCTATTGGGTCGCTGTGAGTTGGCATCAGCTCGATGGCAATGGGTTCGGTTTGGTTTAAGCTCATAGAATCTGCACAGCTTAGTCAGTGAGAAAAATCTAGTGTCACTCTGAGTTTCTGACCTTGGAGAGGCTGGGAAGCGACATGTGAAGTGGTTGATTTATTAACAACATGGACTTTCAGATCATACACTCTGGATTCAACTTCCAGCTCAGCCGCACCCTGCTTGTATGGCCATAGGCTAGTTAGCACAACTTCTAAGCCTCATGTTTTCCCCACAAGTGAAATGGGATTAATACTACCTACTCTTATGATTGTTGAGAGCAGCTCAGAACAATGGTTGTCACCTGGTGAGGACTCCGTTTAAATGTTAGTTACTACTATACAGTGGTGCCGTTAGCTCAAATAGGCAATGCTGGAGGAGGAGCATGTTTTACAGGGTCAGATGTGAAGGCTATACTTTACGACAGGGCGCCTCGAGGTGCAGGCAGTGTGGATATAGGCAAGCTGATAGGTGCAGGACTATAGTTGGACGTATTAATCTGTAATTTGATAGAAAGTTCAGGATTGAAGATAGAGGTTTGGGAGGGCTTTGACCTTAAGCGGTAGTTGGAACCTTGGGTTTCAAGATGTATAATGTCTCCTGTAAATGTTGTTGTTAGGTGCCATTGAGTTGGTTTTGACTCTTAGCAACCCTACGGACAATAGAACGAAACACTGTCCGGTCCTGCACCATCATAATCTTTGCTATGTTTGAGCCCATTGTTGCAACCACTGTGTCAGTCTACCTCATTAAGGGTCTTCCACTTTTCGCAGACCCTCTACCTTACCAAGCACGATGTCCTTCTCCAAGGACTGGTCCCTCCTGATAACGTGTCCAAAGTATGTGAGACGAAATCACCATCCTCACTTCCAGGGAGCACTCTGGCTGTACTACTTCCAGGGAGCACTCTGGCTGTACTTCTTCCAGGACAGATTTGTTCTTTCTTTTGATAGTCTGTGGTATATTCGGTATTCTTTGCCAGCACCACAATCTAAAGGCATCAGTTCTTCTTCGGTCTTCCGTATTCATTGTCCAGCTTTTGCATGCATATGAGGCGATTGAAAATACCATGGGGCAGTTCCACTCAGTCATATATAGGGTTACTATGAGTCGAAATCGACTCGATGGCACACAACAATAATGTGAGAAGTAGAGGGCCAGGTGCCAGGCTCACAAATCTATTCAAACTTTAAGTGACCCTTTGCAACATATCCTTCTGTATCTTTAAAATGACACCGTTGTTTTATGGTGAATATGAATATCTCAGTTAGGGATGCCACTTCAAAAGTATAACCTCATTGTTCCCTATGATCCACCTCCTTGAAAACAGATTAAGTTGTCAGTAATCTACCAAATTAGGTGTGCTCCTTTCCATCTGAAATTAGTCTTTAGAAAATAAAAATTTAAAAGCTTATTCGAGAGGCTTTTCAAAAACAAACCATGCGCATCTCCAACCTTGAGGAATCTTCCCTGCAAACCAAGGCAGAGGCTTCCCAGTGTTTGGGGCTTACCTAATCCTTTCCCACTCATATTGTTAGATATAAAAAAGTCAGTTTGAAGAATCTGCTGAAGTAAAATCAGAAGTAGCCAGAAGTGAAGGAGCAGAAGCTGGAGGGAAACCCGTTTGTTCACTGGCGTTCAGTGAATGCTCAGCAGGTGCTGGCTAACCCAGTTCATTAACAGAGAAGAAGACATGTTCTTCAATGCTGTTCTCTCAAGCAAATGACTAGAAAAACATATTGTGACAGCAAAAATGCATTCTGGAAATCATATGCTCTAGATTCATGAAACTTGAGTTTCTGTTGTCACTGAAGAAATCCTTTCTGGAAAAATGTTTTCCCATTCATTTAAAATAGCTTTAGCAAAGTGTTTAGAATGTGGCAATCTCTGTTCCTAGAAAACGTGATTTTTCTTGCTGCTCTGGAACTGGTAAACATCTATATTTAGCAGTGTTTAATTTTAGAGAGTTATTTTTTTAAGCTCATGCTTTTTTCTTGTTGACATATTTAAAGTCTTTTTTTCTGATTTTGAAATCTAAATTCTGAGCTGGAAAGCAGCAGGCAAGTAGCATCCTATCAAACTTAGATGTGTTATTGTCCCTAAGTGTCTCTTCTCTGCTTTATTAAATCGTCGGATGACGCACGTGATTTTCTCCCTAAGCCTTGCTTGCTTTTGGGTTCTCTGCTGCACTGTTAAGTGTTTAAGCCTGAGCCTGGTGCTGAGCTGGCAGGTGGGAAGGGCAGAGGGACTTCATCTCCCCCTGCCAGAGTTCTCCGCTTTCACGAGCGAGCAGGGCTCACATTGAACAGCTTAAGAATAAGCTCCCGTGTGAGCCCTCGGAGGCCAGGGAGGATTGTTGAATTCAGAAAGGAGTTGCTTTCTTTCTGTGATAATTTGAATATTTTGACAATGAAGCTAAGCTACTCCACTGCCTGGTTTGCGTACCTCATGGCATGTGCATCCTTTCCTAGGAAGCCGAAGAGAGCCTCCCCAACCTGCGTGAAGACATAAATTGGCATTGTCTGTTTGTGAGATGGATAGGAGCAAAGGAAGACTTTTTACTCTCTTTTAGTGTTTTTTAAAAGCTCTTTGAAAAATTAATACAAACCTTCAGAGGCCACCCAGTTAAACAACCACAACAATTACTGAGCATTTTAAGAAGAGAGACGGACCATGAAGATGATTTGTGAAGTGTTTATACATGCAAAGCAGAGAGAACATGTAAAGCAAATTATCTCAGTGATTCAGACAAATAACCTCCCCACCTTAAGCTTTTACCTGAATTGAAAAGAATTATTTTTAAACCTTAATTGTCTAGAAATGGCTTTGATTTTTCAGTTTTTAACTTGAAAGGATGTTCTCAGATAAAATAAATGCACATAGGCTTTTTGATCAAATTAAAAGAAGAAAACAGGCAACTGAAGGAATAAATCACTTAGGCAAGATATAATTGGCTTTGTTTCATAATAGATTTACCTCTATACTGGTTAAGAAAATCCTGAAAAGCTTTCCTTCTAAGAGGATCCATTTGTCGGAATAGTCTTAGTTGGAAGAAACCAAGTTTTATAATGAATTGGTGAACAGAGATCCTGGTTTCCAAAGGCACATCAAGGTTCAGCAATGCAAAGCCAGCTACAGACTCATCTTCCCAGGGCGTGTTAAAAACATGAAGTTCTCAGGGCTCTGAGTTGTGGTTTCTGTTAGTCTGTGCTATGGCCTAGGAATTTGTATTTTAAAAAGCTTTCTCTGGTGATTGTAAAGCATAGCCAGGTTTTGTAACCCCTTAATTGCATATTCAATTTGGAGACTTCAACCATTTCACCCTGAAAATCTGGTAAATCTATAGGGTGGGGCTATGAGTTGGAATCGACTCGATAGCAACGGGTTTGGTTTTTTGGTTTTTATACATTTATTGAAGCTTTTGTTGAAAAGTAGTGTGCCTTCTGGTTATTTCTGACTTTCTTTCGATTCATAATTTGTTTCAGGTTCTGTTGTTTTATAGATTTGCATACCTTTTTTATGGTATTTTAACAATGTTGGTTTAAAAAACTTTACCATTTCCTCTGAGTGCTGTTTTGAATAATTTATGTAAGCAATTTCTTGTGTTTAGTTTTTCTAATCTAGTTGCAGGTAGGACAAAGGACATATATAAATACTTCAGTATCTTCAGTGAGCAAGGTTGTATGAGATATTGAAAATCTTCTAAGTTACAACTTAGGAACTTTATTCCAGCTTTAAAATATATCAGATGATCTAAATGTTTACGACTTTGGCCATCTGGCATATCTGAGACATTTTAAAATTCAGGAGTGGCGGGCCAGTCCAGATAATACTACAGGATTTTAAAGTTTAAAAACAATCATTGTCATCTATTAAAATGCATGATACAGAGCTGTTCCCTCACCACAGAGAGCTTTCTCGTGCTGCCCCTTGACAGTTACACTTAATTCTTCACACCTGCCCCCCACCCCGCCCTAAACCCTGGCCATCACCAGTCTCTTCTCCAGTTCTGTAATTTTGTTATTTCAAGAATGCTATACAAATGGAAGTGCAGTATGTAACGTTTTGGGATTTTTTTTTTTTCATTTAGCATAATTCCCTTGAGATCCATCCAAGTTGTTGCATGTATCAACCATTCATTCCTTTTTATTGCTGAGTAGTATTCCAGGGGTTGGATGTACCATGGTGTGTTTAGCCATTTACCCACTGAAGAAAATTTGAATTGTTTCCAGGTTTTTTTTACTATTACAAATAAAGCTGCTATGAATATTGATGTATAAAAAAATGCATGAAAAATGGTAAAACATATCCTAGTGCTCTCCACATCATTGGGTATGTGTGTGCTCTTGAAGTGGAAGCTCGGGATACAACATAATGAGGGAACGTTTTTCTAGCTTCATTCACTAAAGATGTGGAAGAGCTCTCCTTAGAGGTCTGAGTCCTCAGACAAAATCCTGAGAGGACTCCGTGGCCGCCTCACAGCTGATATTTCCTGTTACAAGTAGGTGCGCGATCAGTGGTAGCTTATTAAAATAATTTCTAGCTGGACATGTTTATTAATAATTACATAATAAAATTAGGGAAGGACATGGGGTTCTAGGTACTCCAAAAAGGTTCCTGTGGAGAATAAATATATTTCTCCCTCAAGCTGCAAAGTACCTTTAACAAAATACCTTTTAGCTTTTTCTTTTAAAAGCATCAGTACAGTATTTGAAAATCTTTTCTTGTAGAAGAAAAGGCACCTGGTTAGTCGTGCGTGAAAACCCTACATTTCAGGGAATCAGGTGATACAATAGCAACTTTTCATAGTCTCTGCAGTCCCCATCCACAACTCCAGTAATACCTGTAGATATATGGAAATTTTTGTTGACAACCCCATCAGTTAAAAGGCTTTAAATCTGCCCTTGACTGCACTCTAAACTCATGTATATAGGAAGATGAGTAGAAGGTTGCTGTTCCTTTGTAGAACATACAAATAATAATAATAATAATAAGCCCAAGGAAGATCGCTGGTCACATACCAGTTGTCCTAAGGAATCCAGCTAGGCTGGGTTTATTTGGAAATACTGTAGTCAAAGCGACTGCTGAAGTTCAGTGTCCATGCAGATAGTTGGCTAGGAGGATGGCATGGTATAATGGGAAGAGACTTGGCTTACTTATCTCAGAACACCTGGATTCAGCCTCTCTTCATCATCATCATCATCAATATTGATGGAAGCTAACATTTTGGGGACATTCACTATATACTAGATACTTTGTTGAGAAGAATATATTAGTTGAAGTATCTCATTACTTGGTGTCTATGGGCAAAGTTAAGTCCCCTGAGTCTGTTTCCTTATCTGTTAGATGGGCATAATGGTGCATTTCTACCTCTCTCAGAGGGTTGTGGAATAGAAATTATTAGATAAAATAGCACCAGAGGGCTTGATGAGCTCAACTGAAATAGAATATTGTTTGACTAAATATGATTTTGATTTGTATTGGAATATCATATTGTTACTAAATATTATTTTGATTTATTGAACAAGAAGTTGAAAGTCATCCCAACAGGGCCAGCATATCTACCAGGAATTGCAAAAGGCGCTAACTAATTAGGTTTGGAAGGTGGGGTCAGGGGAATATTGCTGTTGTATCTTCCATTTACAGTATGATTGACATTGGAAGATCCTGGAATGTGTCGGCCCAGTGGTGAGTCTGTGGGCTGAAGGACAGGTAGGGGGTGGCTCACGCACCAGGCGGTGTCTCTTTCAGGAGCTGAACAGGACAAGCCCAAGCAGGACGGGCAGTGGACTCGCTGGGCAGACAGGGAGACATTGCTATAGGCTACTGGGAAGGAGCAGCAAGCATGCAGTGCGGGAAATGCGGGCTCACCGTGAGCAAGGTGCTGGCTTCCAGAAAGATGGGGAGAACAGAAGAGCACGTTGAAGCCGCCTGGGATGGCCTGTGTCTCAGACCACACATGTGGACTGCAAGGATAGCTACTTAGAGCACATTCCTCCTGACTGAGCTGGGTATGGTTGCAGTGGTTTGTTAAACAAACAAAGGACCGAAAGCTATGAATGGGGGAGAGAAAAGACTGAAGGTGAAAAGGAGAGAAGGCCCTGCTCGCCAGTGTGCCCCTCTGTTTAAGCCCCCCCCCACCATTTCCTCACTGCTCCTTTGCCCCTTTCAGAGAAGGCGGTGGGGGGGTTACTTGGGAAAGCTGCCTTGTTTCTTCAGTGCCATTTTCTTTAAAAATGGAAACCTGATGAAATGTTTATCAGTTTTAAGGGGTGGGGAGAATTAAAAGCCAGGATAATCTTAAAGGAGCAGTGATAAGTGTTTTTATGTTTCAAATTAAGTATTTCTGAGTGAACAATTTGCTTTGCATCATTTGAACTTCCTGGAAGTGACGTGGGAAGCCAAAGAGAACATTCCCAGGCTTTGTGCAGTAACCTTGCCTGATAAAATAAGGCATGCTGGCCTCAGGTGGGCAGACATGCTTCTGGGGAAGAGGAGCGAGCTTTAGTACAGGCACAGAACTTCATTTTTCTCACACAGCCATGTACACAGTTTACCGTAAGTTCTGGACACTCACCATTGAAAAAGCTGGAAAGAAAGAGTGTAGTTTGTCATTTAAAACTGCCAATTACATTTGTATCCAGGGAAATCAGATTTGGCTCATGGTGCATAAAAAGAACCATACAGAGTTTCAGAACCAAAAACCAAAACCGAACCCGCTGCCATCGCGTTGATTCCGACTCATAGCGACCCCAGAGGGTTTCCAAGGCTGTAAATCTCTGCAGAAGCAGACTGCCACATCTTTCTCCCACGGAGCCACTGGTAGTTTCGAACTGCCAACCTTTTGGTTAGCAGTTGATCACTTTAACCACAGCACCACCAAAACCCAAAAACCAAACCTGTTGCTGTCGAGTCGATCCCGACTCACAGCAACCCTATAGGACAAAGTAGAACTGCCCCATAGAGTTTCCAGGTTGCTGGCTGGTGGATTCGAACTGCCAACCTTTTGGTTAGCAGCCGTAGCTCTTAACCACTATGCCACCACAGCACCACGAGGGCTCCTTAAATTTGCTATACCCTAAGGGTAACTAGGTTAACCACGGGGGACAGATAAATGATTACTTATAACTTTTTTTTCTCTTTGTAAAGCAACATGTTGATGAAATGTCCTTACTTTCACTGGTTCCCAGCTCCCTATAGGATAAACCCAGATTCCTCTGCCTAGTGCAGGAGACTCTTCATGTCTGGCGCTGCCTTGCCCCCTTCTCCTGTCCAGGTCCGTACACCTGCATACCTGCTGACTAAGCCACGTGTTCCACAGCGCCCTCTACTGTTCATGCCTCTGTGCCTTTCTGTGTTCTCCCCTCTGCCTAAAATAGGCCTGCTCCCTTTTGTCCACCTGTCTATTCCTAGACTCAGCCTAAGTCGTCATTGTCCAAGGGAAAGGCAGAAGTCATCTATAATTCCACTATTCTGAGATGCCCTGCTGACATACTGTTATCCATACTTTCAGTCCTTTTTCATTTATTTAGAGAGATTGCTGTTTTAGGATCACACAGCCCACCCAACTCTTGAGCTTCCTTTCCAGATTTCATACAGCCTTCAAGGCTCTGCCAGGTGATCTTAACTCAGGAATCTGGCTTCACACCGTCCATGAAACTAGATGCTTTTCTTATTTTCTCAGTCTGAGCCTTTGCTGTCACACACTTTGTATGGAGGAACCAGGCTTTTCTTCTTCTGGAATAGTAACCTTATTGGGACAATAGGCCCTGCTGCTAATTAGTTAAGTTCTGGTTCCTACATGCCCTCTACTTGAGTCACAGGATGAGAGCTTAGCGCTGTCAGCTATAGAAGCATACCCTAAAAGGGCCTGAAGGCAAACAACTTGAGGATTTGTTGGGAGGGAGGAGGGGAACGTATTGTCAACTGTCTCAAAGGAATAGCCCCCATGACTGACTTTAATGATTAGAAAATCTTACCGAGGGCTCTTGTCTGGGTTTCAGGGACTGCTCTCTACCCCTTATCCGCACTGTGCTACCTAGAGTCTTCATTAATACCAGTTGGTGTCAAACTGACTCTAACTCATGGTGACCTCATGTGTGCCAGAGTAGAACTGTGCTCCATAGGGTTTTCAGTGGCTAATTTTCTGGAAGTAGATTGCCAGGCCTTTCTTCCAAGATGCTTCTGGGTAGACTCAAACCTCCAGCTTTTAGGTTAGCAGCCAAGCACGTTAACCCTTTGCACCACTCAGGGACTCCTTTTCATTAATAAGCTTCATAAAACAAAGTTCATTCCATTTCGGCTTGAGAACCCATACAGGACTTAACGCTTGCCTCTCCAGATGCATGTACCGTTTTGCTTACTTGCAGATGTTTGCCTTTTTTTTTTCCCCTAAATGTTTATATTTAAAAATATAGTGTGTATTGTGGAGAGAGAAGGAGTGTGGAAGATTTAAGAGAAAGATGTTTCCTTCCCTCCTTTATCCCATATGGGTGTTATGCTGAGTGACCCATCTTGTAGAAGTACTTTGGCCCTATCTGGAGAGTCTTTTGCTGTACAAGCCCCTCTCTTCTACTTTGTACAGATGAGGGGAGGGGAGGTGGGTGTGATTATGGACCTGTTACAGATGAGGCATTTCTACAGTGAGGGATCCCGGCTCTCTGGTCATCAGGGCCTGGGCTGTCCTTTCCCCTTGGATATTGGCTTCTCTCAGTCGTTTATGGCTCTTTGAGGCTCAGATTCCTGTGCTTATGCCTGTTCTGTTTCTTCTCAGGTCTTCCTCCCATTCCTGTTGGCATTCTCTACCTACTTCTACCTTTTCTCTCCCCACTTCCCCTCATTCCACCAGAGTTAGACCCAGAGTTAGTGATTAGTCTTGACTAAGTAGGTTAGATATTATACTTTAATCTCCTAAACAAATTACAACAAAGAAAGATTCTCTTCTGTAAAAAGCACACCTTTCCATAGGAAGTATTGTTTAGCGATTAGGGTCTTATTTGTACTGTCGCCTTCTAGAAGATAGTTTGAAACATCTTACCAAGTTTTTTTGAACCAAGACTTGACTCAGTTCTCATTTTGCTTGTTTTTTTTTTTTTTTAAATCATCATAGACCAATCATAGATTATTTTACCCAAGAGGAACTGGGGGAATTTTGAAGGAGAAAACTTATTCTCTTTCTACCCTCTTCCAAAGTGCAGATTAGAGATCCTAAGGGAATATCCATCTAGCTGCAGTCTGCCATAAAGAAAAAAATTCCTCCTCGCCTCTAGGACTTAAGCTACTTTACTGAACTACTCTGGGGAGGGGGAAAGAAAAGTGGTGATCAAGGGTGATCATTTGAGTTTACTGAGAGGATCTGGGACACCCATGTAGAGCTCCGAGTAATTTATAAAGTCACCAATATAAGCCAGGTTCAGAACGTATTCAGTTCCCTGAAGCCAAAAAGTATCCTTCACTACTATTTAGTCTAGAAGAGTACCTCAGCTCCTCCTCCATGCTGTAGGTCTTCTTGCTGGCCTGAATGCCCATTCCAAAAAAGAACAAACCAAACCCATTGCTGTTGGGTCGATTCCGACTCAGAGCGACTCTATAGGACAGAGTAGAACTGCCCCATAGGGTTTCCAATGAGCTGGCTGGTGGATTCGAACAGCCGACCTTTTGGTTAGCAGCCGAGCTCTTAACCACTGCACCACCAGGGCTCCACAGGCACCAGTAAACTCAGAGTGTCTAAAATTGATTTTTTTTTTTTTTTTGCTGGATTTTTCTTCTGGGTCTCATCCTTGTTTTCCCTCTCTGCCATCACCATCACGCCTTTTCTCTAGTGTAACCTAAATCCTAATCTAATTAATCTATTTACACAGTATCATTTATACTTGCCCTGTTGTTTTATTTTCAAAGCTACCATGATCTTTTCTGAGCTATTGCAGAAGCCTAGATGTTCTCACTACCCTAGTCCCACCACTCTGCAGTATGTCTTGCACATCCCTACCAGAGTTATTGTCAAAAAACATTAATCTTATGATAAGTCCAGTGCTTACAGTGGTTTTCTGTTGCTGAACTCCCTGGTCATCAGGGTCTCGCCGTCCTTTCCCACTTGTAGGTTGTCTTCTCTTCATCTTTTGTGACTCTGTCTGTGGCTCATGTTCCTGCACTTACGCCCATCCCATTGCCTCTTCCCATTCCTGTTGAGACCAAGCTTTATTGGCATTCTCTACCTACTTCAGCCTCTTCTCTCCACGTAGATCTGGAGTTAGTGGCTAACTTGATGAAGTAGGTTAGATATTATCTTCAACCTGCTAAACAAGTTACAGCGAAAAAGCCCACCTTTCCCTGGTAGGATGAGCAGTACGTCCCTGACCCTTTATGGTTTGGTGCCTGCCTGTCTCTCCAACCTGTTTGTCCACTGTGCCCCCCATGTTTGTACCTATCTTCCAGTCATTCTGAACTACTGATTTCCCAGATACCCTGTGTTGATTCATTCTTCTGTGCCTTTTTTTGTGTTTTGTCCCTTAATCTGAAATAGACTACCTCCCCCTTGAACATCTGGTAAGTTTGCAGGCTTAGTTTAAATGTTGCCTTCTCTATGAAACCTTTCTTCATCTCCCAAGGAAGAGATGATCACTACCAGGATGACCATATTCCTTATCCACCTTGAGTTTTAATGACTATTTTAATTTTCATCTTTTTGTGTGTATGGGTTTTTATAGAGCAATTTAATTGTATTATATCTGTTAATACTTAAGTAGCAACATCTTGGAATATATATACCTCCTGCCCATAACTCCAGTCTTGTGTATGGCCTCTTCCCTTTCACTGGCCATTACTTGGTTTCATCTGACTTTTTAATTTTTGCCAATCTGGTTGGTTTAAAAATTAAAATTTATTCCACTGAGAGGAAGGAAAGATAAGTAAAGCATGATGTCAGATGTGATAAGTGTATGACAAAAGAAAAAAAAAGGGGGAAGGGGGCATAAGAAGTGTCAAGTAGGGATGGGGTTTCTACTCCAAGGTTGGTCAGGGAAAACAGTCACGGTGAAGTGAAAATTGGCAAAAACCTGAAGAAGGTGAGAAAAGCAGCAGCCTTGTGGTTATTTGGGGGGAAAACAAGGCAGTGGAAGTTACAGTTGCAATGGGCCTGAGGTAGGAGGGTTCTTGACATGTTTCTAGAAGGGCAAGGAGACCAGTGTGACTGGAGCAGAGTGAATAAAGGGATTGAGATTGAAGAGGTAGCGGGGGGGGGGCCCGGGGGGGGGCTGATCATATAAAGCCTTCTAGGCAATTGTAAGGATTTTGGCTTTTACTTGGAGATAGGAAGCCATTGGCACATCTTGAGAAGTGACATGATCTGATTTACCTTTTAAAAGAAGCATTCTGGTTATTATGTGAATAGACTATGGGAACAAGGGTAGAGTCAAGGAGACCTGGGGGTTTTGTAGTACACCAGGCGAGGGATGATATTTTGGAACAGAATGGTAGCATTGGAGGTGGTAAGAACTAGACCAATTACTGGGTGTACAGTTTTCTGAAAATAAAACCAGCAGAATTTGCTGATGGATTGAAACCCACTGCGCTTGAGTTGATTCTGACTCAGAGCAATCCCATAGGGTTTCCAAGGCTGTAAATCTTTACGAAATTAGACTGCCACGTCTTTCTCCCACGGAGCTGCTGGTAGTTTCGAACTGCCAACCTTTTGGTTAGCAGTCAAGCGCTTTAACTACTGTGGTGGGAATTTGGTAGAAGAGGGGCAGTAGATGACACCAAGGCTTTGGCCTGAGAAACTGGAAGGTAGAGCTGCCGTTATTTAGGTTGGGAAAGCCTACAGATGGAGTAGGTGTGGGGGTGAGGGAAAGACCAGGAGTTTAGTTTGAGATGTTAAATATTCAATTGGAAATGTATGGTAATCAATATAAAACTGAAGTTCAGAACGGAGGTCCAGGCTGTAGATAAAAGATTTTCAGGAATTTTGCTGTAAAGGGGAGTAGATAAACAAAATGGAATGGCAACTGGATGGGGCATGCAGGGTCAAAGTGTTATTGTTGTTGTTTTAAGATGGGGAAAATTATAGTGTATATGATAATGAGTGATCCAGTAGAGCTGGGAAGATTGATGATGCCAGAAAGAGAGGAGAATTACTAGAGGAATGTACTTGAAGTAGGTGAGAGAAGATGAGATCAAAGCCATGGTGGTGGGGTTTACTTAGGTAGAAGCGAAGATAGTCCATGTGTTCTGTCAGGAGGGGAGGCAGAGCACAGGGACACAGATGCAGGTGAGAAGGTAGATGTAATGGTGGAAGCACATGGAAATTTTCTTACAAGTGAAATATTTTTCTCAGTGAAATAGGAAGGTCCTCAGCTGAGAGTGAGGATGGGTGGGAAAGTGTTGATGATTTAAGGAAGAAGGAAAAGCTATAAAATAATCATCTGGAGAGTGGGAAAGGTACATGAAGTAAGACAATGTAGTAGGACTTGTTAGGATTATAGATGCTTCACAGCACTGTTAAATATGGATTCCTCTCTTCGGGCTTGCCTGTTCTTTATCATTTGCGTGGAAATAACAACTAAGAACAATCAGAACAAGTAGGGTTGTAATGTATGGTTTTGGACTTTGAAGGGATGTGCTGTTAGACTGTAGTTTTTGAAGAATCTATCCAAGAAGGTTCATATGTGGCTTCACTGTTTTTCAGTAAATCGGGCCTGACGTAGCTATAGACAAAGTACTAGATTATCTTCCCTGGGAGTGTGCAACTTCTGGGAGTTTAATCCAGTTGATACTTTGCATACTTTATTACCAAAAAAAAAAAAATCCTTTTCAGGGAAATTATTTTTCTGTTTATTACATTCCCATTTCAGAAATAACTTCCATTGTAGGCAAGATAGCATGAGGATTAGGAGCCAAACTAAGAGCCAGACTGGCTGGGTTGAAACCCAACTCTGCTGGCCACGCGTAGTAGGCGCGTGACTGTGAATCTTCCCAATCTCTCTGTGCCTCAGCCACCTCATCTTCATAGATCTTAGTAATTTACACCTAGTCAATTGTGAGGATCTTGGTGAGGACTAAATTAGGTATTAAATGTAAAATACAGTTTAAATACTCAGTGAGTGCTAATATTTCTTCTTTAGCATCCATCATCAGTGTACTTCTAACGTAACCACTGGATTATCAGTACAATCCAAGAGAAGATGTAATATTTTATTTTCTCTAAACTTATTTTTGGCTATAGTTTTCATAATAAGCTTGCTTTTTAACACGATTCTGAGAAACGTATATAAGTTGAATCCAGATGGGACTTATAATTACAGTATCCAAGTAATATACCTAAAGGAATTATTTTGGTTCACTTTTCCAGAGCCCATTTATATAATTTCTTCCTGTTTGTATTCATGAGCTTTTTAAAAAATATAATTTTATTTATTTTGTTGTCAAGAGTATACACAGCAAAACATACACCAATTCAGTGGTTTCTACATGTACCATTTCGTGACACTGATTACATTCATTCAGTTATGTAACCATTCTCACCCTCCTTTTCTCAGTTGTTCCTCCCCATTTACATAAATTCACTGCCCCCTAAGGTTCCTGTCTAACCTTTGAAGTTATTAGCAATTTGATCCTATATAGGTAGTTCTTAAAAAAGCATACTGCTCAAGGCAGACATCTTTTACTAGTTAAGCTAAACTGTTGTTTGGTTTTAAGAAGACATCAGGAGATATTTTTGGTTTAAGGTTTAAAGATTATCTCAGGGCAATAGTTTCAGGGGTTCATCCAACGTTCATGGCTCCAGGAAGTCTGGAGTCCAATTTATGTGCTTTTAACAACAAAAATGGACCAGAAAAAATTGAACACATTCAAGATCTTAAGTTTATTTTGATAATATATGCAAACATTATACAAAAATGTTTTTTGAATTTTATTAGCACTATTTGAAGTTAACTTTTATTTTTATTGAAGTTGTATCTGTACACTGTTTAATGTCACATAGTTTAACAAGGCTTATTCCAAAAGAAGTAGCTACCTCCCCCGACACACACACATGCCCTCTTCTCAAATTATTGTTCTTGTGTACCATTGAGATGATTCTGACTCATAGCGACTGCATAGCCCTGGTGGCGCAATTGTTAAGTGCTTGGCTACTAACCGACCAGTTGGTAGTTCCAGCTGCTCTGCAGGAGAAAAGACCTGGTGATCTGCTCCCATGAAGATTACAGCCTAGAAAACCTTATGGGGCAGTTCTACTCTGTCCTGTAGGGTCGCTACGAGTCTCCTCAAATAGACAACCTAGTTTAACTCTTTTGTTGTATAACTCCACATTGCTAAATGGCAGGTTTAACTACTTACTGATTTTAAGTTTTAGGTTTTACCTGATGACTTCCCATCTGGAAATGAAAATTTAGATTTCTTATTCTTCTGTGTACACACATACACACATGGCTTGTCAACAAGGGTTTCCATGTAGGGCAATGCAGGTGAATCCTTGGGGAACCCGCATTTGTCCTTGTCTGTAGGGCCGGTCAGCTTCCCCAGGGAAGAGTCCTCCAGTCTCTTGCCCTGGAGGGTACAGGCCTGGTTACCAGTGTTCTGAGAGCCGACTAGGGGACGTATGTAAACTTGCACTTAATTTGCCCTGTTTGAGTATGATACCCCCACCCAGGCCCTCTACAGAAAGGAAGCATCCAGACTTGTATTGGGAGGGGGATGGGAGCAGGTGTTGTCCTGCAGAGAGTTGGGGAGGGGTCAGGAGAGCCAACTGCTTCAGACTTTTAACTGCTCTTCCTGAGTTTATACCCACTTTCATCCCCACTTCCACAGGAACCTAGTGCCACAGTTTTCTGAGACTTTTGGGAGGGCTCTGCAAGGTAATTAGGTTGCTTCATAAGCCTGTCTCCTTATTGGCTTAGAATTCAGCTTTCTTGGGACTGCTGTCAGTTATGCTTGTTTACCTGCTTTCCTGCTTCTAAAATTTTGGTGCCGTTTTCTCCTTTTTTGTCATTTTAGTACGTGTTTTTGAAAAATCTCAATACTGTTTTAATAGAGTTTCAGGAGAGTCTGGGGCTGTCTGCTATTCAATTTGGCACCTTTAAGCAGATATTACTCACACTATTTGTAAACAAAAGGTTAGCACCCAGTTTTTTCTCGATTTTTCTAAGTTTAGTGTGTAAGTTCAATGTTCTCATAATGTGGTATAATCAACAGGGACAGCTTTCTCTATAATATACTCTCTGAATAGCAGATGAGGAGTTCACTCTGGCTTTCGTATTTTTGGTCTTATTTCTAAGAATATGAGCGCTTAGGCCCTGGGTTAACAAAGTGAAGCTTCTCATGATGACAGTTTAAAAGGGCCCATAGGCAACATACCTGGCTGCAGAGCAGGCACTGTGGGAGTGCCCTCCCCACAGCAGCACAGAGAGCAGGACCAGTCAATACTTCCACAAACGAGCAAAAACTGTGGCTGACTTGTTTCAGACACGCTAAGGTGATGTCTAGTTGACTGTTGAATAAACAGTTTAGGAGGGACTACAGAAGAACCTTTGTTGGAAGATTCTCACCAGACACATTTTTCTGTTTCCCAATTTAGCCGTGATTTTTAGTCACCTACTTTTATCTCTACCACAACCTCCTGAGCCGAAGGCACTGGTATTTCTCACCTGTACTGATCGCTTCTTCAGTGGTCTGCCAGACTCACCACCTCACCACAGAGAAGAGGAGCTCATTCCTCTGTCTGGAAGTGACAGAAAAAAGTAGGGGTTTGCCAGGTGGACAGGGGGTAGAGGGACATTCCAGGAAGTGAATCATAGAAACATGAGAGACTATGGCACATTAAGGAAATAGCAAGTGAATTGATTTGCGGCGTTGGTTGCCTTTGGGCTATAGTGGGAGGGAGGGCTGCAAGTGACAAGCCTTTTGGCCCTTCCTAAAGAGTTCCTCTCAGGCAGGTGTCCTCTTCCAGGTGATAGATCAGCTCAGATGTTAGTGGATTTTAATGATAATGGCATGGTAGTTTATTCCAGATGTACATATTTTAATAGAAGAGTTTTAAAGATCTGAGATTGTGAAGGCAGCTAGCTCTTTAGTTATAGGTAGGTCTTTCTTACCTAACAGGAGCTTTTAAATGATCATCAGTACCAGTATTTGAAATGAAATTGGTTGTTTACTGCTTGAATTTCAGAAGGTTATGATTATAGAACCTTTTTATTTTTACTTTAACCTGATAAAATGCAGTAATTGAGGCAAAAAATATATGGCCTGTGGATTAGGAAATATCAGTGACTTTGTGAAGTATCAAACTGAAATGATAGCATCAAGAGGGATTTTTTTTTCCGCGTTTTTTTAACCTCAGTCAGTGTCCTTTAACCTGTTTGAATTTTGGACCCCTTAAAACATCTGAAGAGAGCCATGGTCCCTCTCCCCATAAGAGCTCCCACACACACATAACGTTATTTGGCACAGAATTTCAGAGAATTCACAGGGGCCGTGAAGCCCAGCCGTGGACCGTGAAGCCCAGCCATGGGCCGTGAAGCCCAACCATAGGCTGTGAAGCCCAGCCATGGGACCTGAAGCCCAACCATGGGCCCTGAAGCCCAACCATGAGCCCTAAAGCCCAACCATGGGCCCCACCTATGAGCCCCTGCTCTAAATTATAAAACTGACAACCTACTCACAGCTGTCTGGTAATGGACACATCAGAGTCTCCCATTTGTAATTTTCAACTAAGTTAGTCCAGCACCATAAGCATCTTTTTCTCTCATTAAACGTATGATGGGAGCCAGTTCTCCTAATATTGTACTCACTCATGCTTAGCATCTAACATTTTATAATGCATGTGCATAAGAAACAGTAACAACAAACTGGAGGTTCTGGGTGTCTTATTTCTCCTGCTGACATTTCTGAGTAGCTTTTTAATTGGATGACTTGCTACCAAGGTCCTTCAAAGAACTGTTACTGAGAAAAAACACCCTAAGAGCTTCCTAGAGCCAAATAAGTAATGAATTTTCACCCAGCCTGCTCCATGATTGGCTATTTCTTATTTTGTGAGTGTGAGAAGAAACAGAACCTTGCCAGAGGCTCTTTTAAAATTGGCCTTAACACATTCATATAAAAGCAATCCCAGGTTTTAGAGTATGTGAGAGAGATGTTCAGAGTAGAACCTCCTTCTTATCCACAGTAGTCAATGTGGAAAGTGATGAATGGAGTCAAAAAAAGAACTAGAGTACCATATTGGAAAACTAAGAATGGAAATTCAATTTCCTCTCAGAAATTGGCCTTGCATTATGTCACTGGGGACAATGGTAATAGAAGCTAGAAGTCAGAGTTTATTTCAGTAATGTCGTAAGACATTTGTCTCCCATTAGATGATTATGTTACATGGTATTGGGGAAGTCCTGGAGCTACACTTGTGCTCTGACCTCTGCTTCCACCATCGTATACCACCAGCCCCCAGGGAGCACAGCCCTTCCTGGCTGTTGCCATATATATATATACCATATATATATGTTCATATTCCAATCTGATCCTCTCTCAGCCCCAAAATAATCAGCACAAACAGAATGAAGCAGATGGCACAAGCCTGCCTTGGCATACTGGCAGATCTATATCACTCACTCAGTATTTTTAGAATCAGGGGGATTGAAAATTATGTCCTGAGATGTTTTGAGGAAAGACTTACTATCTTTCCAGCATGACAGGTGTTGAACTGTTACCATGTTTAAGACTCAGATGCAAACTCTATGTCAAGTCACAGAACAGACTAGCATCAGGACCATCCCTCTGTTGGTTTTCTGTTTGGGTTGTTGGTGGATTGCCAGATGATATAGATAAAGTAATCATAAGTCTGTTTTAAGGATGTGGGCAAGAAAGTGCATCTGGTTTCAACCAAAGATTGGAATCATCAGCAGACAGCCAGCACCAGTCAAATACATGGTGATGTGAGTTGTATGTATCCATGGTTTATTTTTTAAAGATAGTTAAGCTTTGATCCTTGGCCACAAAGAATTTACAGTCTGTTGGGAAAGACAGAGTTATTTTCCTTGAAGTATGTGGTTATAGCATGAAAACAATGCAAATATTTGTCTTCTAAGGTCCATGTTTTGTGAAAGACAGTACAGTGATTGGAATGTTATCACTGTTTGTGATTTTGAGTTCATTAAAAAAACTAACTGAAGAAATTAAAGAGTGTTCACTGTCATGTAAGTTCAGCATTTGAGTACCAACTTTGCATTTAATGTTGGGCTAGGTGTATTTAACACACAGGCCCAAAACACAACAAGATGAAGTCTTGGGAAATGACATTCAGGAAATAAGTGAAATAAGTATAAAAATGTTTTAGAGACTTTTTTTTTTTTTTTGGTCTTTGAAAGTTAGGTGGGGGATGAAGAGTTGAAGTGGAAGGAGATATGTCTCACCTGTAAACATACCTAAAAAAATAAATAAATAAATAAACAAACTAAACCAAACCCATTGGTGTTGAGTCAATTTCGACTCCTAACAACCCTATAGGACAGAGTAGAACTGCGCCATTGGGTTTCCAAGGAGCAGCTGGTGGATTCAAACCGCTGACTTTTTGGTTAGCATCTGCGCTTTTAAACATTGTGCCATCAGGCCTCCTTAAACATACCTGGCCGTGCCTAAAACTTTGATTATACCCACCATCTTTGAAGGTTCGAGAGAGACGTAGATGTGATGATGCCCATGACTCTTGGACCTTTGAATCTAGGGAAGAAGTGACTGGAACGGTAGACCTAGGAAAACTGTATTCAGTGCCAAGGAGCGGTCTATTTTTGAATAAATCTTATTTTCCCTTTGTACTCTTGGTGTGTTGGTAAGCAGTCAGTCAGGGTTTACATCTGTTGAACGCAGGCTTTTTTCTTGGAACTTTCATGTCCTCTTCTGCACGTGTGAGCATGTGTATTATTCACACTACTGGTTCCTTCCAGTATGATTAATTGGTGGCATAGTATACATAGAGACCATGTGTCTTTTTTCCATTACATCCATAGATAAATTGGTTAGAACCATGGGCTAATGTACAGCTAATGGTTTCTGCTTTTAATCCTCATGATTAAAATATTTTCATGCTGGGTTTTTGGGTTTTTTTTACATCGTGTTTTCAGATCCATTTTGTTTCAGTTGATTGTTACCAACAACTCTTTTAGTTTCAGTTGATTGTCACCAACAACTCTTTTACATAGATCAGGTGGATATCACAAATGAGGAAATTGAAACTCAGGACATAGCTAACAAATGGGTAAGCTGGAATTTGAACTGGGGAATGTTTCCACTGTCATGAACTCTGACCAGACACCAAAAACATCTGAGGCAGGAGATGAGAAACACTAGAAGTTTCCTGCAAATTTTTGCCTGTTAGAAAAGGAATTTATGTTTGTCTAGATACATGTGCTGTGTACTGGTGTATTTAAAGATGCTTGAAATATTACAATGAAACTTCATCTAGCTAGAGCCAAGCTTTCTGGAATAGTGCTGATCTGAAAGTAACTGAAAAGGCAAGTCAAAATTAACTTTAACGATTAAGAGGAACTCTAAAGACTTAGCAATACGTGAATGGCTGCAGAGAACAGAAGCCTTAAAGTTTTGCTGTGATGGGTCCGTTTACCATGAATGTCCTGATTACTTGACAGTGTTCAGCAAAGGCTGGCCTGAGTACAAAAGCTACACACACGTGCTTTGTGTGAGCATATAGCACTCTTTTTTTTTTTTTTTTTTAAGTTATGGCACTTGGAAGGTTAGCATCTACCCACCTGAAAAATTGCATTAAAATAGCACATTTCCACTAAATTGTAGGTAGTCAGGGTTTTATTGCATTAATTCTTATGGTGCCTCAGACAGGTAAGGCTCCTCAAATGACAGCCCATTGGTAGCAAAAGAACCTGGTTTTTGGAGATGTTGGCTGGGTAGGAAGGGTGAGAAAGATTTGGGTTTTGGACAGATTGAGTTTGAGGAGACAGCTGGCCCACCTCTACAGGTAGTTGGGTTGGCTCTCCAGGGCAGGACTGGGGTTGAAGAAATGTCCCTAAGCAAAGGGCAGAGAGATTTGGAGAACACTTTATTAGAGGATGGTACCTACAGTACTAAATGTGGCCTGAGGTTTTGCCTGGCCACAGTTTAATTTCTGTGGAAATACTTTGTCTCTTTTCTAAAGGCGTTATGTCAGTACAACTAGGCTAGCTCTACTCACATTCAGTTTATATCAGTCTTTCTGTGTAGTAATCTTAAACAAATTAACTTTGATGTATACAAATGAATTCTTTTCAACCACTGGAAGTTTAAACAGGTGTGATAACTTGTGCTAACAATGAGTGAAGAGGAAAAACCTATGGTTTGAATAAAAAACCAGTTGCCGTCAAGTCCATTCCAACTCATGGCAGCCCCACGTGTGTCAGAGTAGAACTCCTCCATAGGGTTTTCAACGGCTGATTTTTTGGAAGTAGATCACTAGGCCTTTCTTCTGAGGTACTTCTGGATGGACTTGAACCTCTAACCTTTTGGTTAGCAGCAAGCGTTTAACTGTTTGAACCACCCCACCCAGGGACTCCCATGGTTTGAATAAGCGGGGTTGGGGGGCGGGGTTGGTTTATATACCAGTAAAACACTCAAACACACCGGGGGAGTTTTCCTTTTTTTTTCCTCCTCTGAATCAGTCAAGTGAGCCTCACCCTGACCTGAAGTTGTGGTTTGAAGTAGATAATACGGAGTACACGGAAACAGCCGTCTTTATCACAAAAGAAAGTGTGCTCACCCACCATCAGAACACTGTGTGCTTGGCTGCTTGCCACTTAGGAGAAGCCCAGACAGGTGGATTGATATGTGCAGAAGGCCCTCTTACGAGAGGGACACAGGGAGGGTGGAGAATTGTGCTGTTAGAACCATGTTGATTCTGGCTCATTGATTCTGAAAAGCACTGTTTTCAAATGGCTAATGCAAGAAAACTGTTCCTCTTCTCTTCACAGACAGCCTGGTGATCCTGGATATGCCCCAGCTCTAGTGATGCAGGTTACCTTTCTGCTCCTGGGATTACATCTGTGCCTCAGACTTTTCCCCCCAGCTTGAGACCGCTTATAAACTGGGATGTGGAAACCCAGGAAGCACAGCTAGTGGCAACTGAGAGAGCCACGTCTGGGTAGAGCCAGGCCCGGACCACAATGCTGCCTCTGCCCTGGTCTGGAGTTGAGCTGCAGTGGCTCGGCTGATGCACCCAGCACCAGGCCCTCGTTTGTGCTTAAATGGCGCATCTGAAAAGAAAGGTGTGAGCAGCAAAGCCCATGGCCACCTACCCCTGCCGATTATGTGGCAAGACATTCCTCACCCTGGAGAAGTATACCATTCATACTTATTCCCACTCCAGGGAGCGGCCTTACAAGTGTTTGCAGCCTGACTGTGGCAAAGCCTTCGTTTCCAGATATAAGTTAATGAGGTGAGAGGCTTCAGAAAAGGTATGAGCTTTTGTACACTGGATCTTACACACACCTTTAAATGGCTTTGCTAACCCTCAGACCAAGCCCTGCAAGGGGAAGGGGAGTGGGCTATGGATCCATTCTTAGCTGTACCTCCAGTGATTGCTGTGGTTCTGTATTCACTAGGTATGTGACAATTTTGCTGTGCAGTGGCAGTTCATTCTTTCAACAAATATTTCTTGTGCACCTAGAATATGCCAGGATTCAGGACGGAACGATAAAAAGACTCATGACAGGAGAAACACATCCAAACTCAATTAAAATGCAACCCAAGTGCCAGGACACAGCTAGACAGGTGGAGGACAGTGTTTTTTGAGTGCTCAGTGAGAGCTGGGAAGGCTTTTCGGAAAGGGACCATCTTAAGCTGTGAGATAAAGAAAAGGGCTTAGAGAAGGAGGTGTGGGACAAAGAACTAAGTTTGGCCTTTTGTATCTGGTTTCTGAAAACGGCCTGAACAATTAAGATGTTCTTTGTCTTTCTAAAGTAGCCAGGCCAGTAGGGGCTACGCAGGAGGGGGCAGATGCAGTCAGGTGTATTCACTGATTGGATCCATGGTAACTATGCATTAAGGCTTCAGTCATGCATATTCATTGAGGACCCAAAGACTAGGGGACCCTGGATCTTGGAGCTTCTTTTTTTGGGCTTCCTGGAGTGATAAGAACATCCATACGTGGGAGAGGGTGGCACATCCCTGGGGATAATGTAAGCCTCGTGCTAGGACCTCTCTCACACCTTACCTGATGCTTCTCTATGCTTATGTTCCCTTTCTGGTTATAATAAATGGGTAACAGTAAGTATAGGTAAGAGTTTCCGTGAGTTCTGTAAGTCATTCTAGCGAATTATTAAACCCACCGGGGGCAGTGAGAGCTAGCAGAGAGGCTGGCATTTCCTGTTTGGCAGGAGCTGGAAGGACAGAGTCCTAACTTGCGGAGACGGAGCTCTGGGTGGTTATAGGGTCAGAGAGAGAAAGTGCCATGTAGGTGGCTGGTGTCAGAATGATGGAAGTGAGCAAGTGGGGATAGGAGGTCTCATCACATTTCTGGAAAGTAGCCTTATGTTGGCTGTTATTCACACAGGAGGTTCAAGGCAAGCCATAAGCCCTGGCCTTAAAGAGGACATGTACAGAGGTTAGTATGGGGGGAGGGCTCTGGACGAGCAGCAGGGGTGAGGCTGAAAATGTAGATAGAGAAGTAGCTCATTAACAGGCCTTATCCACTGGCCTAAAGAGTGTGTTTTTATTATGTCTAAGTAGAAAAGTAACATGATTTGATTGGGATGTTAGAAAGATGGCTGTGATAGAATTGGAGAGGAGAGAGGAGACAAGTAGACCAATATGAAATCTGTTCTAATAGTCCAGCCCTGACAGTGAGGACGGAGAGGAGAGGACACCTCCAAGTGTAAACTTTTGCAGCACTTTCTCGACTGGGGTCTAGAAGCCACCTTTATAGATGGAGTTCAGTGGGGTAGGCAGATGTTCAGTGTGTGCATTTCATCAGATTTCAAAGGCATCCATGATGCCCCAGTGGACAGAAACCACTGTTTTTAGCACATGTGTCCTTTAATAGTACATTTAGTCTAAATTATTTGAGTGCCTGTCAGGTACTCACTTCCTTTACAAGGGAAATGAATATGAGAGATGTAGCCTCTGCCACCAAAGGATTTTTATATCATAGGACAAATACACACATGAGATAGAGGCGTGGCCTAATGGCCTAATGGCCTGATGGACAGTGAATGCTGCAGGTGTGGTACCCTCAGAGCCACACACAAGAACTCCCACTAATGTGCACTTCCTTTGACATCTGGTTAAAGAAAATAAGCCATTTGTCTCTAATCTTCTTAAAACTAACTTTCAGACCACTCACATATGGATGCACATGTGAGAGTCAAAACTAAGAATTTCCATCTCATTGGTATTACTATGGAGCACATTATTATTATATCTTTTTGAGTGTCCCTAGAGGAAGGCCCTTAAGAATACAGTATCATAGATATAGTTTATTTTAAAAATAAGCATGTAACTACATAGGTATTAAAATTCACGCGCGTTCTGTATATAGGCTGGTCTCTAGTCGCCATAAATACAAGTATTGTGTGCCTACTTTGTGCACCAGTTTTGTTGCAGATGCTTCCTGTTTAGCTTCAAGCTTATGTGTATAGGGTAATATCGAAAGTGGTGTTTGTTGCATTTAAGCCACAATGAGGATATAATAACTGGATAAAGACTGAAACGCATACATGAGAGAAGTATTTAAAGACAGTAGAACTAACAGATGTTGGGAATGACTAGCATTAGGTGGGATGTCTGTAGTAAACAGCACTGAAGATGTCTGAAGGAATCTGTAGGAGGTGGTAGTTCTAAGCAAAGAAAATGATTTACTCAGTTAAGTGTAAAGTGGGGCAAAAAAGAGAAGCAATGTAGTTTATGCAAGAACTGCCTTCACTGCTACCAACATTTCTTGCCTCTCTTACCCATAGCAGTGACCTGATAAAAGAATGGAAGGAGTGGCAAGATGGCAGATGCTTCAGGTTTTGCTTTAAAAAAAAAAAGATAGGGTGGGTGGCTTGGCATCCCATTTCCCATCAGTTGCAATATGAGCTCCATTTTCTAGTTCAGATGTAGAAGGAGAAAATAACTGACTTGCTTAACTAGAGAAGAGAACATGCCTTCCCATTCAACAACCAATGAAACCAGTTAGGTGGAGACAGCAAAGGGCAAGAATAGATGATCTGGCAAGGCAGATTGAAGTCTGTGGTTGGCAATCAGTGTGAGCAATGGCCTGTGAAGAATTCTGAGATCACTGGTATGATTTAGATGATTCCCAAAGATGGTGGTATTTGACGCTGGCACAGTGGCTGCAACAACAGGCTCAAGCATAACAATGATTGTGAGGATGGCACAGGACCAGGCAGCATTTCGTTGTTGTACATAGGGTAGGGTCACTATGGGTCGGAACCAACTTGATGGCACATAACAACAACAAGACTGACATTGGTGGTTTTAGTTAAGGAGAAAAGTTGAGGGAAGAAAAACTGTTGAAATAATTTCAGACATAAAGTGACCACGTTGTTCTATATGATTTACTTAGTTATTACAATGAGCCTTTTTAAAGTTTTAGGATGACTCTCAAGGTTTCCTTATATCATTAAGTTTTTAAAAAATTGACATGGAGTTCAGATTTTAGGACTTCAGTGAAACTAGAATAGAGATGGAATCATGATGGCTTTCCAAAATTAATTTGTGGTTTACAAATATAAATATAAAATAGCTATTTTGAAATTCTGTCAGTTTGTCATACTGTAGGGGCTTGCATGATGCTGAAGCTATGCCACCAGTATTCAAATGCCACCAGGGTTACCCATGGTGGACAGGTTCCAGCTGAGCTTCCAGACTAAGACAGGCTAGGAAGAAGGACTTGGTGGTCTACTTCTGAAAAAAATTAGCCAGTGAAAACATTATGAATAGCAGTGGAACATCGTCTGATATAGTGCCTGAAGTTGAGCCCTTCAGGTTGTGGAGGGCACCCCAACTATGGCTAGGGAAGAGTTGACCTTAATGACGTGGGTAGAGTCAAGCTTTTGAGACCTTCATTTGCTGATGTAGTACATCTCAAAATAAAAAGAAAAAGTTGCAAACATGCATTAATAATTGGAATGTGGATTGTATGAAGTATGAATCTAGGAAAATTGGAGATTGTCAGAAATGAAATGGAATGCATAAAGATCGATCAATATCCTAGGCATTAGTGAGCTGAAATGGACTGACATTGGCCATTTTGAATCGGACAATCGTATGGTCTACTATGCCAGGAATGACAGTTTGAAGAGGAATGGTGTTGCATTCGTCAAAAAGAACATTTCAAGATCTAAAGTACAACGCTGTCAGTGATAGGATAATATCCATACGCCTACAAAGAAGACCAGTTAATACCACCAGTTAATACCACTATTATTCAAATTTATGCACCAACCACTAAGACAAAAGATAAAGAAATTAAAGATTTTTACTAACATCTGCTGTCTAAAATTGATCAAACATGCAATCAAGATGTGTTGATAATTACTAGTGATTGGAATGTAAAAGTTGGAAACAAAGATCAGTAATTGGAAAATATGGCCTTGGTGATAGAAACGATGCTGGAGATTGCATGATAGAATTTTGCAAGACCAACGACTTCTTCATTGCAAATACTGTTTTTTCACCAATATAAATGGACACTATACACATAGACTTCACCAGATGGAATACACAGGAATCAAATTGACTGCATCTGTGGAAAGAGATAATGGAAAAGCTCAATATCATCAGTCAAAACAAGGCTAGGGCCCGACTGTGGAACAGACCATCAATTGCTCAAATGCAAGTTCAAATTGAAGCTGAAGAAAATTAGAACAAGTCCGTAAGAGCCAAAGTTCAACCTTGAATATATCCCACCTGAATTTTGAGACCATCTCAAGAATAGATTTGACACATTGAACACTAATGACCAAAGACCAGACAAGTTGTCCTTGATGTCATTCCACATCACACATGAAGAAAGCAAGAGGTCATTAAAAGACAGGAAAGAAAGAAAAGAGCAAAATGGATGTCAGAAGAGACTCTGAAACTTGCTTTCGAATGTAGAGTAGCTAAAGCAAATAGAAGAAATAAAAAGGAAAAGAGCTGAACAGAAGATTTCAAAGTGCAGCTCAGGAAGACGAAGCAAAGTATTATAATGACATGTGCAAAGACCTGGAGTTAGAAAACCAAAAGGGAAGAACATGCTCAGCATTTCTCAAACTGAAAGAACTAAAGAAAAAATTAAAGCCTCAAATTGTAATATTGAAGGATTCTGTGGGCAAAATACTGAATGATGCAGGAAGCATCAAAAGAAGATGGAAGGAATACACAGAATCACTATACCAAAAATAATTGGTTGACTTCAACCATTTCAGAAGGTAGCATACGATCAAGAACCGATCGTACTGCAGGAAGAAGTCCTAGCTGCACTGAAGACACTGGTGAAAAACAAGGCTCCGGGAATTGACTGAATACCAAATTGAGATGTTTCAACAAATGGATGCAGTGCTGGAAGTGCTCACTCATCTATGCCAAGAAATTTGGAAGACAGCTACCTGGCCAACTGACTGGAAGAGATCCATATTTATGCCTATTCCCAAGAAAGGTGATACAACAGAATGTGGAAATTATCAAATGATATTATTAGTATCACACACAAGTAAAATTTTGCTGAAGATCAGTCAAAGGCAGTTACAGTGGGACATCAACAGGGAAATGCCAGAAATTCAAGCCAGATTCAGAAGAGGAAGTAGAATGAGAGGTATCATTGCTAACATCAGATGGATCATGGCTGGAAGCAGAGAATACCAGAAAGATGTTTACCTGTATTTCATTCATTGACTATGCAAAGGCACTTGACTGTGTGGATCATAACAAATTATGGGTAACATTGGGAAGAGTAAGAATTCCTGAACACTTAATTATGCTCATGAGGAACCTGTACGTAGACCAAGAGGCAGTCAGTCGTTCAGACAGAACAAGAGGATAGTGAGTGGTTTAAAATTAGGAAAAGTGTGTGGTCAGGGTTGTATCCTTTCACTGTACTTAGTCAATCTGTATGCTGAGGAAATAATCTGAGAAGCTGGACTGCGTATGAAGAAGAAGGCAACATCAGGATTAGAGGAAGACTCCTCAACCTTGCTTGCTGAAAAGGAAGAGGACTTGAAGCACTTACTGATGAAGATCAAGGACTGCTGTCTTCAGTATGGATTACACCTCAACATAAAGAAAACAAAACTCTCTACAACTGGACCAATAAGCAACATTATGATAAACAGAGAAAAGATTGATGTTGTCAGAGACTTCATTTTACTTGGCTCCACAATCAATGCCTATGGAAGCAGCAGTCAACAAATCAAACAACATATTGCATTGGACAAATCTGCTGCAAAAGACCTCTTTAAATTGTTAATAAGCAAAGGTGTCACTTTAAGGATTAAGGTGCGCCTGACCTGAGCTGTGGTGTTTTCAGTTGTCTCATATACTTGTGAAAGCTAGACAGTGAATAAAGGAAGATGCCTTTGAATTATGATGTTGGTGAAGAATATTGAATATACCATGGACTGCCAAAAGAATGAACAAATCTGTCTTGGAAGAAGTATAGCCAGAATGCTCCTTAGAGGTAAGATGGTGAGACTTCGTCTCACGTTATCTTGGACATGTTATCGGGAGGGACCAGTCCCTGGAGAAAGGACATCATGCTTTGTAAAGTAGAGGGCCAGTGAAAGAGAGGAAGACCCTCAGTGAGATGGACTGTCACAGTGGCTGCAACAGTGGGCTCAAGCATAACAATTCTGAGGATGGCACAGGACCAGGGCAGTGTTTCGTTCTGTTGTACATAAGGTTGCTGTTGAGTCGGAAGCGACTCAATGGCACTGAACAACAACATTTTGAAATTCTGGATTGACTAGGATGACTATGGCTCCTCCCTGAAGCCAAAGTCGAAGAAATACATATAAATGTTGTTAGGGCTAGCAGCTTGGTCCTTCTAGAAAAAGCCCTTTTCAATTTTGTCAATGAAATTATGAACAACCTCCAACAAGTGTAAAGATAGAAGTCAGTTGAAGGTGTCTAAGAGGAAACTTGGAGAAGTCAACAGGGGCTGCACACACCTGAGATGACAGCTGATGGTAGGAAAGTACTAAATGGAGGAAAGCAAAACTTAAAGCACAAGATCTCATGGGAGGCAGGAGAGTAAGGCTTAGTGCACAAGTGGTGGGGTTGGCATTCTGGGTCCAACTAGACAGAGATGAAGGATAGATTTTAAAAGGCTCCTGAGAGTGTTATGTCTACGGCCTGAACTTTCTGTCTCAACTAATAGAGTCTAAGCAGGAATTCTATTAGGAACAATAACCTCAAACTGGGGTTTGTGAGGTTATCATAGAAGGCAAATTGGCTAACCTTTGGTAATCCTTGAATTTGACCACCTTATTGCCATCAAGGTGAATCCGACTCATAAAGGGTATATAGAGTATTAACCCCTTCCTAAAAAATATTTTTCATGATCACGTATTTTTAAGTGTGTATGCATGTATTTGTTTAGAAATCTCTTTATACACATTAGGAAGGAAAATGTGTACTCTTAATGCAATTTTTTGTACCTGTAAAGATTTTGTCTTTAGCAGTGTTTTAATAGAGAGAATTTAAAAAAATTAAAATCATCTCATGTATCACCAGAGAAAACTATTAATATTTTAATATAATTTCTTCAGCTTAAAGTAACTGAGTTCTCTATTGTGAACTTTTTCTTTCTGCTTCTAGGCACATGGCTACTCATTCACCCCAGAAATCTCATCAGTGTGCTCACTGTGAGAAGACATTCAACCGGAAGGACCACCTGAAAAACCACCTCCAGACTCATGACCCCAACAAAATGGCCTTTGGGTGCGAGGAGTGTGGGAAGAAGTACAATACCATGTTGGGCTACAAGAGGCACCTGGCCCTCCATGCGGCCAGCAGTGGCGACCTCACTTGTGGGGTCTGTGCCTTGGAGCTAGGGAGCACAGAGGTGCTGCTAGACCACCTCAAAGCCCACGCAGAAGAAAAACCCTCTACTGGAACCAAGGAAAAGAAGCACCAATGTGACCACTGCGAGCGATGCTTCTACACCCGGAAGGACGTGCGGCGCCACCTGGTGGTCCACACAGGTTGCAAGGACTTCCTGTGCCAGTTTTGTGCCCAGAGGTTTGGGCGCAAAGACCACCTCACACGACATACCAAGAAGACACACTCACAGGAGCTGATGAAAGAGAGTCTGCAGAATGGAGACCTCCTGGGCACCTTCCACTCCATCTCGCCTCCGTTTCAACTGAAGGCTGCCCCGCTGTCTCCTTTCCCTTTAGGAGCATCTATGCAGAATGGGCTTACAAGTAGCTTGCCAGCTGAGGTACACAGCCACACCCACAGTCCCTCGGAACAAATCTCCCAACCTGTGCAGCCCCTGCCAGAGCCCCTCCCCTCCCTCCACCCCTCAGCATCTCCTAGCTCTCCTCCATCCCTCCAGAATCACAAGTACAACACCACTTCTACCTCATACTCCCCGCTTGCAAGTCTGCCCCTCAAAGCAGATACTAAAGGATTTTGCAATATCAATCTGCTCGAGGACTTGCCTCTGCAAGAGCCTCAGTCACCTCACAAGCTCAACCCAGGCTTTGATCTGGCCAAGGGAAGTGCTGGTAAAGTAAACCTGCCCAAGGAGCTACCTGCAGATGCTGTGAACCTAACCATACCTGCCTCTTTGGACATTTCCCCCCTTTTGGGCTTCTGGCAGCTGCCCCCTCCTGCTACCCAAAATGCCTTTGGGAATAGCACTCTCAGCCTGGGGCCAGGAGAACCCCTGCCCCATAGGTTAAGCTGTCTGGGGCAACAGCAACAAGAACCCCCACTAGCCATGAGCACTATGAGCCTGGGTCAGCTCCCCCTGCCCCCTATCCCCCACGTGTTCCCTGCTGCCACTGGCTCTGCCATCCTGCCTCATTTCCACCATGCATTCAGATGACTGGTTTTTCAAGCATCCTTATCCTGGAAAATGTTTTAAGAAGCATCTTAAACATCAGTTGTAATACAAGGAAGATTAGACAGCAGGACTGGGAATATAGGGCTTATTCAGTAATGGCTGGCTAGAAATGAGTTCTCATACTGCATGTATTTGTGCCAATCTGTGCTGTGTGTTCATGCTTTGTACCAAATGTAACGAGCACGTATTCTTTAATGAAACTGCAAATATCGTCATAATGAAAATCCAAAACAAGGGCTGCTATCTATAAATAGGTGTTTGTCATATTGAATATAACCATAAGCCATGATCATAATAATGTTAACTACATATATAACTTTATGTGGCATTGCCTAGTAAATGAACTATGGAAAGGTTTGGCTTTCTTCAAGTCAGGAGAACTTTTAAAATAAGAAAATAGCCTTTATATGGTATATTATAACTAGGCTGTGTATTTCTTTTCAGGGATTTTTCTACCTTCAGGGTTGGATGTAGTTTAGTTACTATTGCCATAGCCAACCTGTAGTCTTACAAAAACAATTTCTTGTGGAACAATAGATTTCTACATTTATAAAAGCATTTTAAGTTTAGTTTGAATATTTTCCACAAGATGCTACTATGTGAGTTATCACTGACTTCATTTATCTTAAAGACTAAACTGTTGTCAGTCATGTCTGACAGAAAAAAAAAATTTAAAAAAAAAATTACTGTGTAACCAGGTTAAGTGGTAAAATAATCTAGGTGTCAGCCAAGAAAGGCATTTTGCTGACTTTAATATTGATTATATTTTTAACAGGAATTTATAAAAATATTACTGGAATTTTAAATATTTTAAGACTTACTTTGCTCTATCTGGCTTAAACTACTACTCTGCTTAAATATTGTTTTTAATCACAAATAAATAAAAGCATTTTTAATTCATCAATTTAAGTCACTCTTAGTTTTTATTCAAAAAAGACTACATTTAGCAATGTAACTATAATCTCTCCCTTGAGTTTTTAATCTAGTGATTTCCAAAGCTACTTAGTCTTTTGCTTTTAGAGGCTTGTTTTTCCGTGAAGGTATATATTTTACATGTAGTGAAGTCCACAAATCTTGCATACAGCTGATTTTTACATATACCTACACGTGTGTAACCACCCAGATGGAGATAGAAAACATTTCTAGCCCCATCCTGGTCATTACGTCTGTAAAAAGTAACTACTGTTGTGACCTCTATTCAGCATATATTATAAACTTTACTTTTTTCTTTTTTTTTTAGTAAGATAATTACAACTTAAGGTAAAGTATAACAATTTATGTAACTTATTTCTGACATATAGGTCAGAATACTATAGAAGTTAGTCTGCCCTGGGCTTCCATGACCCAATTTTAAAATGGTATTTACCATTTCTAGTACAAATTAAAAATTTCCTTATTGGGGTTCCTTCAGAAAGTATTATGTCCCTTAAATCTGACAAGGCTTTTTATTTTGTTTTACTTTTAAACAGAGGTAGGGGTGGGTAGAGAAAGGGAAGTCTTGAGGTTGTTTGCCCAACAAAGAAATCTGTTGACCAAACGTGAGGAACCCTGGCTCACAGTACTTAATGATAATAGCGATTGAGAAGGGCAACAGGTCTTTGTAGACAGCTTACCCAGGGTTGGGTTGTAGCATGTGGAACTGACATAGTGAAGCTTAAACTGTGGGATCCAGCTCTCAGATGTCTGAGTTCCTTAAGCTGTAGTTTAACTTGAGGGGAGGAAATGAGACAATACAGGTTACTTCATTCAGAGCAGGCATCCACTGCTCTGGGGTGTCTGAGTCAGTTCCCTTACCCCCTCTTAACTTGTCAAGGGAAGGCAGTCTCCCGGAGAGAGAGGGTGGGCACCTCCGCTGACATCTCCCAAGGTCCACTTACAGAAGCTTCCAAAATGCTTTAACATGGCTTATTGCAGTCTTCAGTCAGTTCCAGAACCACACCTGCTATACTCGAGCATAAAACATAGCATTTGGTCCTCAAAATACAGATTAAGAAGCGTTTCAGATATTGTTCGCTGTACTTACTTCAAGTGGGAGTAGCTTGGGACTCTTCTCAAGTTTAGACAGGAAAAATGGCTTGATATTCCTAATTAAAATTCCTTTGAGTTTAAGAAAAATAAAGTTCTTGGTTGAAAAATGGTGAGTTAAGTATAAAAGAAGACTCTTTGTATAAAGAGTTGATTGACCCTTAAAAAGAAAAAAACCAAACCTGTTAGCATCAAGTCAATTGACCCTTAAGACCACAAAAAGAAGGACTAATTGAGACACCTTGGCCAACGAACAGGTGACTTCTGATTTGCTATGAGAAATAAGTGGCATAAGAGCATCTTCCTAACAAAGTGGGAGATGGCTGTAACCTGTTCGGCTCCAAAAACACTGGTGTATTTGAGACAATTCTGCATGGTATGTCGAACATTTAAAATAGGAATAATTACTAAATATAGATTAATGTTTATTAGAACAAATCAAAGCTGGGATTTCACAGCTATTATGTAGAATAAAACTAGGTAAAAACAATTTTCCTGGTAAATGAATAACGCTGGTACTCCATGGCCCTTTCACTAAAGGGTTCCAAGATCAAAGCAACATTTTCTTTAAAAGCCTGTTCCTAAAAGACAGTCAAGTGAATCTTTCAATCAAGTATTATTATACAGATTGATGTGCTGTTTAATGACTTCCATTTTGAAAAATTTGAAGGGAGTAAATAAGAAAATTTGAAGCCAGTTTTTACTTGTTCTAAGTGATGTTTCAGGAGGATTCAAAGGCGTGGAAACACTCTACCGCTCCTTCCCCCTAAGGTGGCATTCCTCTGTGAGCAGTGTCAGGGAGCCAGTCTGAGAGCAGAAAGGAAAAGCATTCCCTTTAGAACTTAACTGTTTCCACATTCACAATGTTACATATCATAGGTCTCTTAAACATTTTAATTATCTTACAAACAGTTCACAGTATCAAAAAAGGCTCCCACTTCATAGTAATCCTATTCCATGTCACTCTCAGGGAACTGTCCTTTTTTAGGGGAATGACTTTCAAAAAAGGTCAAAAATGAGGACTCAGTCCCCTTTTAAGTCAGAATAGAAAACGGAATATTCTTTTCAAACTGTCTGTTTTGCAGAGTAAGTTTTAAGAGCATACATTTTGTTCACCCAGCTCAGGTTTTGCCTGAATTTCTCTGGTTTGTCCACTGTGGATTCATTCTCTTAAAGGGTCACTAACTATTTTGAACATTAGATGTTTAGCAACACCTAGATTAGAGGTGGTTTTTTTTTTTTCCTTACCTGGCCTCTAGGAGTTAATCTTTTTTAGGAGATTTAGTAAATCCTTGTCTGAGTGTTGCTCCAACGGCAGGATCTGCTGCTAATCCTTTGTAAACATAAACAGATTTGTTATTATGTCAAAGCAAAACATTAGCAAGGGGATGGCGGGGTGGAGGGAGGAATGATTGTGAAATCCCCACACTGGATTGAAAAGTCTCTTTTTTTTATTTTTTTGGTAGCTATAGACAAATAAGTCTCTGGCCTGGGCCAAATAGTAAGGAAAACTAGGACTATCTCAGGGGCCTTCTCTGCCCCTAGTCCTTCATTTGCCCACGAATGGGCCCTCGTTTGGATGGCACCTCAGGTGACCCACTATTTTACAGGAAGACTCTCAGCTCCCCTCTCCTGCTGTCCCAGCTTTCAAAAGTTTCAATGTTTCCTGCTCCACACTTCTAGCCCGCTCTCATACTAGAAAGGGTTTACTAAGTCTACGGAAGTCTTCAGTGCCTTCCCTTCCACATTTATTTCCTATCTATAAATTCACTGCACAATCCTTTGTGCCCAATAGCACTGTTGGGTATGGGGATGGAGGAGTTTATGGAGTAGTAGGGGCATACCATATTACAATCTGGTTTTGGCCACATGGTATGGGACCAGATTCTTGGGGAAATTCTTTTTGTAAAAAGGAATTAGTCCTTTTTGTCCTAGAGGCCTCCTTTCTCGTGTTTTAGGAAGGGGGCATTACCAAGCCACACAAGTAAATTTTGAATCAAACTATCCAAGGACATAGGAACAGAAAGAGCTTTTAGTGTTAGCTTTATCCCCAGACATACATGGTTTCTTTCTGCCAAAGCAGCAGCACCTGACCCTTTGATACACGCTGCCTTTGCTACACAACTTAGGTAGGGAGAGGGGGTCCTAGTGCAAGTTAAGATGCTTAACTTGATAAAACCCACAAGCTCCAGAAATAAAAACAGAGCCCACACTAACAAAGCTGTACACTACCAAAAAACAAAGCACACTAGTTGCTGTCGTCAAGTCAACTGCAACTCGTGGTGACCCTGTTTGTGTCGAAGTAGAACTGTGCTCCTAATTCACTAAAAATATGAACCAAAGTGGGTATAGATCCCAAGACTACATTTTCATACTGATCGTCTCTCTCAGTGTCAAGGTACTAGAGAAGCTATTTCTCAGTTTTACCTTCCCAGTAAATTGGTCTCTCTCGACCACAAGCCTCGAGAAAATAGCCATTATGTATTTGCTGACTAGGTATAAACTTATTTCCCATCTGAATGTTAGAATCTGTGAAGATACAGGAAGAGCCACATTTCTTTCTAAAATAATTTCCAAATATATAGCCTTAATGTTTATATTTTTTAACCCAGTTTTCCCAAAGTAGACAAAGATTTGGTCAGCTCTGTCACTTCCTATGAAGTTACTTGGGCAAGTTGCTTAACCTCTCTCTACCTGCCTCCTCACCTGGAAAATGGGGATATTCATACTATCTTTACCCCATGTTGTGAAAAATGAGAAGCACTTAAAAAGAGTGCACAGTGTAAGGGTAGGCTATTGTCTATGAACAAGGGAATTATTTAGAACCCCAAAAAGCTGAAACAGTCTACGTGTTCAACATCAGCAAAAGAGCTAAGCTGTGGTATAATTCTGTGATATGACTATGTTTCCACAGAAATTCTTCTGCCAGAGGGGAATGTTCAAAATGTATTAGGTGTAAAAATCAGGATGTATAACTGGATATGGACTGTGACCCTAACTTTGATGAAAGGAAAACAAAAAAAGAGGGCTATGAATAGAAAAAGAAATTGGAAAAAAATATCAGCGTTAACAGTGACCATGTCAGGGTGGTGGGATTATGGGTGATTCTTAAAAATTTCTACAGTAAGAATGAATTCTTACATGAAAAAACTTCTAGATGCTGTTTTTCACAAAAAAATTTTTTAGGCCAACTTTAAGTTCTAGACCCTTAAAGGGCCTAGAAACATAAAGCTCCTGGGCCCTCACGATTGCCTAACTTACACTGATATAAGTGCCAGAAGATGTGACACCAATGTCCAAAGGTGTTAATCACAGAAAGTTGGATGCCAATGCCTGGCACTTGGGGCACTCCTTGCTCTAGTGCCAGCCTTCTGCTCTAACTCGAATTTCTCTTCACATCTCAACTGTTTTCTATGCTTTAGCCAACTGGACCATTTGTTTCCAGGGTATGTCCTCTGCATTTTTGTTTTTATGTCTTTGTTCATTACTTCAACTTTTTCCCACTGGTCAAAATCCAGCTCCTCCTGAAAGCTCACCCCAAGTGCCACCACCTCCATGAAGCTTACCCTCTCTCAAACCATCACCTCCTCCATAGAGCCTCCTGGGCAATGGCAATCTCTCTCTTGTACTCCCTTCGATTAGGACTTTTATATCTTACTGTTAAATGTTAGACATAATTATTGTCCTGTCAGTTCCTTTAGATTTTTAAGAATCCATGGATCTGGGAAGCAACCATGCAGAGTAATAGCAAGTGGAATGCAGGAACCCTCTTGAGCATCCATGGCGGTTGTTATCAACTTGATATAAGATCACATGCTCTTGTATTAGAGGTTTTCCTAGGCATGCCTGATCTTCTCACAAGATTCTGGTTTGGATGAGAATTGCGCCCTACATACATGTATCTCCCCTGACTGTGACTTTAGAATCACGTGGTATACATGGGAGATGCTAATGCTTATTTTACTCAAGAGTTGAAGAAGGAAAGCTGAGTTTTAGAGGGTTGACTACCAGCTAGATGAAAGGCTATAATAGGATTTATGTGGAAAGAGAGTGACACCAAGTGGCCTAAAAACTACTGATTGTCAGCCTAGAAATAGCAAAGCCCAATACTACCACCAATAAAAAGGTAGCCTCCTATTACAAATAGATTAATGCCAACCAGAAAGAAGGTAATGGACACTAGATGCAGTTTTGATTCACACGTGGGCCTGTTGACATTCACAACAGGCACTCAGTGCTTTTCTTCAAGCCTTAAACATTTTAAGGAATCCCAGCTTCCCTCAGTATGCTAGTGCTTCCTCCCCAGAATTGCTGGGAATAAAATGTGACTAATTTAAAAGGCACTGACCCTGGCAAGGAGTTCCTAGGTAACATGAAATGGTTAAGCATCAAAATGTTGGCGGTTCGAACTCACCCAAAGGCACCTCAAAAGACAGGCCTGTCTGTCTGCTTCCGAAAGGTCACAGCCTTGAAAACCCTATGGAGCAATTCTACTCTGACACACATGGCGTTGCCATGAGTCGGAATCAACTCGGTGGCAAACAACCCTGGCAATTTTATTTTTAAATGTAAACAGGTGAGGCTACAGGAAAGAACAAAAATTAGGTTTTAAGCAATCTTAAACCGGAAATAAAACAATAAGCCTACTGAAGTTAATTAACATGACAACTCTATTCATATGCCAGTAGTTTAAATGAGAAATTATAGAATTAAGATATCCACTTTTTCCTGTCTATTTCATTCAGCAAGTATTTACTGAGGACCTTGTATGTGCCATGAACAATCATAAAAGGTAGGAATATAGTAGTAAAATGAAAAATAGACAAACTAGACAAATCCCTGCCTTTTTGAAACTTACATTCTTACATTTTTGGGGAGGAAAAAAAGACAAACAAAATGAGCTAAATATATATATTGAATATTCACCCACCTATTGCCAGCAAGTCAATTTCAACTTATAGCGACCTTATGGGATAGAGTAGAACTGCCCCATAGGGTTTCCAAGGCTGTAAATCTTTACAGAAGTAGACTGCCACATCTTTCTCCCATGGAGCCGCTGGTGGTTTTGAACTGCCGACCTTTTAGTAAGCAGCCAAGCACTTCACCTCTGCACCACTAGGGCTCCTTTATTGAATATTAAAAACCAAACCAAACCAAACCCATCGATGTCAAGTCAATTCCGACTCCTAGTGACCCTATAGGGCAGAGCAGAACAGCCCGATAGGGTTTCCAAGGAGCAGCTGGTGGATTTGAACTGCTGACCTTTTGGTGAGCAGCCAAACTCTTAACCACGGTGCCACCAGGGCTCCTTTACTGAATATTAGATGGTGATAAATGTGGGGGAGGGGGAGCTAAAAAGGGAATTAGGGAGAGCTTGGTTAGTTTTAAATACAAAGGCTAGGGAGCCTCTGGAAGATGATACTTCAACAAAAAACTGAAGGATGAGTGAGAGCAGTGCAGAATACTGGGAAAGTGTTTCTGTTTGCAGCAGCGGGAGCAACCAGTGCAAAAGCCCTGAGGCAGGAGTGTTCATGCCTGTTATGTTGAAGGACAACACCAAAATCACTAGCTGGGGCAGGACTGGGAGAAACAGCAGAAGGTGGGGTCAGATGGATTAGAGCCTAGTATAGGCCATTTGAAGAACCTTGCCTTTTACTTAGCAACATCACAGTGGTTATAAACCACCATTAACTAGTTAAGGACAAACATAACACCATTTTGTTTAGATCTACTGGCCTACTTATCTATTTTCTAATGGGTCAGAAGGGTGTCTTTAAAACATTCATAACATCACACACTGGGCCACAGGACTTCTGAGTCCTAATTTAGAACTCTTCCATTTATGCGTTGGTGCAACTTTAAAGTTACTGCACTGACTTCCAGGAAGGAAATGCTTCCCTGTTTTCAAAACAACACTGACTCATTGTCTTCTCCCATCCTCAGTTTCATTCCAGAGAGCAATGGTTCTAGACCCCAGCTGCTGTTGGCTAATTTGACTTTGCACATGGCCAAAGTTATCTAATCCTGTAAATTAAGAAATAGTCCCTCTTGGCAAATAAGCTTTAACCTTAAACCTAAAGGGGTGCTTTTCACTTGAAGGAAACCATAATATTCTTTGAGGAAATAAACTATCATATAAAGCAATAGTCTTTTCTGAAGGACACCAATCATTATACTTTAGAAAAGAGTTTGTTAGTGAAAGTTTTAACAAAGAAATACACCTATAGTTTGGGATTATTTTTTTGTCAGTGAAAACTAAAATCTACCTCATTGTTAGTGGAGCCCTGGTGGCACAGGGGTTAAGAACTATAGCTGCTAACCAAAAGGCTGGCAGTTCAAATCCACCAGCTGCTTCTTGGAAACCTGTGGGGCAGTTCTACTTGTTCATTGTTAAGTTTTCACAGATCAGGTAAAACTGAATGATTTTGGTTTACAAGGTTATGAGGGAATTTTTTAAATATCAGTCCAATTCCTAGCTCATGATAAAAAGCAAGTCACAAAGAATTAAAATAATAATAACAAAGGTTTTTGGTCTGTTACTTTATGGACTGTGAGACTGGCAGTTCTTACTCTGGTTCTGATAAACCAATAAAACAACACCTGTTGCCATCAAGTCGATTCCGACTCATGCAGACCCTCTGTGACAGAGTAGAACTTCCCCATAGGGTTTTCTTGGCTGTAATCTTTATGAAAGAAGATCAAAAGGCCCTTCTTCTGTGGCACACTGTATGGGTTCAAACCACCAGTCTTTCGGTTAGTAGCCAAGCACAAACCATTTGTGCCACCCAGGAACCTAGTTCCAATAATACCTTCCAAATATGACTCCTGATCAGAGGTGCTGATATGGTTATAAGTTAATTCATGCTGCCTTCATAGTACATGTTGATCATAAAGAAAAGTGCCACATTTATTAATGCAGCTTATTGTAGGAAGGGGGATAGCACAGTACATAACTAATCCAGCTCTGCTAAGTATCTTGGACAAACAACTTATTCTGAGCCTCTGTTTCCCTTTCTATAAAATGCAGATATTTGGAGGGATAAAGATCACGGAAGAAAAAATAGGGGCAATGCTAGGGGCCCTAATACATAGCATAAATAGAAAGATAAATCATAACTAACAATGCACAAACATCAGAAGAGGCATTAGATAACTGAGAGCTTCTAAAAATTAAACACTTATGCTCATCAAAAGACTTCACCAAAAGAGTAAAAAGAGAACCTACACTGGGAAAAAAATTTTGGCTATGACATATCTGACAAAGGTCTAATCTCTAAAATCTACAAAATACTTTAACACTCAACAACAAAAAGACAAATAATCTAATTAAAAAATAGGCAAAGGATATGAACACTTCACCAAAGAAGATATTCAAGTGGCTAGCAGACTCATGACGAAATGCTCGTGATCATTAGCCATTAGAGGAATGCAAATCAAGACTACAGTGAGATACCATCTCACCCTGACAATACTGGAACTAATCAAAAAAACAGAAAATAATAAATGTTGGAGAGGTTGTAGGGAGATTGGAACTCATAACACTGCTGGTGGGAATGTAAAATGGTACAACTGCTATGGAAAACAATATGGCACCTCCTTAAAAAGCTAGAAATAGAAATACCATATGATATAGCAATCCTACTCCTAGGAATATATCCTAGAGAAATAAGAGCTGTCACACAAATATACATATGCACATCCATGTTCACTGCAGCATTATTCACAATAGCAAAAAGATGGAAACAACCTATGTGCCAATCAACAGATGAATGGATAATGACATTATGGTACATACACACAATGGAATACTACAGAACAATAAAGAACAATGATGAATCTGTGAAACATCTCACAACATGGATGAATCTGGAGGGCATTATGCTGTGAAATAAGTCATTCACAAAAGGACAAATATTGTATGAAACCTCTACTATAAAAACTCAAGAAAAGGTTTACAAACAGAAAAAAACATTCTTTGATAGTTATGAGGGTGGGGAAGGATGGGGAGGGCAAATCACTAACTAGATAGTAGACAAGTGTCAACTTTGGTGAAGGGAAAGACAACACACAATATAGGGGAAGTCAGCACAACTTGACCAGGGCAAAGGTCATAGAAGTTTCCTAGACACAACCAAATACCTTGCGGGACTGAGTTGCTGGGGCTGAGAGCTGGAGACCATAGTCTCAGGGGACATCTAGGTCAATTGGCATAACATAGTTCATAAAGAAAATGTTCTACATCTTACTTTGATGAGTAGCATCTGGGGTCTTAAAAGCTTGTGAGTAGTCGTCTAAGATACCTCTGTTGGTTCCATCCTGTCCGGAGCAAATGAGAATGAAAAAAACCACAGACACGAGGAAAATATTAGCCCAAAGTACTAATGGACACATGAACCATAGCCTCCACCAGCCTGAGCCCTGCAGAATTAGATGGTCCCCAGATACCACCACCAACTGCTCTGATACGGATCACAGTAGAGAGTCTGGACAGAGTGGGAGAAAAATGTGGAACAAAATTCAAATTCACAAAAAACACTAGACTTATTCATCTAATAGAGACTATAGGAATGCCTGAGAGTATGGCCCCCGGACACCCTGCTAACTCAGAACTGAAGCCACTCCCGAAGCCTACTTTTCAGACAAAGATTAGACACACCTATAAAACAAACAATAACATACTCGAGAGGAAAGTGCTGCTTAGTTCAATCAAATATACGAGACTAAACGGGCAACTCCTGCCCAAAAGCAAGACGAGAATGCAGGAAGGGACAGAAAAACTGACAAATGGACACGGGGAACTTGGGGCAGAAAGGGGGAGAGTGCGCTCTCATTGTGGGGATTGCAACCGATGCCACAAAATAATACATGTATACATTTTTGAATGAGAAACTAACTTGAGCTATAAACTTTCACCTAAAGCAGAATAACATTTAAATAAATAAAACATTTGGAGGATTATGGTGAGGATTAAATGAAATAGATCTAGTGACAATGAGTACTATAATGCTGGTTATCATTAGCCAAAATATCTTTGTATACAAAAGCAACATTGAATGTCATTACACCTTTGGGCAACTACTGATGAACCCCAAAGGCAATCACGATCCCTCGGACACCTCTCATTGATGGCTGACTTGCTCACTCTGACTCACCTGACTGGTTTGGGACCACACTGGTGGCCTCCAAGGCCCTGTTTTGTAGCAATGCTCCCACGGCACTTGTTACAGTTGGTTCTTTTCTTGGACTCATCTGAGCCCAACCCTACAGAAGGCGAGAGAGGGAGAGAGAGAGAGAGCAGTTCTGTAATCTCAGGTACCACACAGGAGGTAGAACTGTTGCCACTTAACCAGCAGCAGAGTGGGCCATCTCAGGGGGTCCCTGCACTCAGGGGAAGGGGACACACACGCCCTCCACTCCAGTAAGCGTGGTTTTTGTCCTCCCTGCTGGTGCTCAAAGCCATATCTGGGTTTAGGGGCTGTCACCCTAAAATTAAGCCTTTGGGGGAGTGCTAGTACATTAATCCTATAAAACTAGCTGTCTGGAGACATAAGAAGTAATTTCATGTCAATAAGGGTAGTTATGGAACAGTTTACTCTTTCATTACACTTAAAGATGATTTTGTTTTTTAACACACAGACAGAGAAGAAAAACAGAGATTGGCAGGCAGCAAATGTTTGTAACATGGAATCCCAACATCCCCACCGGCTCCCCCAGCAGATTCGCAGCTGATGAGTCTGGGAACAGACCAGCAGCAGCAGCATAGTTACGTGAAAACAAAACAAGCACCAAAAGGTTTCTGAAGAGCTCCTTTTACCTCCTTACGGTCCGACCTCCATTTCCATGGAAACTACCGTTTAAAGATAACCTGTTATTCAGAGTGAGAATTCCCACTTGGCTGATGGTGGCATTGAGATGACAGCAGCCAGCTTGTTCCCCATCCAAACAAAGAAAGCTATTTTTAGAGGCCCAGATTGGGCTCTTTTGGGTAAGGGTATGACCCATTTTTTAAGTTGATGATGTTTAAAATAGAAACACATTTCTGCCGTGCTGTGAACAGCCCTTCAAAGAGAAACGACACCTCCCTTTTTGTTCCACTTCTGAATAAGCTCTGCTATTAGGCAAGGCCCCGAGTCGAAGCCGGCGGAGGAGAAACAAATAATGCCGTTCAGATATACTCTAGGGTGAGGGAAGGAATTCAGAAAGCAAGCATTTTTTCTTCTGTGTTCCCAGTCACCACTTAGCTCCGGAAAACAAGGAGAGGAAAGAGGCCAAGTCCCTGGTTATACTCAGGGATGTCCAGATGGCCTTCCTCAGGAACAAAAATGCTGACGTCTGCTGCTCGCTGTGCTCTCGGGTCCCACGGGGGCGGCCTAGCTGCATGGACTGGTTAGAGGAACCCATCCGCACAAATGTATCTCTTCCTCCACCCTCCACTGCTTTAGAAAGTGTAGATAGAGTTAGAAACCTTTCCAAAATTAAGTTGAATTAAAGCCCAAAGTAGTCGTATCTCTCCAAAATTGTGGTGCGTATCCAACAAACAGGAAACAACTTCCAGAGAGGGAAGAAAAAAAAAAGTTGCTGTCAAGTTGACCCCAACTCCTGCAGACCCCATGTGTGTCAGAGTAGAACTGCGCTCCATAGTGTTATTCAATGACTGATTTTTTTTCAAAAGTAGATCACCAGGTCTTTTTTCCAAGGTGCCTCTGAGTGGACTCAAACTTCCAACCTTTGGGTTAGCAGCCAAGAGTGTTAACTGTTTGCACCACTGAGGGACTCCAGAGAGGGACGAGAATGGGGCAATGTGGTTATAGGAAGGGCAGAGGAGCTGACATATTTTGAACATCTATGCGCAAGGCACTGAGCAAGGCATTTTACTGATATTATCTATAATCCTCCCAACAGCTCTGAAAGATACATACTATCAACACCATTTTACAGATGAAAGTGAATCTCAAAGAATTTTAGTAACTTGCCCAAGTTAATATATAGCTAATCAATTGTAGAACTGAAATTAAAACCTGACTATGGATTCCAGAGTCCTGGCTCTTTCTACATTGTGCTGCTTCCCATGCTATCATATGTGTAAAGACTGAATCTCAAAAACTATATTTATCATAATCATCTCCCCCCACCCCAGCACATCTATTTTCTCCTTCCTGTGTTCCTTTCTATAGATTTATAGTATTAGTATCTGTCCAGGCTCACTAAAAACCTTATTGTCAGCCTTGACCCCTGCCCCCGCCTTCACCCCATATCCAATCAATCTTGCAGTCCCATAAATTATTTCTGAAATTCTCTCTCTCTCACACACACACCCTAGTCCTCTTTTTCCAGGCTCTCATTCTTTCCCTATGGCTGAAGCTGCCAACTAGTCTCCCATCCAATGCATTCTGAACACCAGGTGCCAAGGCAATCTTTCTAAAAAAGCCCATTCCATGTCACTCCAGTCTACAAGTGGACAGAAAAGCTGAGGAGGCCAGTGTGCAGACAGAGAAGAAAGTGGGGGCATAGCAGGAAGAAGAGAGCAGACGGAAGGAAGGACTATCTGGGTTCCAGTGACTTTCCACTTCCTGGTTCCGGGCCCTCAGGCCTGGCTGTCCTCTGATTTTAGGGCACCTCTCCAGCCAATTCCTTTTTCTCCTCTCTGAGCTAGTTCAGTCAAAGCCCTTCAGGATGTGGGCTGCCACCTCACCATCCCATCCCCTGCCACTCCCCCACATGCTGGACATTTGGTATGCCATGTCTTCCCCAACTCCAACTCTAAGCTGGTGAGCCCATTTTGACTTTTAAGGGAAAAATGTTTGCTTCCCTTTGAAGCCTTCCATGAATCACAGAGGCTTCCCTCCACCATACTCCCATCTATGCCAACTACCATACTTTCTTACTGGTATTGCTTCCAAGGTAGCCTCCTTCTTTGGACTGCAAATCCTTGATCACCCAGTCCCTACAGAGGAGATAGTTAATAACTATCTAATGTGTGTGGAGAAAGAGCTCTAAGCCTATCTTCTGTGGGGTCCACTCCCATTAGATACCGGCTGTAACAGAAATTTCAATGTGTTTGTTACATAATCTTAAAGTATTCAGGCCAACTGAATCTTTTCTTGATGTCTGAGCCATCTGTATGTTTTTATGCTGGACTGTAAGTTATGTCCCTGGGGTTGGACCTCTGACGTGCATGAAGCTGTTTGCTGCCTTCAGTTCCATCTATGTTTCTAGACTCACGGTCTCCCTGTTGGGTTGTCATTTTACCTGTTTGTACCATTTCTAACAGCTGTTTCCACTCATCCATGTACCCCTTTAACTTGTTGATTCTGTGGCATTTAGTCAAAAGCTGAAAACCACTCCTCCACAGAGCACATCACAGGAGCTGTAGGACACCTCCTTTGTGACACTTTCTCTACTCGGTCCACAGTTATTTCAGGGTCACCACTCTTTTCTGGCGGTTAAGGCTGATAACTACCTTTAGAGAAACAGAATTGCACCCTAATACTGTAGATACACGATTTATATAGTCAAGCCTTCATGCTAACATGCTTGAAGCACATTAGAAATTTTTTTTCTGTAACACCCAAAGGTGCTGTCAGCTGGAAAGCATCCTCCAAAAGCAGCAGACCCCCATGGGAGTGAATTACAATTGTGAGGTCTCCAACACAATTCTTAGGATGGGTAATCGTGTTTCCCTTGCAAATCCTACCTGCTTGCTCCAGGCATGCAAGGGCACAAGAGTCACCACTTGGGAAGAGAGATTTACCTGGGCTCTGGATGCCAATTTCGCGGCTGTCTGGGCTGGATCAAAGACTCGGCGAGAAGGCTGATTCTTGCAGAAATTAATATGTCGATTGGCTGCTGTTTCATTAAATCTCCTCATACAATATGGGCATTGAATATAATCTGAATGTAAAGGTAACAACAAACGGCAATTAATGCTTTAAAAAACAACTACAAAATGGAGGATATGAAGTAAACAGAATATGAACTCTCCTGTAGCATGAAATAACAAAGTCCCAAACTTTGGTCTGAGACAGTCTATTTCAGAGGGGGAGGCATGCAAGGGCTCAAATACGGTACACAGCAGGGAAAAAAATTTATCCCCCTATGCACGCAATTCAGTTCGTGAGTGTGGTCTTCAAATGTTTACAGGGTATATGTTTTAGAAAACAGATTTAATTGTATTTAGGAAATTTACCAATTTAAATGAATTACTTGGTGAATCCTTGTGTAAAGAAGGAAACCCTGGTGGCATAGTGGTTAAGAGCTACGTCTGCTAACCAAAAGGTTGACAGTTCGAATCCACCAGGCGCTCCTTGGAAACTCTATGAGGCAGTTCCATTCTGGCCTATAGGGTCACTATGAGTCAGAATTGACTCGACAGCACTGGGTTTTGTGGTTTGTGCGAAAAAGGAGTCCCTGGGAGGTGCAAATGGTGAACGTGCTTGGCTGCTAACCTATAGAGGTTTGAGTCCACCCAAAGGCCTGGAACCCAACTTCCAAAAAATCAGCCACTGAAAACCCTATGGAACACAGTTCTCCTCTGTCACACATGGGGTCACCTTGAGTCGGAATTGACACCACAGAGCTATGGCAACTGGTTGGTTTGCTGTTGTTTGTGTAAATAAAACAGTCATGGAACCCCTGAATGTTACCACTGAAAGTTCAGAAGGGCATAGAAGATTCAAAAACCCAGGTTGTGGTGCTGAGCGGGACAGAAGGTCACACAGGAGTTAGAGAGCTACACAGGGAGATAAGTTGTTTCACAATGTGAGCTTAGAGGATGAGGTTTGAAGCCAATGTCACTGGCAGAGACATACTGCTTGAGCAGCAGCTGGATGTTTTCACATAACTTCTCAGTGAGAAGGCAAATAATACATGCAGAAGGGGGTTAGTAAAAGGAAAAAAGGTGGAGGTCAAAGAAGAGAAACAGAGAAAGGGGAAAGAAGGGGCGATAGGAAAGTGGTTCCAGAAACAGCTTCAGCTTCCAGTGATCCTGGTGTCCCAGGTGGCTCCTGTTGGCCCTAGGACCTCTGCAGTTCTGTGTAATATCCACTTTTCTAAAGTTGTCTTTCATTTGCAATTACCAGACATAATTGAATTGGCCAGTGAGAGAAATGGGAAGTGAGAACGAGCCAAGGTCTTCCTAGAACCTAGAGCTGCTCACAGCAAAGCCAGGTTGGAGCCTGTGCCTCTAAAGCAAGCAGGGTTTTCTTTCTTTCTTTTTGGCTTGTTTTTCTTTTGTTTTATCAGTACCAGTTTCTGTGGAGGCAACTCCAACTCATGGTGACCCCATGTGTGTCAGAGTAGAACTGTGCTCCATAGGGCTTTCAAGGGTTGATGTTTCGGAAGTAGATTGCCAGGCCCTTCTTTCAAGGGGCCTCTAGGTGGACTCGAACCTCCAACCTTTCGGTTAGCAGTAGAGTGTATAAACCATTTGTGCCACCCAGGGACTTCTCTTTTGTCTTAGGCACCTTTAATGTGAATATGAGTGACATAAAAGAATAATTCTCTCCCCAGGACGGGTCTGAGACAACACCAGCCTAAAATTCTGTTTGGAAGTTTGTATTAGTATATAGGTAAAATGTCTACATGTATGGGTGGATACATAATGCAGCGATGTCTTCATAGTCAAGAGCTTTTTGCAAGTCATCTTTTTAAGCAATTTGGAAGAGTGTTCTATTTGAATAAACCATTTAAGTAAAATGAATACTGATAAAATATAAAAATGTAAGCACTCAGAAATTAGCTATCTAGCCTCTTTATTTCAAACTCTGTTAAGCAGTATTTAGTCACTAATTCAATAGTTATTGAACACTTACTATGTGCCAGGCACTGCTTTATACCCAGAAATACGACATCTCAATCAAGGAGTAAGCATTCTAATATAGACACAAATAAGTAACATTTTCACGTGGTACTAAATGCCTTGAAAAAAACCAAAGAGGCCAGCATTGGGAAGGAATGAAGGCTTTGGAGTTGGACTGACTGGTTTTGATTCCTAGCTCTTCATTTGCTATGTGTATGAACTTGGCCAAGCTCCTCAGTCTATTAAGCCTCCGTTTCTCAGTATCTAACCAGTAAACGAGTTGCCGTCAAGTGGATTCTGACTCATGGTGACCCCATGTGTTTCAGACTAGAACTGCGCTCGATAGGGTTTTCAATGGCTGATTTTTCTGAAGTAGATTACCAGGCCTTTCTTCCAAGGCACCTCTGCATAGATTCAAACCACCCAACCTTTCAGTTAGTAGTTGAGCGCTTAACCATTTGTAACAACTAAAAAACACCTATTTCATAGGTTGCTGTTAAGATTAACTAAGATAACGCACATAAGGGTTTAGTACTAGAAGTATTTGGTAAATGTTGGCTATTACTGTAGAAAAACAGGAGCCCAGAAAAGTTATATTTCAAATATCAAACAGGAGTGAAACCAGTGGCGTCACTAGGGGAGTACGGGGTTGCGGACCATACCAGGTGACACTGTCAGAGGGGGTGCACCAAAATGACCGTCTATAAATATCTCTCTGTAGTTAGTTATAACAACAAAAACATTTTTCCTAAGCCAGCTTAGACGTATCAATATACCTTGTTGTTAGGTGCCATTGAGTAGGCTCCGACTCATAGTGACCCTATGTACAACAGAATAAAATGCTACCCCGTCCTGCACCATCCTAACAGTTGTTGTTATGCTTGAGTCCACTGTTGCAGCCACTGTGTCAATCCATCTCGTTGAGGGTCTTCCTCTTCTTCATTGACCCTCTACTTTACCAAGCATGATATCTTTCTCTGGGGACTGGTCCCTCTTAACAATATGTCCAAAGTATGTGAGATGAAGTTTCGCCATTCTTGCTTCTAAGGAGCATTCTGGCTGTACTTCTTCCAAGACAGATTTGTTCACTCTTCTGGCAGTCATGGTATATTCAATATTCTTTGCTAACACCACAATTCAAAGGCATCATTTCTTCTTCCATCTTCCTCATTGTCTAACTTTCGCATGCATATGAGGCTACTGAAAATACCATGGCTTGGGTAAGGCGCACCTTAGTCCTTAAAGTGACATCTTTGCTTTTCAACACTTTAAAGAGGTCTTTTGCAACAGATTTGCCCAATGCAACACATGGTTTGATTTCCTGACCACTGCTCCCATGGGTATTGATTGTGGATCCAAGTAAAATTAAATCCTTGACAACTTTGATCTTTTCTCCATTTTATCATGATGTTGCTTATTGGTTCAGTTGTAAGGATTTTTGTTTTATGTTGAGGTGTAATCCATACTGAAGGACATGGTCTTTGATCTTCATCAGTTTAAGCGCTTCAAGTTCTCTTCCCTTTCAGCAAGCAAGGTTGTGTCATCTGCATATCACAGTGTGCTAATGAGTCTTCCTCCAATCCTGATGCTATGTTCTTCTTCATATAGTCCAGCTACTCAGATCACTTGCTCAGCATACAGATTGAGTAAGTATGGTGAAAGGATACAACCTTAGTGCACACCTTTCCTGACTTTAAACCACGCAGTATCCCCTTGTTCTGTTCAAACGATTGCCCTTGGTCTATGTACAGGTTCCTCATGAGCACTACTAAGTGTTCTGGAATTCCCATTCTTCCCAATATTACTCGTAATTTGTCATGAGCCACACAGTCGAATGCATTTGCATAGTCAATAAAACACACGTAAACATCTTTCTGGTATTCTCTGCTTTCAGCCAGGATCCATCTGATGTTAGCAATGATATCCCTTGTTCCACGTCCTCTTCTCAATCCGGCTTGAACTTTTGGCAGTTCCCTGTTGGTGCTCTGCTGCAATCGCTTTTGAATGATCTTCAGCAAAATTTTACTTGTGTGTGATATTAATGATATTGTTTAATAATTTCCACTTTGTGTTGGATCACCTTTCTTTGGAATGGGCCCGGATATGAAATCTCTTCCAGTTAGTTGGCCAGGCACCTGTCCTCCAAATTACTTGACATGGACAAGTGAGCATCTTCAGCGCTGCAACTGTTTGTGGAAACATCTCAATTGGTATTCTGTTAATTCCTGAAGCCTTATTTTTCACCGTTCCCTTCAGTGTAGCTTGGACCTCTTCTTCAAGTACCATCAGTTCTTGATCATATGCTACCTCCTGAAATGATTGAATGTCGACCAATTCTTTTTGGTACAGTGATTCTGTGTATTCCTTCCATCTTCTTTTGATGCTTCCTGTGTTATTCAATATTTTCCCTGTAAAATCCTTCAATATTGCAACTCGAGGCTTGAATTTTTCTTCAGTTCTTTCAGCTTGAGAAATGCTGAGCATGTTCTTCCTTTTTGGTTTTCTAACTCCAGGTCTTTGCACATCTCATTATAATAGTCTTCTTGAGCCGCCCCCTTTGAAATCTTCTCTTCAGCTCTTTTACTTCATCATTTCTTCCTTTCACTTTCATTACTTTAAGTTCAACAACAACTCCATGCATCTGTCAGTTTGTCATCTTGTGGTGGCATATGTGTTACTGTGATGCCGGAAGCTATGTTACTGGTATTTTAAATACCAGCAGGGTCACCCATGATGGACAGGTTTCAGCAGAGCTTCCAGACTAAGACGGACTAGGAAGAAGGACTTGAGGTCTACTTTTGAAAAAATTCGCCAGTGAAAACCTTACAAATAGAAGTGGAACGTCGTGTGGTTTAGTGCTGGAAGATGAGCCCCTCAAGTTGGAAGTTACTTAAAAGATGACTGGCATAGAGCCGCCTACTGAAAGTAGAGTTGACCTTAATGACGTAGATGGAGTTAAGTTTTTGGGACCTTCCTTTGCTGATGTAGCACGACTCAAAATGAGAGGAAACAGCTGTAAACATCAATTAATAATCGGAACGTGGAATGTGCTAAGTATGAATCTAGGAAAACTGTAAGTCATCAAAAATGAAATGGATCGCATAAAGATCGATATACTAAGCATTAGGGAGCTGAAATGGACTAGTATTGACCATTTTGAATCTGACAATCATATGGTCTACTATGCTGGAAATGACAAATTAAAGAGGAATGGCGTCTCGTTCATCATCAAGAAGCATATTTCAAGATCTTTCCTGAAGTACAATGCTGTCAGTGATAGGATAGTATCCATATGCCTATAAGGAAGACCAGTTAAAACGAGTATTATTCAAATTTACGCACCAACCACTAATGCTAAAGATGAGAAAATTGAAGATTTTTACCAACTTTTGCAGTCTGAAATTGATCAAACATGCAATCAAGATGCATTGATAATTACTGGTGATTGAATATGAAAGTTAGAAACGAAGAAGGCTCTGTAGTTGGAAAACATGGCCTTAGTGATAGAAATGATGCTGGAAATCACATAATACAATTTTGCAAGACCAACGACCTCTTCATTGCAAATACCTTTTTCAACAACGCAAATGGTGACTCTACACATGGACCTCACCAGATAGAATACACAGAAATCAAATTGTCTACAATTATGGAAAGAGATGATGGAAAGTCTCAATATCATCAGTCAGAATAAGGCCAGGGGCAGACTGCAGAACTGACCATCAATTGCTCATATGCAAGTTCAAGTCGAAGCTGAAGAAAATTAGAACAAGTCCATGAGAGCCAAAATACAACCTTGAGTATATCCCACCTGAATTTAGAGACCATCTCAAGAATAGATTTGATGCACTGAACACTAATGACCCAAGACCAGAGAAGTTGTGGAATGACATCATGGACATCACACATGAAGAAAGCAAAAGATCATTAAAAAGACAGGAAAGAAAGAAAAGACCAAAATGGGTGTCAGAACAGACTCAAAATACTTACAAGGCTAAAAACTCTATGCTAATGTACTTTTTGAACCTTCTAATGTGCTCCTGAGTAGTGGCAGCCTCGAACTGACATGGCGCAGTGGTTAAGAACTCAGCTGCTAGCCAGAAGTTCGGCAGTTCAAATCCACCAGCCGCTCCTTGGAAACCGTGTGAGGCGGTTCTACTCTGTCCCGTAGGGTGGCTATGAGTTGGAATCGACTCGATGGCAACAGGTTTGGTTTTCTGGTTTTAATATGCTCCAGCTAGAGCTGTTATTATTACTTAATTACAATGATGCTTCGAATCACATGGTTTCATCTGCATGGCATCTGTACACATCGTATTTACAGTCACTGATTTTATCAAATTTTCCAGTGTTTTAGCTACGATATTGTGATAATTTAGTATTTGTGAACCTATATCAATAACTTTTTGAGAATGAAGTAGTAATTAAAGGAAAAGAAGGAGTGATATATACGGGAATTATGATTCACAAGTAACATTAGTACAAAAAACATTACTAAGGATTCTGTATGGTGTGGTACAGGAGGAGGTCCATAGTGGGGTGACACCATGAGTTACGCCACTGAGTGACACCAACCCTAGTGATGCCACTTAGTGAAATGGCTTAGAAAAAGAAAAATAGAAAGTACCATTATCATTCAAAATTCATTTAGGACAGTACAGAAAATCATCTAGAAGTTGGCTCTTGGCTTCGTGTTTATTTCTTCATTTTTACCAGTGGGAAAGTCAAGTTTTACATCAGAAATGTTGCTACCATAAACCCTACTCAGGTCAGGCAAAGACAATGATTATAGCACTGACTGGGTTGCTTTCTTGACCCCACTTGTTAATCCATTCATTGTCACCCCACTATGTGCTTGGCCCTATATGCCACCAAGGAGACAACAAATCTGAAGTGTGTTTCCCTGCCAACAAAAATCTCAGAGACGACTAGAGGACTACCAAAAACCTCAGAGGTAGCTAGAGGATTAGGCAAATAAACAGACAATTAGCCCTCCATGGTATAATCTGTGAGAAGTATGGGGACCTCTGGGAGCCCACAGGAGGGGCATGCAGCCTAGCTGTAGCAGGGGAGGTGGGAGGTCCTGCAGCTGAGTGTTCAGGAGTACTGGTTGTATTTATTTTGAACTCCAAATACTCTGAAAATGGAGAATATTTTTCTACAACAATAATCTGAACATAGCCTGATTGAGCTACATGTTCTACCTTTATTTTGATAGTTTCCTCTGCCAATAATGATGTAATAAAATCTCTGTGTACTACTTATTTTAACAAATAACGATTTTAAAAATCTGACTACAGATGGATTCTAATGAAGACCATGGGGAAGGCCGCAAAGATCTTATGGAAAATTAAAGTAGAAAACAAGCATCATTTTAAAAGGCAAGAGTTTTATTGAGTACCTATGACTAGGTAGCCCTATGAGATGGTGACAGAAAGTCTGAGGCATCACAGAATAATCCCAGTTATAAATATTCTATATCACTGTCCCCGTGAACTGCCACAACATCCTGGAAATCTGAATCTTTGACAGATTTACATCAGGAAGAATTAGAATAAACATAAATCATGCTAGGGGATAAATGGAAATTATTTGCAAACTCATGCATACTACACCATATTATATATAACTCTACTATGTACGAAAAAATTTCTAGTACTTAAAGTTGAGAATATAGGACTAATATAAAATGCTTACACAATCAAAATAATTGAATAGTGATGAAAATGTGCTATTTCATATAGTCACCTTTGTTTAGTGCATAAAATTATAATAAGGGCCCAGGAAGGAATTTAATTATGAAATTATATTTTAGCATAAAAATGTAAAGGATGGACAGATAAATAGGACATTCGATGAGGCCTTGCAAAAGGAATGATTTTTTTAAAAAAGAAACAATTATCACCACATTTTGGATCCAACACAGTAATGAGAAAAATGCACAGAGCAGAACATCTGACATGGTTGCACTTATTCACCTACAGAACCATAAGGTAGCCATCAACTCTGAGGCTTCTGCTATTAAAATGAAGATATTTCTCATGAAAGATATTTTTGCTGTTATGAAGCTTAGTACCTAAGTACAGTTCTTATCTACTTACTGAATGTCTTAAGACAATACATTATTTTAAGCTATATTTTCATTAAACCCACTGCCATTGAGTTGATTCCAACTCATAGTGACCCTAGGACACAGCAGAACTACCCCATAGGGTTTCCAAGGAGTAGCGGTGGATTCAAACTGTCGACCTTTTGGTTAGCAGCCAAACACTTAATCACTGCACCACCTGGGCTCCTATTTTCATTTAGCACCCAACAAAAGTGAGCAATTATTAAGATTATTTTCTGATATAGAAGTTCAGATACTTTTTTCTGATGACTTTTATAGTATGATTGCACTGTTTTGTTTTTTTTTAATGAATTTTTTAGGATAATTTACATGAAATAAAATGTACCTATTTTAAGTGTCTTAAATTTTTACCCATGGAATCCTTCAGTATTGCAAATTGAAGCTTCGGTTTTCAGTTCTTTCAGGTTGAGAAATGCTGATGGTGTTTTGGCTTTCTGACTTCAGGTCTTTGCACATTTCATCATAATAGTCTTCCTGAGCTGTCCTTTGAAATCTTTTGTTCAGCATTTTTACTTTTCTTTCTTCTGTTCATTTTAACTACTCTGCACTTAAGAGCAAGTTTCTGAGTCTCTTCTGACAACTATTTTGGTCTTTTCCTTCTTTCCTATCTTTTTATTGACCTTTTACTTTTTTCATGTATGATGCCTTTGATTTTTTCCCCCACCTCCTCTGGTCTTCGGTCATTAGTATTCTTGATAAGGTCTCTAAATTCCAGTGGGATGTATTCAAGGTAGTACTTTGGCTCTCGTATGCTTGCTTTTCCTTCAGCTTCAGCTTGAACTTGTACACAAGCAATTGATGATCTGTTCTGCAGTCGGCCCCTAGCTTTGTCTTGACTGATTATACTGAGTTTCTCCATTGTCTCTTTCCATGGATGTAGGTAGTCCTCAGCTTATGATGAGGAGTCTGTTCTGACAACCCCATTGTAAGTTGGTTCTGATGTAAGTCAAATACCTCATTTTTAAAATTTTTTCATTATTATTACCTTTATTATTGTTATCTTTATAAATCCAATCTTTGTCTTTGGTGGTTGGAAATATTACGTATAAACTTAGATGTATTTTAATACATACATACATAAAAAAATGCACAAATCATAAAAATTTACTCCGACAATGAAGAATAGTTGGATGACATTGATATTTTGTCAGTTGCAGTAATAATTCCACTTGTGGAAGCTGCTGGATCATCTGGATTATCCCTAGGAATGGGGATGGTGTTTCTAGTGAGAAATTTAGTGACAGTTGTCTCTGTGGTCCTTTTCTTTCTTCCAACAAATTTTATTGTTCTTTAGGTGGAAGGTTACAGAGAAAATTAGTTTCTCATTCAAAAAATTCTTTTTTTCTTCATATATTTCGCAGTAACATCTCCCTGCTTCCCAAATCTGCCTATGGACTTCAGCAATCAGTGTTTGGGTCCACGTTTTCAAGCAACTGAATCTGCTAATTTAGTTTAGAAAAAACTCCAGCTAATCCTTTCACTGTAAAATTTTTTGACAACTTCTCTCCTTTCTCTTCCTCATTATTTCTTTCTTCTTCAGCATTTCCTTCCTCTTCAAAATCCATTATGTCCTGATGTGCCAATTCCCCTTCTTTCTGATCTATGAGCTGTTCCACATTGGCAATATCAAGTTATAAATTCAGTGTTCTTGCCATAAGGATAATTTTCCCACCGATTTCTTGCATCATATTATCCTGATGAAATGCTTAGAGCATGTTCACATAACTCAGCAATTTTTTTCCATAGTCCCTGCATGCTTTTTGCCATGACTTCCTCCCAGGAAGATGTACTAACAACAAGATGTTCAAAAAAACAAAAGGACAAATATTGTATGAGACCACTACTATAAAAACTCATGAAAAGTCTTACACACAAAAAGAAACAATCTTTGATGGTTACAAGGGAAGGGAGGGGTGGGAAGGGAAAAACACTAAATAGACAATAGAAGAGTAGTAACTTTGGTGAAGGGTAAGACAGTACACAATACTGGTAAAGTTAGCACAACTTGTCCAAGGAAAGCTCACGGAAGCTCCATAGACACATCCAAACTCCTTGAGGGATGAAATTACTGGGCTGAGGGCTGTAGGGACCATGGTCTCGGGGAATATCTAGCTCAACTGGCATAACATAGTTTATAAAGAAAATGTTCTACATTCTACTTTGGTGAGTAGCGTCTGGGGTTTTAAAAGCTTGTGAGTGGTCATCTAAGATACTCCACCAGTCTCACTCTGTCTCAGCAAGAGAGAATGAAGAAAACCAAAAACACAAAGCAAAAATTAGTCCAAAGGACTAATGGGCCACAAGTACCACAGCCTCCACCAGACTCAGTCCAGCAGAACTAGATGGTGCCGAGCTAACACCACTGACTGCTCTGACAGGGATCACAATTGAGGGCCCCAGACAGAGCTGGAGAAAAATGTAGAAAAAATTTTAACTCACCAGAAAAAAACCCAGACTTACCGGTCTGACAGAGACTGGAGAAACCCTGAAAGTGTGGCCCCCTGACACCCTTTTAACTCAGTAATGAAGTCACTCATGAGGTTTGCCCTTCAGCCAAAGATTAGACAGGGCCATAAAACAAAATGAGACTAAAAGGGCACACCAGCCCAGGGCAAGGACGAGAAGGCAGGAGGGGACAGGAAAGCTGGTCATGGGGAACCTAAGGCTGAGAAGGGGAGAGTGTTGACATGTTGTGGGATTGGCAACCAATGTCACAAAATAATATGCATATTAATGGTTTAATGAGAAACTAGTTTACCTTATAACTCTTCATCTAAAGTACTATTTGAAAAAACTAAAACAAAAAAAAGACAGTCATAAGCGCGGTTCGTCGTAACTTGAATATGTTGTAAGGTGGAGACTACCTGTAGTCTATTTGATTCCTGTGTAATCTGTCCTGTGAGGTCCACATGTACAGTCAACAACTGTGTTGTTAAAAAAAAAAGTATTTCCAATTAACAAGTGGTTGGTCTTGCAGAATTCAATCATGTGCTCTTTGGTGTAGTCTCTATCATCAAGGCTGTATTTTCCAATTACTAATCCTTCTTTGTGTCCAGCTTTTGCATTCCCATCACCATAATTATCAATGCTTCTTGATTGTACATTTGATCAATTTCGGACTGCAGTAGGTCATAAAAATCTTCAATTTTTTTAATCTTTGGCATTCATGATTGGTACATAAATTTGAATAGTCATATTAACTGGTCTTCCTTACAGGTGTATGGATATTAACCTAACACTGATCATGTTGTACTTGAGGATAGATCTTGAAATGCTCTTTTTAACAATACATGCAACTCCATTCCTCTTCCATTTGTTGTTCCTGCATAGTAGACCATATGAATGTCATATTCAAAATGGCCAATACCAGTCCATTTTAGCTCACTAACACCCAGGATATTGATCTTCAAGTGTTCCATTTCATATTTGACGACTTCCAATTTTCCTTGATTCGTACTTCATACATTCCATGTTCTGATTACTAATGGATGTTTGAAGTTGTTACTTCTCACTTTTAGTCATGCCACATCAGCAAATGAAAGTTTTACTCCATCAGTGTCATTAAGGCCAACTCTACTTTGAGGAGGCAGCTCTTCCCCTGGTTGGAGTGCCTTCCAACCTGCGAGGCTCAACTTCCAATATGATGTTGGACAGTGTTCTGTTGCTCTCTTTAAGGTTTTCATTAGCTAATTTTCAGAAGTAGATTTCCAGGCTTTTCTTCCTAGTCTGTCTTAGTCTGGAAGCTCTGCTGAAACCTGTCCACCATGGTTGATCCTTCATATTTGAAATACCAGTGATAAACCCTCCAGTATTATAGCAAAATGCAAGCCACCACAGTATAACAAACTGACAGACAGGTGGTGGCATTTCTCAAGCTGAGAAAATTCAAGCCTTAACCGAAATACTGAAGGATTCTATGAGTAAAAATTTGAAGGATGCAGGAACCCTAGTGGCTCAATGGTTAAGTGCTCAGTTGCTAACAAAAGTTTGGCTGTCAGAACTCACCCATGGCTCTGCAAAAGAAAAGACCAGGTGATCTGCTCCTATGAACATTACAGTCTATGAAACCCAATGTTTCTACAGTTCTATTCTGTCTGATAGGGTCGCTATGAGTCAGAATCAACTTGACTGCACACAGCAACAACATAAGTGTGGATGTAATCCCATTTGGGAATAGGGTTTTCTTTGTTATGTAAATGAGACCATATCATTGTAAGGTGTGTTTTAAGCAAATCAGTTTAATTTTTTTTATTGTTGAAAATATACACAGCAAAACATACACCAATTTAGCAATTTCTACATGTACAATTCAGTGACATTGATTACATTCTTCAAGTTGCGCAAATATTCTCACTATCCTTTTTCAAATTATTCCCCCCATTAAGATAAACTCATTACACCCCCTAAGCTTCCTATCTAATCTTTTAAGTTGTTCTCAATTTGATCCCATATAGATGATTCTTTAAATGAGCACAATACTCAAAGAAGAGATTCTTTACTAATTAAGCTAAACCACTGTTTGGTTTAGAGAAGACTCAGGGAGTATTTTTGGTTTAAGGTTTAAAGATTATCTCAGGGCAATAGTTTCAGGGGTTCATCCAGCCTCCATGGCTCCACTAATTCCTCAAGAATTTGAAACTGTTCCACATTCCTCACCCCCTCCCCCAACCTTGATCATTCTCTTACAGAATCGTTGGTCAAAATTATTCAGTAATGGTAGCCAGTTCTTCTGGTCTCATGGTGGACAATGTGGTTGTTCAGGGAGGCAATTATCTACACATTCCATTTTCTCCTCCGATTCCTCACGCTCCTTCTTCCTCTGTTGCTCAAGGCAAATAGAGACCAACTGTTGTACATTAGATGGCCACTTGCAAGCTTTTAAGACTCCAAACACTTATGTCATGAACTAGCACTAAAAATTATATTAGGCCAGTTTACCGGGATGTCCCATGAAACCATGACCCTAAACCTCCAAACCAAGAAACCATATCCCATGAGGTGTTTGGTCACACATAAGCAGTCACAGCAGCTACTCTTCTTTGTTATTGTTAAAATATGTATCGCACAACATTCGTCAATTCAATTTTTTATAGGCACACAACTTAGTGTCATCAGTTACACTAATTGGCTCTGTAACCATTACCCTTAAGCAATGAGAATTTTCCATCACCATAAACAAAACCTCAGTGCTAAATAGGCAATAACTCCCGCTTTGCCCCTACTGCCCACCCCTAGTAACCACTAAGAAACTTTGGTCTCTATACGTTTACCTGTTCTTGTCTTTTTATATAAGTGAAGTTGTACAACATTTGTCCTTTTGTGATTGACTTATTTCACTCAGCATAATGTCCTCAAGCTCCAACCTATGCTGTAGCATGTATTAGGACTTCATTTCTCTTTCTGGCAGATCAGTAGTCCATCATATATATGTACCATATTTTATTTATCCATTCATCCACTGACAGACGTCTTTGCATTCTCTTAATGATGTCACTCAAAAATTGAAGTTTTTAATTTTCATAAAGCCTTATTTATCAATTTCATTTTTAAATTATTAGTATATTTTATAAACTGCCTAAGAAATCTTTGCTTACCCTGAGATCAAAGATTTTCTTTTCTTTTTTGAATAGCACTTATATTTGGGTCGATAATCCTTTTCAAATTAATTTTTATCTAAAGTATAAGATAAAAATCAAGGTTCATTTTTCCCATAAGGATACTCAATTGTTCTAGCATCACTTGTTAATACTATCCTTTTCCCCACTAAAATACCCTGGCATCTTTGTAAAAAATCAATTGCCCATAGATGGTTGTGGCAGGGTTGTATTTCTAGAGTCTCTTCTGGTCAATTAATATATCTATTCTTATACTAATACCACATTGTCATGATTATTGTAACATTATAGGTAGCCTCGATAGCTGGTGGAGTCCATGGGTGGTACAAAAAACTTTCCACTCAGGGCTGCTAACCAAAAGGTTGGAGGTTCGAGCTCACCCAGAAATACCTCAGAAGAAAGCTCTGGAAATCTAATTCCAAAAAATGAGCTATTGAAAACCCTGTGGAGCACAATTCTTCTCTGACACACATGGGGTCACCATCAGTTGGAATCAACTCGACAGCAACTGGTTTCTTGACATTAGGCAATGTAAGTCCTCCAATTATGTACTTTTTTTCAAATGATCTTGGCTATTCCAGATATTCTGAATCTCAATATAAAATTTAGAATCAACTGGTCAACTCACATTTAACAAAGAAAACTTGCTAGGGGGGCTTCTGGTTGAATGTAAAGAGCTTAGAAGTCATCATTCCCATCTTCATATCAAAACAAAAGCTGAAAAACTGAAAATCAGCAACTCTTCTTAGATCCATCTGAGAATTGAGGTAACACGTCAAACTGCTGCCCAAAAACTGAAGAGACAGACAGGCTGATACAGAGAATCACTGCTTACCAGGGACAGAAACTGCCACCATTGGACCCAGCATCAGGTAGGAATACTTAGAGGGTATTGACTAATTGCTGGAGATGGACTAGCTCAAGAGATAAAAAACTCCTAGTGGTCCTGCCTTGTGGGGAGGCTACACCTTCATGAGTTTTACCTTCAGGGGCCTCACCAAGTTCTCACTGTGAAAAATCTCCTTGTGCTACTGGCAAAGAGAGGGGAAAAGTAATCATTTTTAAACAGTGCTCTGTTCTCCTTAACAACGGTCTGCTACCCAGGAAAACTACTTTACCAAAGCTGAACTAATGTGACTTTTATCAGGGTGTAAATGTGAAAGAAGAAAATACCCAACTCTAGCTCTCTCCAGTATTCCACATGGGGGAAAGAAATTATCCATCCCCAGTCCTCTTCTAGTCTTTGACATGGAGGGAGGGAAATACTCAACCATGGCCCCCTTTAGCCTTCCTGGTTCACCTAAGGACTGAAAACAAAACCAGAAGCTGAAAACCATTTATGAAGGTCACAACCCAGGGACATAGGCTTACTAAAAGTCTAAGACCTAATCATAGGATTATAGAAGGCTTCCCCTACCCCCACACTTTACCACCACATCAACATCTACGAAGCTTTACAGGGGACTACTACTAAAAAAACCTCAGATCTTTTTATCCAATAGATCATGTCTGGGTCACTATGAGTTGGAATCGACTAGACAGCAACGGGTTTGGTTTGGTTCGGTTTGGCTTTCAACACAAAAATAACAAGGCATACCGAAAGGCAAAAAAAGAAAAAGAAAAAAACCAGGCTAAAGAGAAGGGCAAGGATCAGAACCAGACTCAGATATGGCAGAGGTTTTGGAATTATCAGACCAGAAATTTAAAATAACTATGATTAATATGCTAAGGGCTCTGATGGAAAAACTGGACAAGGAAAAACAGATAAGGTGCTGTAAGCAGAGAGATGACAACTCTAAGAATCAAAAGGAAATGTGAGAAATAAACATTGTAACAGAAATAAAAAATGCCTCTGATGTGCTCATCAGTAGACTGGACATGGCTAAAAATCAGTGAACTTGAAGGTACGTCAATAGAAACTTACAAACTGAAAAGCAAAGCAAAAAAAGACTGAACAAAAGAAACAGAATATCCAAGAACTGTGAGAAAATTACAAAAGGTATAGCATATGTGTAATACCAGAAGGAGAAAAAAGGGAAAAAGCAATCAAAGAAATATTTCTAGTAATAGCTAAGAATTTTTCAGAATTGTTGACACTAAACCATATATCCAGGAAGCTCAGAGAATACAAAGGAGGACAAATACCTCAAAATCTACACCTAGGCATATCATATTCAAACTGAAGAAAATCAAAGACAAAGAGAAAATCTTGAAAGAAGGAAAAAAAATTTTACCAGTAGAAGAACATGGATAAGAATTATATTGGATTTCTCTTCAGAAACCATGCAAGGAAGAAGAGTGGACTAAAATATTTAAGTTTTGAAAGAAAAAACCACCAGCCTAGAATTCTGTACCCAGCAAAATTATCCTTCAAAAGTGATGGAGAAATAAAGATTTTCTAAGACAAACAAAAATTGAGGTAATTTGTCACCATTAGACCTGTCTGGGTCTTTGTATAGAAATGCCCAAAATAATATGCCTCAGAAGATAGGATGATACTCTTCTGTCCAATTGAGAAGAACAAAAAATGTTTCAATCAACTCAAGTATGTAAACTGTTAGGGACATAGGTTGTTGGTGTGTGCCCTCAAGTTGATTCTGACTCACAGTGACACTATAGTACTCTCTAATAACAAATAAAGGAGTCCTGGTGGCACAATGGTTAAGCGCTCAGCTGCTAATCAAAAAGTGGGCAGTTCAAACCTACCCAGTGGCTCTGTGGGAGAAAGACCTGGTGACCTGTTTTCATAAAGATTACACCCAGGAAAACCCTATGCAGTAGTTCTGTCATATGAGGTCACTATGAGTCAGAATTGACTTGACAGCACTCAGCAACAATGATGAATGATGTTGAGCATCTTCTCATGAATTCATTGGCCATTTGTATATCTTCTTTGGAGAAATGGTTATTCAAGTCCTTTGTCCATATTTTAATTAGGCTGTCTTTTTTTGTTGCTGTTGTTGAGTTATAGTAATAAGTTCTTTACATATACTGAATATTAAACCCCTATTAGATATATGATTTCCAAATATTCTATAGGTTGTCTTTTCACTTTCTTGATAATGTTCTTTGATGCATGAAAGTTTTTAATTTTGATGAAGTCCAAATTGATGTATTTTTTTCTTTTGTTGCTTGTGCCTTTGCTGTCATATATAAGAATCCATTGCCAAATATAAGGTCCTAAAGATTTACCTCTATGTTTTCTTCTACGTGTTTTACAGTTTTAGGTCTTATATTTAGTTTATTGTTGTATTTTGAGTTAATTTTCATATATGGTGTGAGGTAGGGGTCCAACTTTATTCTTCTGCATGTGGAAACCCCACCACTGTTTGTTGAAGAGTCTATTCTTTCTCCACTGGTGGACTTGGCATCCTTGTCTAAAATCAATTGGCCATAGATCTATGGGCTTTTTCCTGGACTCTCAATCTTATTTCCTTCCTTTCACTAGTTTTGGGTTTAGTTTGCTCTTCTTTTTCTAGTTCAAGGTGTAAAGTTAGGTTATTGATTTGAGATCTTTCTTCTTCTTTAATGTAGGCATTTATAGCTATAAAATTCTCCCTGAGCACTGCCTTCACTGCATCTGTAAGTTTTGGTATGTTGTGTTTTTATATTCATTCTTCTCTAAGTATTTCCTAATTTCTCTTGTGATTTCTTCTTTGACTTATTGGTTATTTACTAGTGTATTAATTTCACATATTTGTGAATTTTCCACTTTTTCTTCTGTTATTGAATTCTAGTTTCATTCCATTGTGGTTGGGGAGTATACTTTGTATGATTTCAGTCTTTGTAAGTTTATTGAGACTTATTTTGTGATCTAATGCATGTTCTATTCCGAAGAATGATGCATGTACATTGGAGAAGAATGTGCGTTCTGCTGTTGCTGGCTGGAGTGTTCTATACATGTTCAAAAGTCATTCTTAACTGAGAAGATATGTATATGGACCTATCTATTAAGTGTGATGATAATATTGTGGTTTGCAAGAAAATATACTTATGCTTAAGGTATACAGACTGAAACAATTCAGGGTAAAACGTTATGATGGCTACAACTTACTTTTAAAGTGGTTCTTCTAAAAATAGAGAGAAAAAGGCAGAAAATACAGCAACAATGTCAACAATTCTTGAATTTCGGTAGAAAGCATATGAGTGTTCACTGTACTATTGCTCTCGCTTTTTTGTAGGCTTGAAATTTTTCAAAGTGAAGAATTTGGGGTAAAAAAGGCTATTGAATTAATACCTTAAAATATTTAAAACAGTAAATTTTATGTTATGTAAATTTTACCTAAAAAAAAAAAAAAAGCCGTGAGTATCTGACCCTACAGAGCTACTGTAGAACTGCTTAGAAAGCTCCGTCCCCATAAAAATATGATGTGAATTGTGTCCCTCCCCTCGAGTTATGTAATGCACAGCACTGGGTACAGGAGTGTTCTCTGAGATTTACAGTCTCATTGTGAGGCAGAATTCAAAGGAAACACAGAATCTTTATGCAGAATTAAAAGAAGTTAGGATAAGATAAATTTTATGATAAAATTGCTCTTATACAATGGTCATTGTAGATTTTAGAGTGCATAAGAGGAAAGCAGGCATGATGATTTGGCCCAAAGTCAAGCATAGCCTCAATCGGTTAAGAGTAAAGTGTCAAAAGCAAAGCAAAATGGCCACACACCTGGGTTGATGGACGGAGGGGGTGGAGGTGGGAGAGGCCGACCTTCTTTAATGGCTAATGTACACTGCTTTGCTGATCGAATGGCATTAATGAAGTCTTCATGTTGTTGTCTCCAGTTAGACTTCTTCACAGGTTGGGACTGTAAAGAAATAAAACCAACAAACGATACTAACCTAGACTATACACCTCTTCATTAGTTTTTTTTTTTTTTTTTTAAGCTTGGATTTGAATTTACAGGAAACAGGACTGTGAAATTTGGAGAGAAGGGAAAATTTGTTTTTCAAAAGAAATACTTTAAGAGGTTTGGAAAATACAGCAATAAAAAATTTGCAAGTCACAGTAATCAAGGGAAAATTAAACATCAGAAAAACAAAGAAAATTACAAAACTGCCAAGGAAGACTTAAATGTAAGATGAAAAGTGACCTTCCTGCAAGTTAATTGCTAGATTTAGTGACACTCTAATAACAATATGGAGCCCTGGTAGCACAGCGGTTAAGTGCTTGGCTGCTAACCAAAAGGTTGGCAGTTCGAATCCACCTGTAACTCCTTGGAAATCCTATTGGGCAGTTCTACTCTGTCCTATAGGGTTGCTATTAGTCAGAATAGACTCAACGGCAACAGGTTTGGTTTTTGGTTTAATGACAATATAAACAAGACTCTTTTTTGCAAGGCCTAAAAAGTATTTGAAATACATTTGGAAATATAAGTGTGCAAGATTATAAAGAAAACAGTAAAGGTGGATTATACTTATATGATGTTATATTTCACTATCAAACAATAATGATACCAAACAGAGAGCCTAGAAACAGGCTTTAATGTACTTAAAAACTTGACAAGAACAAGGAAGACAGAAATAGTACCTTGGATTGAAGAACCTTCCTCACAGTAGGGATGTCAGTGCCCTGTAATCTTTGCTTCAGGGAATTGAAAGGTTTACGCTTCTTGTTGAAGAGTTTTCTACATATTGGTCCGTGCCTTTCCTAGAAAAGGTAAGTAGGGGTTGGTATTTTAAAAATGCACAATCACAAGGTTTTTAATGTACAGGTCTACTGACATGGCCTCCACTGCCCAGTGGCAGGGTTGCACCTGCAGAGCCTACTTCAACTTCATTCTCTAACTCTCAAGTCCCAGCAGAGCAAATCCATTTGGCTTTCCTCATGCATGTTACGTATCACTCGATTTTGTGTTTGGGCAAGGACAATGAAAGGCCTCTACAGTAAAGAGTCTTACTTAAAATTTGGCTTTGTATATTTAACTCTACCACTTGGGCAGTGCTCTCTTTACTCCAGTCAGTAGTCCTTTAAGTACACAGCATTTCTAGTACAAAAACTGGGGAGCCAACACATGGATTTACGTGTATCCCTTTCTAAATTCTGTTAGTATGCCAGTATGGGATTATATCAATATCTCTGCTTTCCAATCTGGATACTCTTCCCTGGTGGGTCTGAAACAGATAATAGCTATCATTTACACGGTTACTTTGTCCTGACCCAATAAAACACAGGCTCTATAAAAATCACTGCACCTGGCTAATAACAAACCCTATCATTTAAACTATAGGACAGAGAGATATCAGATCACTTGATCAAACACTCTCTTGGCTAGAAATAGGCCTAGGAAGTGGAACTCAAGAATATGTAAGACACCCTTGACATTTAGTGATTCTTCTTCAGATGGTACCTCCTAGGTCTCAAACCCATTCTAAGGGGGTGCAGCCCCAGGGCTGACAAAAGCAAAGACAGCTTATTAAAGGCAGCACATTGGTGGATACCAGGGCACAAAAAGCCTGCGAACTCCTCCTCCAGCTTCAGGAAGCACTAACCTCATTTAATTAGATGATCAGATTATTTCGTTTTTCAAATTCCCCAAGGAAATAAAAACCTACAACCTCATTTTGCAGTCTTTGCCATAATTACAGTAAGGCTGTTGTTGTTGATGTTAGGTGCCATCGAGTTGGTTCCGACTCATAGAGGCTATATATACAACAGAACGAAACACTGCCTGGTCCTGCACCATCCTCACAATTGTTGTTATGCTTGAACCCATTGTTGCAGCCACTGTGTCAATTCACGTCATTGAGGGTCTTCCTCTCTTTCACTGACACTCTACCAAGCATGACATTCTTCTCCAGGGACTGGTCTCTCCTGATAACATGTCCAAAGTATGTGAGATGAAGTCTTGCCATCCTTGCTTCTAATGAGCCTTTTGGCTGTCCTTCCAAGACATATTTGTTTGTTCTTCTGGAAGTCCATGATATATTCAATATTCTTCACCAGCACCATAATTCAAAGGCATCAATTCTTCTTTGATCTTCCTTATTCATTGTACAGCTTTAACATGCATATGAGGCAACTGAAAACATCATGGCTTGGGTCAGGCGTATCTTAGTCCTTAAAGTGACATCTTTGCTTTTTAACACTTTAAAGAGATCTTCAGCAGCAGATTTGCCCAATGCAATCTGTCATTTCTTTTTCTAATTTACTCTTTTCTTTTTTTTAATTGTGCTTTAGGTGAAAGTTTACAGCTCAAGTTAATTTCTCATACAAAAATTCACACATGTATTGTTATGTGATACTAGCTACAATCCCTATAACGTGACAGCACACTCCCCCTTTCCACCCCAGGCTTCCCGTGTCCATCCAACCAGCTCCTGTCCCTTCCTGCCCTCCCATCCTACCTCCAGACAGGGGCTGCCCTTTTGGTCTTGTGTATCTGCTTGAACTAAGAAGCATGCTCTTCCCAAGTATTATTTTATGTTTTATAGTCCAGTCTAATCTTTGTCTGAAGAGTGGGCTTTGGGAATGGTTTTAGTTCTCAGTTAACAGAACATCTGGGGGCCATGGCTTCGGGGGTTCCTCCAGTCTCAGTCAGACCATTAAGTCTGGTCTTTTTACGTGAATTTGAGTTCTGCTCCACACTTTTCTCCTGCTCCATCAAAGACTCTCTGTTGTGTTCCGTCAGGGCATCTTTGGTGGTAACGGGGCACCAGCTAGTCTTTCTGGTTTCAGGCTGATGGAGTCTCTGGTTTACGTGGCCCTTTTGTCTCTTTGGCTAATATTCTCCTTGTGTCTTTGGTGTTCTTCATTCTCCTTTGCTCCAGGTGGGTTGGGACCAATTGATGCAACTTAGATGGCCGCTTGCAAGCTTTTAAGACCCCAGACGCCACTTACCCAAGTGGGATGCAGAACATTTTTCAATGTGTCATTTGATTTCTTGACTGCCGCTTCCATGGGCATTGATTGTTGATCCAAGTAAAATGAAATCCTTGACAACTTCAATATTTTTTCCATTTATCATGATGTTACTTATTGGTCCAGCTGTGAGGATTTTTGTTTCTTTAAATTGAGGTGTAATCCATACCAAAGGCTGTGGTCTTTGATGTTCATCAGTAAATGCTTCAAGTCCTCTTCACTTTCAGCAAGCAAGGTTGTGTCACCTGCGTATTTCAGGTTGTTATGAGTCTTTTTCCAATCCTGATGCCATATTCTTTTTTTTACAGTCCAGTATCTTGGATTATTTGCTCAGCATATAGACTGAGTATGGTGAAAGGATACAACCCTGATGCACACCTTTCCTGACTTTAAACCATGCAGTATCCCCTTGTTCTTTTGGAATGACTGCCTCTTGTACAGGTTCTGCATGAGCACAATTAAGTGTTGTGTTCTGGAATTCCCATTCTTTGCAATGTTATCCATAATTTGTTATGATCCACACAGTCAAATGCCTTTGCATAGTTAATAAAACACAAGTAAACATCTTTCTGGTATTTTATGCTTTCAGCCAGTATCCATCTGACATCAGCAGTGATATCCTTTGTTCCACATCCTCTTCTGAAACCAGCTTGAATTTCTGGTAGATCCCTGTTGAAATTCTGCTGCAACCACTTTTGAATGATCTTCAGCAAAATTTTATTTGTGGTGATTTCAAAGATATTGTTTGATAATTTTCACATTCTGTTGGATCACCTTTGGAATGGGTACAAATATGAATCTCTTCCAGGTAGTTGGCCAGGCAGCCATCTTCCAAATTCCTTGGCATAGACAAGTGAGCGCTTCTAGCACTGTATCCGTTTGTCGAAACATCTCAATTGATAGTCCATCAATTCCTGGAGCCTTGTTTTTCCCCAGTGCCTTCAATGCAGCTTGGACTTCTTCTTTTAGGTACCATCAGTTCTTGATCATATGCTACCTCCTGAAATTGTTGAATGCTGACCGGTTCTTTTTGGAATAGTGATTCTGTGTATTCCTTCCATCTTTTTTGATGCTTCCTGCATTGTTTGATATTTTCCCCATAAGCCCTTCAATATTGCAACTCGAGGCTTGAATTTTTTCTTCAGTTCTTTCAGCTTGAGAAATGCTGAGCATGTTCTTTCCTTTTGGTTTTCTAACTCCAGGTTTTTGCACATTTCATTATAAAACTTTACTTTGTCTTCTTGAGCTGCCCTTTAAAATCTTCTCCCTCATTTCTTCCTTTCACTTTAGCTACTCGATGTTCAAGAGCAAGTTTCAAAGTCTCTTCTGACATCCATTTTGGTCTTTCTTTCCTGACTTTTTAATGACCTCTTGCTTTCTTAATGTGTGATGTCCTTGATGTCATTCCACAGTTTGTCTGGTCTTTGGTCATTAGTGCTCAATGCATCAAATCTGTTCTTGAGATGGTCTTTAAATTCAGGCGGGATATATTCAAGGTCGTACTTTGGCTCTTGTGGACTTGTTTTAACTTTCTTCAACTTGAACTTGCATATGAGCAACTGATGATCTGTTCACAGTCAGCCCCTGGCCTTGTTCTGACTGATAATATTGAGCTTTTCCATCCTCTCCTTCCACAGATGTAGTCCATTTGATTCCTGTGTATTCCATCTGGCGAGGTCCACATGTATAGTCACCGTTTATGTTGTTGAAAAAAGGTATTTGTAATGAAGAAATTGTTGGGTCTTGCAAAATTCTATCATGCCATCTCTGGCATCATTTCTATCACTAAGGCCATATTTTCTAACTACCAATCCTTCTTCCTTTCCAACTTTGACATTCCAATCACCAGTAATTATCAATTATCTTGATTGCATATTTGATCAATTTCAGACTGCAGAAGTTGGTAAAAATCTTCAATTTCTTCATCTGTGCCTTAGTGGTTGGTGTGTAAATTTGAATAACAGTCGTATTAACTGGTCTTCCTTGTAGGCGTATGGATATTGTCCTATCACTGACAGTACTGTATTTCAGGATAGATCTTGAAATGCTCTTTTTGACAATGAACACAACGCCATTCCTCTTCAATTTGTCATTCCCAGCATAGTAGACCATATGATTGTCTGATTCAAAATGCCCAATACCAGTCCATTTCAACTCACTAATGCCTAGGATATTGACATTTATGCATTCCATTTCATTTTTGATGATTTCCAATTTTCCTAGATCCAAACTTTGTACATTCCGTGTTCTGATTATTAACGGATGTTTGCAGCTGTTTCTTCTCATTTTCAGTTGTGCCACCTCAGCAAATGAAGATCCCAAAAGCTTGACTCTATCCACATCATTAAGGTCGACTCTACTTTGAGGAAGCAGCTCTTCCCCAGTCATCGTTTGAGTGCCTTCCAACCTGAGGGACTCATCTTCCAGCACTGTCTCAACGTTCTAAGGTAAGGCTAATAGTCAAAATTCCTTAAGTCAACGTAAGTCTTCTGATCTAAAATATCTCAACTAAAAATTGATTATCATCTTAGACTTTATCATCTTCCCTGGGAATCTCTTTATTTTGTTGAGGCCTAATACATGTTTTATTCTCTAACACTGAAATAAATCAAACTTCTACTTCCACATTATAGCCATCTATCAGGGGACTTGACATGCAGCAATGTAGCAAGCTTGAATCTGGGTAACAATTAGACCTCAGAAAAGGTCTTGTATTCATGTATTTTTTTGTTCAAATTGTATCAAAACCCTGAAATGGGAGGTATCTGCCTTTATACATGGCAGAACAGAAAACAGGGGAAGGCTAAAGGACTTGTGAAAATTAGTGACCAAGTTGCGGCTAAATGCCAAATTTCCAGATACCCAAAACCCAATGCTCATCTCTCTTGACTCATTAATTTCCCTGTGCTTTGGCCTTGACATTGCTCACTATGAGTCAGAATGCTTATATGAAAGGCCAAAGAGCCAAAACCTCTTAAGGGACCATTGGCTGTGCCAAGACACTACCATCTGGCCTCCTTTTAGTAAGAGGACCGTGTTTAATCAGCATTCTTTTGAATGAGGTGGCATCAATCTGCTTCCGTGTCTGCTGGGCCTACCAGCCATAGGTTATGCACTTTTCCCCTTCCCTTGCTTTCCCTCCACATCTGTCTTTAATCTTTGCCGCCGCTGCCTCCTTACTGACTTTCCAGTTCATTTAACTCCAATGAAAAACGTCCACAAAACGTCTATGTTTACCAGAACATCTGCTGCAAAGCGTCTTTCACAGACTTCACAGGGAAATAGTTTCTGATTGCCATCTGCAGAAGATTCAAGAGCACATTATGTTAGTGTCACAGGATTGCCTGCTAGGGCAGAAATGACTGACTGGAAGAGACCTCTATAGTTTGACATCCTCACACCCTGCTTTTCCCTTCCTGCCAACTACTTCCTCCTCTTAGGAAGATCCTCTGTAAACTCACCTGTGTTTTCATTTCCTAATGTCACATGTCACTAAACGAGTGAATTCCATATTCTTCAGACAACCAGAGTATAATTATTTGATTTAATACTTACTATATTCTTAAACTAAGCGCCTCGTAGCTTTGCTTTAGACTTAAGTACGAAGTTGATACCTTAGTATAACCTTAGAATAAAGTCACAAATAACCCAATGGTAACATCTTTGGGATTCCTAGTAGAATGTAGAGGCTGAGACTGTGTCTTCTATATCCCCAGTGCCTCAAACTGCCTGGCCCATGGTAAGGTGCTTGTTGAATGTGTGGGCCAAACAAGAGTTGAGCTTCTACTATAGGTCCAATCATTCCTTCGATAAATAATTAGGTATCTGCTGTATGCATGACTGTGGAAATATTGAGAGAAACCGTACTTGGGTACAGCATAGTAAAGGAGAGGAAGCATGTACATAAATAACTTTATGGTAGGAAAGTGTCATGAGAAAAGTAAAACATTATGGAATTCAGAAAAAAAAAGTTTCATTTCATATTACTTCCTTCCGGTTTATCTAGAGTTGAGCATGTACAGATTAGAATAGCAATCTGAGGACAGTTCAGAGAGAACATTTTATATTCAATTAATAACCTGGACTTATTCTACAAGCAAGGGGCTATGAAGGACACAAGTGGGAAGAATATAAACAGAGCTGTGGCTTAGGAAGATTAATGTGACAGAGGTGAGGAAGAGATGAATGAAGGGAGGTGAGATGGGGAGGGAGAGTTTAGCTAAGAAGCTAATGTTGTAGGCCTGAAATGGAGAGAGGAAATAGGAGATACTGTGGTCAAAGAACTGGCAACGTGACTAGATTTGTGGGGAAAGGGTCTGGGGGGACAACGAGAGAAGAACACCTAAGGACTATGCTCACTTTCATCAGCAGGACTAAGATAATTGTAGGCTGTGAACATAAACAGGGAACTCAAAAAGCAGGGCCATCTTCTGAAGAAAAATGACCTCAGCTTTGAAGCTTGAGGTTGAGTTTTATCAGCTGGCAGGGCCAAAGAAACAGATTTAGACTTTGAAGAATTAACGCATTTTACTTCAAAAGTTACTACCAACGAAGAGGTCATGGAAAGAGAAGTACTGGGGAGATCCTTAGAGAACTCTATATTTAAGGGTCAAGAAGATGATGATAAGCCAGACAGAGAAGCTAATATGGTATTTTGCAATATCGATCACAACATCAATCATAGGTCAACCAATCACAACACAGAGAAATGCCTTCCCTGTTTTTTGGACTTCTGACTGTAAAGCTGGGTCTTAAAATTTTTTCAGCAAGGATATCCCAACCTCCCACTTGTTAATAAAATCTACTCAACCTAATTATAAAACAGTTGCCTCTTTTTCTTAAATAACAGATTATTTTTATGAATATTACAGTAACCTTTGTATAGTACTTTCCTGTTCTTCGAAAACTTTTCCTATATTATCTCATTTGCTCCTCACAGCAACCCTGTGAGACAGTGATCAGCGTTATTGTTATTTTATAGATGAAGAAACTGAGGCTCAAGGTTAAGTGACTTCTCCAAAACCACAGGCACTAAGCCGAACCCATTGCCATGGAGTCGATTCCACTCACAGAGATCCTATAGGACAGAATAGAAGTGCCCCATAGGTTTCCAAGGCTATGATCTTTACAGAAGCAGATTGCAACGTCTTTCTCCTTCGAAGTGGCTGGTGGGTTGGAAACCACCGACCTTTCAGTTAGCACTCGAGCGATTAACCACTGTGACACCAAGGCTTTTTAGTAAGCATAACACTGAGACTATTTAAGTATTAAGACTATTCATTCAACCATCACTACAAATATACAGATTTAGATAAATATACCAAAAACCAAACCAAACCTGTTGCTGTCCATTCTGACTTGTAGCGACCCTATAGGACAGAGTAGAACTGCCCCATAGGGTTTCCAAGGCTGTAATCTTTACTGAAGCATACTGCCATCTCTTTCTCCTGCAGAGCTACCGTGGGTTTGAACCGCCGACCTTTCAATTAGCAGCTGAGCGCTTAACCACTGTGCCACCAGGACACCTTTAGATAAATGTAGATATAAATACTAATACTAACCTGCAGAGCAACTGGAGGTCTGTGGAGGATCAATGACCTTTGGTTTCAATCAGTGAGTCTTGATGAATTTAAGGAGTTTAAAATAATGTAATTTTAAACAGTTATGATTCAGTTGAATACCAGGAAACCGACGTTCCCCCTATCACATTCTGAACCAGCAGTAGCTTTTAAATCAACATGGAAGCTTGCGTATAGAGAGGACTATAAGAGAGGTTTAATCTTCCTAAACCACGGCTTTATGTTCTTCCCCTTGTATCCTTCATTCCTCCCTTGCTTGCAGAGTAAGCCCAGGTTATTAACCTAATATAAAATGTTCTCTGTCATCTGTCTTCCAACTGCTGTTCTAATCTGTACATGCTCAACTCGATAAATCAAAAGGAAGTAATATGAAACTTTCTTTTTCAGAATTCCAATTTAGCAGAATCAAACATGGAGACAATGAGGTCATCTCTACAGTGTCTGTTACCATATGCTCTGTCACATGGAATATGTTGATTCCTAAAACTTTAAAAGAATCCCTTTGAAACAACCAAAATGTCCCTCAATAGGCAAATGCTTAACTGTAGTACATCCATACCATGAAATACTTCTCAGCAATAAAAAGGAGCAAACTGTTGATTCACCAAATAACCTGGATGGCTCTCAAGGGCATTGTGCTGAGTAAAGAAAGCCAATCTCTCCGAAGGTCACATATTGTGTGATTCCATTTGTATAACATTCTCAAAATGACAAAATTGTAAGGATGGAAAACAAATTAGTGATTGCAAAGGATCAGAGATGGTGGCAGGAGGAAGGTTTTCATGACTGTACAGGGCAGAACAAGGAAGATCTTTGAGCGATAGAATAGTTGTGTCCTGATTGTGGTGGTGGTTATACACATGATAAAATATCATAGAATTATAAATGCATATTGTACTGATGTTAATTCCCTGGTTTTTAACATGGTACTATTGTGATGTAGAAGCCCTGGTGGCACAGTGGTTAACAGCTCGGCTGCTAACCAGAAAGTTGGCAGTTTGAATCCACTAGCTATTCCTTGAAAACCCTATGGGGCAGTTCTACTCTGTCCTATAGGGGTCACTGTGACTTGGAATTGACTCAACAGCAATGGTTTTTTGTTTTTTTTTTTAATTGTGATGTAAGATGTACACGGGATCTATTATTTTTGCAACTTTCTGTGAAACTATAATCTCAAAGAGCTTAAAAAAGCAAAACCAAAAAACTAGGAGTCAGCAAACTATGGTCAGTAGGCCAAATTTGGGGCTGCATATTTTTATAAATAAAGCTTTATTAGAACACAGCCATGCTCATTTGTACTATCTATGCTGCTTTCATACAATGGCAGAGTTTAGTTTTGACAGACCATATGGCCTTCAAGGCCAAAAATTTTACTATTTGGCCTTTTACAGAAAAAGGTTGCTGATCCCTGCACAAGAATGTTATTGTTGTTAGCTGCCGTCAAGTTGGTTCTGACTCATAGAGAGTACAACAGAAGGAAACACTGCCTGGTCCTGCCCCATCCTCACAATGGTTGCTATGCTTGAGCCCGTTGTTGCAGCCACTGCGTCAATCCATTTCGTTGAGGGTATTCTTTTTTGCTGACCCTCTACTTTACCAAGCATGATGTCCTTCTCCAGGGACTGATCCCTCCTGATAATATGTCCAAAGTATGTGAGACGTAGTCTTGCAATCCTTGCTTCTAAGGAGCATTCTGGTTGTACTTCTTCCAAGATAGATTTGTTTGTTCTTCTGGCAGTCCATGGTATATTCAATATTCTTCACCAACATAACAATTCAAAGGCATCGATTCTTCTTTGGTCTTATTCATTGTCCAGCTTTCATATGCATATGAGGTGAATGAAAATACCATGGCTTGGGTCAGGCACACCTTAGTCTTCAAGGTGACACTTTTGCTTTTCAACACTTTAAAGAGGTCTTTTGCAGCAGATTTGCCCAATGCAATGCTTCTTTTGATTTCTTGACTGCTGCTTCCATGAGTGTTTGATTGTGGATGCAAAATGAAATCCTTGGCAACTTCAATCTTTCTCCGTTTATCATAATGTTGCTTATTGGTCCAGTTGGGAGGATTTTTGTTTTCTTTATGTCGAGGTGTAATCCATACTGAAGGCTGTGGTCTTTGATCTTCATTAGTAAGTGCTTCAAGTCCTCTTCACTTTCAGCAAGCAAGGTTGTGTCATCTGCATATCTCAGGTTATTAATGAGTCTTCCTCCAATCCTGATGCTATGTTCTTCTTCATATAGTCCAGCTTCTTGGATTATTTGTTCAGCATACAGATTGAATAAATATGGTGAAAGGATACAAGCCTGATCCACATGTTTCCAGACTTTAAACCATGCAGTATCCCCTTGTTTTGGCCGAATGCCTGCCTCTTGATCTATGTACAGGTTCCTTGTGAGCACCATTAAGTGTTCTGGAATTCCCATTCTTCACAATGTTATCCATAATTTGTTATGATGTACACAGTCGAATGCCTTGCATAAACAATAAAACACAGGTAAACATCTTCCTGATGTTCTCTGCATTCAGCCAAGATCCACCTGACATCAGTAATGATCTCTCTCATTCCACGTATACTTCTCAGTCTGTCTTGAAATTTCTGGCAGTTCTGTTGATGTACTTTTCTGCAACCACTTTTGAATTTTCTTCAGCAAAATTTTACTTGCATGTGATATTAATGATATTGCTCAATAATTTCTGCATTCTGTTGGATCATCTTTCTTTGGAATGGGCATAAATATGGATCTCTTCTAGTTGGTTGGCCAGGTAGCTATCTTCCAAATTTCTTGGCATAGATGAGTACCTCCAGCACTGCATACGTTTGTTGAAACATCTGAATTGGTATTCTGTCAATTCTCAGAGCCTTGTTTTTTGCCAATGCTTTCAGTGCAAATTTGACTTCTTCCTTCAATACCATCATCTGTCAGTTTCTTGTAATGTGGTGGTTTGTGTGCTGCTATGATGTTGGAAGCTATGCCATTGGTATTTCAAATACCAGCAGGGTCACCCGTGATAGACATGTTTCAGCAGAGCTTCCAGACTAAGACCAGGAAGGAGGACCTGGTAGTCTACTTTTTAAAAAAAATTGGCCAGTGAAAACCTTATGAATAGCAGCAGTACATTGTCTGATATAGTGCCAGAAGACGAACCCCTCAGGTTGGAAGGTGCTCAAAATACGACTGGGGGAGAGCTGCCTCCTCAAAGTAGAGTCAACCTTAATTAAGTGGATGGAGTAAACCTTTCAGTATCTTCATTTGCTGGTACGGCACAACTCAAAATGAGAAGAAACAGCTGTAACATCCACTAATAACAGGAACATGGAATGTATAAAGTATGAATCTAGGAAAACTGGAAGTCATCAAAAATGAAATGGAACGCATAAAGATCGATATCCTAGGCATTAGTGAACCGAAATGGACTGGTATTGGAAATCTTGAATCAGACAATCATATGGTCTACTATGGTCGGAATGAGAAATTGAAGAGGAATGGCATTACATTCATCATGAAAAAGAACATTTCAAGATCTATCCTGAAGTACAATGCTGTCAACGATCGATTATTCCTAAGTCTATAAGGAAGACCAGCTAATATGACTATTATTCAAATTTATGTACCAACCACTAATGCCAAAGATGAAAGGATGGAAGATTTTTACCAACTTCTGCAGTGTGAAATTGATCAAATATTTAATTAAAATGTATTGATAATTATTGGTGATTGGAATGCGAAAGCTGGAAATGAAGAAGGATTGGTAGTTGGAAAACATGGCCTCAGTGATAGAAACGATGCTGGAGATCACATGATGGAATTTTGCAAGTCCAAGTACTTATTCATTTCAAATCCCTTTTCTCAACAACATAAACAGCGACTATACATGTGAACCTCATCAGATGCAATACACAGGAATCAAATCAACTACATCTGTGAAAAGAGACGATGGAGAGGCTTGTTATCAGGCAGAACAAGGCCAGGAGCCAACTGTGGAACAGACCATCAATTGCTCCTATGGAAGTTCAAGTTGAAACTGAAGAACATCAGAACAAGTCCATGAAAGCCAACATACAACCTGGAGTATATGCCACCTGAATTTAAGAGACCATCTCAAGAATCAATTTGATGTACTAATGACTGAAGATCAGACGAGTTGTGGGATGACATCAAGGACATCATACATGAAGAAAGCAAAAAGTCATTAAAGAGACAGGAAAGGAAGACCAAAGTGGATGTCAAAAGGGACTCTGAAACTTGTTCTTGAACATACAGCAGCTAAAGCGAATGGAAGAAATGATTAAGTAAAAGAGCTGAGCAGAAGATTTCAAGGTGTAGCTTGAAAAGACAAAGTACTATGATGAAATGTGCAAACATCTGGAGTTAGAAAATCATAGAGAAGAACACACTTGGTATTTCTCAAGCTGAAAGTAAAATACAAGCCTTGAGTTGCATACTGAAGGAATTCTATGGGCAAAGTATTGAATAACGCAAAAAAACAAACCCGTTGCTTTCAAGTCGATTCTCATAAAGGCCCTATAGGACAGTGCAGGACTGCCTTATAGTTTTCAAGGAGCACCTGGTGGATTCGAACTGCCGACCTTTTGGTTAGCAGCCGTAGTACTTAACCACTATGCCACCAGGCTTTCCTGAATAACACAGGAAGCATCAAAAGAAGATGGAAGGAATATAGAGTCACTGTACCAAAAAGAATTGGTCAATGTTTGAGTATTTCAGGAGGTAGCATATAATGAAGATCTGATGGTAGAAAAATATATGCTAAAATATGGAGAACCATGAAAAGAAGTTTTAAGATTCCTAGATTCCCTGTCCCACTTCCTGACCCTGGCTGACTGCCTTTCCCCTACTCTAGCAGAAGTCCTCTCTGGAAAGGATTAAAAGGGGAAGTGTGTGTATTGGTCAACAACAAGCACAGCTAAAGGCATGCGTACTATATAAAAAAACAGGGAGCTTACTCTGATTAATCTCCTGCATCGTCATTCTGCCAGACTCTTTGCTCTCAAGGCAGAAAGAAAACTTCCCTGGGACTCTAAACAGTCCATATGAAAATACCTAAAGCTACTGACAATGGGAGATTCCCCAACAAACAGCCCACTCAGACCACCCTATAGTAAAGCTCCAAGTCATCAAATGTCAGTGACCTATTCAGAACTTTCAGTGTTTTCTTCCTCCAGTCTTAATCATGAGCAAACAGATGAGAGTTTCAAAAGATCCGAGGAAAGCCTCTAACACGTAAGCCTAAAACAAAAAAGCAACTTATAGGAAAAGTTCTTGGAAGTTAAAAGCTGTATAAGCAAAATGAAATATTCAATAGAGTTTGGAAAATAAAATGAGAGAAATCATCCGAAAAGTGAAGTGGCATAAAAATCGGAGCAAAACATAAGCAAATTACAGTGCCAGTCCAGAAGGCCCTATTCCACGTAACAGTTCAAGAGAAAAAAGGAGAAAATGCAACAAGGAAATAAATTTTAAAATGTTGCCGAGAAATAACCTGAACTTCCTGGTTGAAAGGGCCCAGTGTCGATGAAAATAGAACTACAAGGAATAACGTTGTGAAATACGCTGAAGACAGATTCTACAGACTTGCAGAGGAAAAATCAGTTACATGCAAAGTATCAGGAATCAGAATTTCTGACTTTGGATTTCCAAACGGCGAAAAATGGAAATGAAGGCAACAAAGCCTTTAAAATTCTGAGGGAAAATAGTCTACAATCTAGGATTCCATACTTAGCCAACCTATCCAATCAAATGAGTAGAATAAGACGTTTTCAGACACGCAAGCTCTCAATTGTTGTGTCTAAATGAGAATTTCTAGAGAATGTGCTACACACACACACACACACACACACGCACACGCAAAGAGACAATTCAGCACAGAAAGGAGAGAAGGGTATTCCCAGGATGAGAACTAAGCACCAGAACTAGAGTGCAACCAGTCCAGACTGGAGGTGTGTGTGACTCAAGATAGACATGTTGAGGGCTATCACAACTACGATATCCACTTCCTTTGTAAGCTGATAGTATGCCCAAATTCTATGCTTGGCTTGACTGTGTCCCAGTGAAGTTCCTGCTCTCCCTTTCACATCCTGATGTCTAGATTAGTTGAGGATACTCAACTCACCCCACAGGAAGATTCTACATTTATCTTGAAAGATGGAGGTAAACCACAGTGAGTGTAAGAGCAGAAAATAGAAAACAAGCACACAACCTCTTGAGTAATTTCTGCAGGAGATCCAGGATGCCCCAACTGTGGTGACTTGTTTCCCAGGACTCACTCATCACCTTGCCTCACTGACATCTCCACACAGGGCTCTCATACTCTACAAGCGGTAGTCAGACTATGACCCAGACTGTTCAGCTTATCTTCTCCTGGGCACCTTCATCTAATGCTAGCAAATATTGCCCCCATAGAGCTAGGTTTGTGCTTGTTTCTGTTGTTCAAAACTAAATAAGACATTGTTTACGTGATGAGGTGGTAAAAAAAAAAAGCAAATTATTAATAGTCTGAATAGTACAGAAGAGTTACCTGAGTAGGATGAAACTGGGGATTGGACCCACAAGCGGCCTCTATGTTCTATCTCTTAACCTGAATAGTGGGTATACATTCTAAGTTTCACTATAAATTCTAAGTTTCACAATTGAAACGTAAGGCCATTACAATTTTTTACCTTCTCCCAACCTGTGACCGAAAACCAACAAGCTTAATAAAGCATACCTGTGTCAACTCACACAAAGAAGCAACACAAAAGTATTAAAAATCTAACCATATATTTATGAGATGGCTAGAGCCCTGTCCTTCACCTGAGGTGACCTGATGACATCACAATGGAGGTGTGGATACAATACAGCACAGCAGCACAGGTAATATGCCGGAACGGTAATTTTTAAAACAGTTTGACTTGTACAATAATAGTACTAAAATACCTTAAAAATGGTTTTAAACCAGTCGTGGACAGTGCTTAAACGAAATCAGTTCTAAGATTATAGCAGGTAAATTGTTCATGATTTTGCCCCCTACCTGGGATCCCTCGGGCCTTCTTCCTCCTTGCTAAGCAAGCCTAGATCCTATCGTTCCCTCCAAGTTTCTTTCCTGAAACGTCTTTTCCGCCTATCCAGTCTTTCGTATACTACTTAGTGACTGTATACCACATACCAGGGTACTGTTTTATACCCTGGTGATAAAGTAGTAAACAAAAAAATTCCCTGTCCTCACATAGTTTACATTCTAGTGAGAGGAGACTGAAAAATAAGCTTTATCTCAGATGCCAATAGGTGCTATGGAGACTATAAAGCAGGGAAGGAGGATAAACGATGCAGGGGAGGGATGTGTGCTGTTAAATAAACAGTCAGGGAAGATCTTACAAGGAAGGTGCCAACTGAGCAGCAACCATGAGGGTTTCTCTGCAGTTTAAGAGTACTTCAGCAGGGGAAGAGCAAGTACCAAGATCCTCATTACGAGTGGTACTTGGCATCGCTAGTTATATTTTGCTGCACACACCCTGCCTCCTCAGACTATGAAGTCCTAAAGGCAAAAACCCTCTTCTCTTTTTGGACTCCCAAGAATTAACACGGAGCTTTTATTCTCAAGCCATGGCTCTCAACTATTGTTACAGATGACTAAAATATCAGTCAACATATTATGAAAGCACTTTGTCCTCCAGAATAAAATTAAGATCTTTATGTTTGCAGGATAATCCGCCTAAATCACAATATGCTTGTGGCTTATAGTCACATTCCCTTAATTGCAAAATATATAATGTGCTGATTGAAACTACCTGGGTCAGCTGCACTGAAACTGGAAGCCCGTAAGATGGAAATTGAATAGCACCAAGACAAAGTCTTCGATCTTCATCAAAGACCACAGCCTTCAGCATGGATTACACCTCAACATAAAGAAAACAAAAATGCTCACAACTGGACCAATAAGCAACATTATGATAAACGGAGAAAAGACTGAAGTTGTCAAGGATTTCATTTTACTTGCATCCACAATCAAACACTCACGGAAGGAGCAGTCAAGAAATCAAAAGAAGCATTGCATTGGGCAAATCTGCTGCAAAAGACCGCTTTAAAGTGTTGAAAAGTGAAAATGTCACCTTGAAGACTAAGGTGTGCCTGACCCAAGCCATGGTGTTTTCAATCACCTCATATCATGCAAAAACTGGACAATGAATAAGGAAGACCGAAGAACTGATGCCTTGAATTATGGCGTTGGCGAAGTACACTGAATATACCATGGACTGCCCAAAGAATAAACAAATCTATCCTGGAAGAAGTACAGCCAGAATGCTCAACAGTGAGGACTGTGAGACTTTGTCTCACATACTTTGGACGTATTATCAGGAGGAGCAGTCCCTGGAGAACATCATGCTTGGTAAAGTAAAGGGTCAGCAAAAAAGAGGAAGACCCTCAACAAGATGGACTGACACAGTGGCTGCAACAATGGGCTCAAGTTTAACAAGGATCGTGAGGATGGCTCAGGACTGGGCAGTGTTTCATTCTGTTGTACAAAGGGGTTGCTATAGGTTGGAACTAACTCGACAGCACCTAACAAGAAGACAAAGTAACATCTGAACCTGTAAAACTTTTCCTGGCCTTGAGAATTTTCAAATGAGATAGCTACCAAATAAATAGCCAATCCTTTTAGGACTTAGTACAATCCCAATCTAAAGTAAACCATCATCTAACCTTTGCTTCCGCAGGTTGGCATTTAAATACGCACTCTCCACTTTTCTACTCCTGTTAACCACAAACTCTTCAACTAGGGCTTTTTTTTTTTTTTTTGAATCAATGTTGGTAGAGTACCTAATGCTACTGGTTTTCACAACTCTTTAAAAAATCCTACAATAACTTAGGTTTACAGTTGATACCCCAGTTAACACAAGAAAACACCTACTAGCTGTGGAAAAGCCACAATTATAGATGAAGACACTTTCTAATAATTTAGATACTAATGCAGCTCACCTGCTAAATATGGTTCTGCCCCAGCCATTCTGTTCCTAACTCAAACGAACAGATAGCAGATAGTGTTCAGATTTTTACAGAACAGTCCATATAGCACAGTAGTCACGAACACATGAACAAGGGCCACTAACAACTTGTTTGTTGCAAATAAGTCAGTCTACCAAATAATTAACAATTGTGATGCCATCACTTCCTGAAACTTGAAAGTTTAAAGAAGAAACTCACCCAAAAACAGGCAACATTTTCAACTATGTATTTTCATCAAGTACAAATAGCTCCAAGCATTTAAATGTTCAGAAGACAAACTTTCTAGTTTAAGCCGAAGTAAATCTTTGATTTTGAAGCCAATGAACTTTTGATTATTTCTTCTACTGTTATTTCCTGTTTCCCACTGCTCGGAAACTCAAAAGCAAATCATCTAGTGATATAATGGGAAATCTGAGTCCTAACAACATAATATTCAGTTTTAGCATCCCTGTGAAACAGCTCTTTGTGTACAGCAAGGGAGAACAGCTTCCTACCAGGGGAACCTTCTCAGGAAAATTCTTCTCACCACTCAGCAGGATAAACTCAGCATTTCAAAACTGGGTTTAACTGGGCCTCTTTCCTTGATACAGCTAGCAAACCCATTTAATTCCTGAAAAGGGGTGAAGAAGTTTCAAAGAAATATTTGAGAACATCTGCACAAAATAAACAGGACAAGTATCTAAATAAACGAAGATTACACCAGTTCTATTCAACTCATTTATTTCAAGGCAAAGCTAAGCTTATAATATTAAGCAATATGACAATATTTACAAGATGGTTGACAAACTTGTTGGTATAAAAATAATTCAAATATTTTATGCTTATGTTTTCAATAGCTGCCAGTAAAAATGGCAAAGTTTTGTCTCTTTGAAGATCCTAGTTCCTAATGGAAAGTGCCTTATTCCAAATGTTCCATTGTTATAGCTTTAGACCCTCAACATTCTTCTTTAAGTTCAGCAGCTCCTTTTCCTGCCTTCTTTTCTCCAGTTTGAAGGCTAATTTGTTAGCTTTTTTCTCCACTCGCCGTTCCTGTACAAGAGCATACTCGTGTTATTCAAATCTTCACCCAGATAGAATTTTACAAAAGAAACTCAATTCCCATGATTTCCTCCCACCAGCTCTTTCTAAATCACACATCTGAGGAATGTATTCACCTTGCGCTCTTCTTTTATAGCTTGCTTTCTTTCTCTTTTATCTTCTTTGCTTTCGTTTTTAGAACGAGGTTGGGTTGATGCCTTAGGCAGATCACTGGCATTTATCATCTGCATTCGTTCAACTTGCTTTGCTGTGAGTCCTTTCTTAGGTAAGACATTGAGAGGTATTCCTGTTTTAGAAGATATTCGGATTTGTTTGGGCTGAAATAAAGATAAAATGGCACTAGAGTTATTTCTCACTCCTATTAACAAAAATAGCACACTGACACATTGTTGTTGCTTTTCCTAATGGTGTCGCTAGCCACAAAGGGATAGTTACATGAGAAAACACTTTGTACACTCCATTTCCTGCAGCGCATTAGTTCAGATAGTTCAGGACACTAGGACTTACCTTTGGCTGATCCTTGATAAGCTGCGGATGGTTGTATAAATTTGAATATGTACCTAAAAAAACCAAAACCATTATGTATAAACATCACACTAAGTACACTTTCAGTTCAGCGAAACCTTACTGAGTTCCTACTATATTCCTGACCTTGGGCTACTTGGGGACAAAATGATGAAGGAGTATGGTCCCCACCATTTAAAGGCTTACGGTCTACAAGGAAATAATGCTTACACTGGAACTACTGTTAAGCAGTGATATAGGAGGGAAAACTAACTTTAAAAAAAAAAAACCCTTCAAAATTCAATTCATTTATGCTCAAAAGAGAAAATCTGGTGTTTCCACAGTTCAAAATAACGGTGAAGTCCCTCTAATAAAAGTCTTTATATTATTTACAACTCAGTAATGAAGAACATTACTCTTCAAATTACTTTTCCAAATCATTTTCAAAGACTTCCTAAAAGCTTAACTTGTATTAAAACACATGTATTTTTAAAAAAGTTGATGTACTTAATACTTTAAAATTTCTACCATACATCCAGACTTACTGGATCCACTGAGACTGGAGGAACCCCTGAATCTATTGCCCTGAGACAATTTTTAAACCATAAACCAAAACTAGCCCCTGAAGTCATCTTTAAACCAAACAACAGTTTAGCTCAATCAGTAAAAAATGCTTGCCTTGAGCACTGCACTCTTCTAAAAAATTACCTGTATTAGATCAAACTGACAACAGTTAACTCTAAAGCATAGATAAAAAGTTTAGGGGGCACTGAATCTAGCTAAGTTAATGGGACCGAGATAATTTGGGTAGAGACAGCAAGAACGATGACACAATGTGAACAATGTAACCAGTGGACACAATGTGAACAATGCAACCAATGTCATTGAATTGTACATGAAGAAGTTTTTGAGTTGTTCTGCTGTGTATATATTTTTACCAAAAATATTTAAAAAATTACTATCATACTTTTAACAGTAAAATGGACACTAAGATACTTACTACAAATGGATTCACAATCCCACTTCTCTTTGATTTCTTCAACAACTACAGTAACCATTTCTTCCTCCTCAGACTCATTGAGCTCATTCATTAGCAGGTCCTGGTCTTCAAAGGGTTCAAGAGTATGCAATTTTACACAACTTTTGATTGAATTTTTAAAAACCAAGACAGAGGAGGGAAAAAACACACCCATTACCATACTGACTGTAAGTAAAATTCCACTTGAACAGCTATGGAAACAACGGCATTTAAAAAAAACCACATACTTATGTGTCTCTGTCTGTCACTTCCTGTTACACTTAGCTCTACCCAGCCCTGCCTCTCCCCTTCCAGTGGGTTTCGGCATTCATTCTGCTGACAGGAAAAATCTATCCGCATCTTTGCAAGGGTATAATACATTAAACAAGATGGTGGCTTTCCTAAGAAAACAATGTTTTTTAAAGCCTCGAAAAGCATGAGCTTGTCCGTCTCTCCAAGTATCCAATAGTTCACTCAAACTATGTGGCTCCTTGCCCTGCTGTGGGACTTAATATTATAGCGATTATGTGACATCAGACCTTTATGGCAGATTTAAATGCCTCATTAGTTTCTCTCAGGGAAGAGTCACCATGATATGGCTGCTGATTTGCCAAGTTAATTGGCTGGTCAGTTCTGCTAATCCACTGGAGAAACAAACTTTTATCTTTCCATAAGCCATACATTATCTACTTCTCAGAACACCTGGCATCTCAAGAAGAAATAAGAACATGTATACTTAGATGCTGAAATAATTCTTCAGCCTATCAGCATTGATAACGTGTAAGGGTAGCTCCAGGCTACAAATCAGATAGGGAGTCAAGACTGATAGCTAGAAGCAACACCTTATTTTCCAACTGGAAAGTGTCCTCAGACTTGCCACTAACCCTGTTATGCCACCATGACTCTTCTCAGGTCAAAGTTATAGAGAAAGTGGTTCTCAGGATGTTCCCACCCACTGTCATATTCAGCTTCAGAATTCTTAACACTGAAATGTGGGCAAAAGAGATGAGCCCCATGAACCAAAGTTTATGAAAAAGGTACCATTTTCTAAACATGGATTCTAACTAGGTGATTCTTTTTGATTTAGCTGTACAACTAGAGACTTTATGTGGAAATGAAATAAACCATCTAAACAAGGAAAAGAAGTCACCGTACTTCTCTGCCTTCTCTTTATAGTAGTCCTTCAAAACTTCCTGTAACCGACTGCTGTCTACTTGAATAGAACCTTCCAATTCAGCATTATCCAGAGCTCCAATCTCATCATCATCATATTGCTCATAAAACTGAATATAAACAGAGAAGGATACCATTAAAAATAAATGTATTAAGATTATAGTATTTAAATGTTATTTTTACATTTTACTCTTACATAAGATTTAAGCACTTTTGTAAGATCAGCTTCCTGGATGGCACAGTTTGTGCTCAACTGCAGCAACTGAAAAAAAGGCCTGGTGATCTACTTCCATTAAGACTAAGATTTCAGCCACTGAAAACCCTATGGAGCACAATGCTACTCTGAAACGTGGGGCTGCCATGAGTCAGAACTGTTTTGACAGCAATGGCTTTATGGGTTATCATAAGATCACAACTATCTTAAAATAATTAGCAGGGTTTTAACACTAACAATGCGTGGACAGAATTTTGCCCAGCACTGTTTAGATGTCCATTTAGACTGAAAAAGGGATTTCATTTAACATGAAAATGAAAGGCAGTTATTCTACTCAGCTTGGAGAAGAAAATGTTAGGCAGAGATCTTTACCTCAGTAGAACATTTCTGCATAAACAAATCCTTTGGTTATGCAAACAAAAAGCTGATGTAATCGAACAGCCTCCTGTTGTTAAGGTACAAGTTTAATTCTTGCTTAGATGGTGTTTACTGCATAATTCAAATACTGCTAACACTGACAGGCTTATAAATGAGTAAACAGGGGGTGATGTATCTTCCAAAGAGTCAGGTTATTTGTAGTAATAGTTTGCCTATCTCTATGAGAGAGAAAAAGAAAACTAACATTTAGTGAAAACACAGCAAAGTTAGAATCTTTACCTTGGACTCACCATGAAGGAAACCATCATTAATTCATCACTTATTTAACAGTTTTAATTCCTACTACGTGCCAGACACATTGCAGAGCTTGAGATATAGCCGTCAGCCAAATACACAAAAATCCCTGTACTAGAGGAGCTTACATTCTAATCGGAAACAAGCCTATATATAACGCACATGATAAATCAGCATTAGACACTATGTTAGAAGGTATTAAGAGCTATTAAAACAGGGTAAAAAGGCTTAGCGGCCAGGAGAACCTGCATAAACAGAAAGGCTAATGGAATGTGGCCTGCTATTCCTGAACCAAACCCAAGTACACCACAATTCAGCCGTTCTAAGCACCCTAAACTCTTTACTTCTTTTCTGTTCTCCAGCTATGAGAACTGAGAGGAATGGAATTTTGTTTATGCTCAGGCCAGTGCTTTAGGAGAAATGCGTAATCTTGAGGACTGTGGTCAGAAGAGGTTCAGAATCAAAATGTCAGAGCTCTAAAAGGAAAGTCAGGATGTCTGGGTAGCCAACTCTTTTGACCTATACATGTCCTTTACAGAATTAAAACCAGGGTGGTTTCATGAAGAGACAGGCACTGGATCTAGTTTTTGGTCCCAAGCACACACAAAAATTTACTAGGAGCCACGATCAAAAGATCCCCGTTTGGGGACTTTACCTTCTCAAACCTTTCATCATGTAGGGTCAGCTGTTCGTTTCTCCTCATGACTGAGGAAGTCATGGAATACTCCGTGAAGCGACTTTTTGTCTCCTCTTCCCAGAACAAGTCATTTTTTATAGCTCCGTGAGGTCTGCCTAAGGCAGACATATCACCTTCATTTGATAGTGGACCTTCAGAGTCATAGTCATCACTGTCACAACCACTTTCCTTCTCATCATCCACATCTTCCCACTCACTGCCATCTTCAGCCTCAGATTTACTAAAGTTACAAAGAAGGGTTATAAATTATTAAAACAATCAAAACAACACAAAACAAACATCAGATAAATATTATACAAGCAAACTGGAAGGTATTGCAGAGGGTTGTTTAGACAGGAATAGCAATGCTGTTTAACCCATCTAGTATGGTAGGAAAAACAATGAACTAGCAATCAGGAGATGGGACTTTAGCCCTACCTTTCAATGGCTTATAAAGAAGGCCTTAAGTCTTACATTTTCTATTCTAAAATACAGAAATCAGATGAAATGTTTTTGAAGGTCTCTTCCAGCTATAAAATTCTATGATTAACCTCCCAGAAAAGAAGAGCTTTGTTATCCCCACTTCTAAACAAATCACACATACTGTATATCCATTCCCTCTTCCTCTCCTGTTGGCTGATTGGCCTGAAGAATAAAATCATCTTCAAGCAGATTATCTGGATTGTCAAAGTCAAAATCATCATCAAGAGCTGCAACAATGTCAGGATCAAAGTCCAGTCTAGGGCCTAGAAAGCAAACAAAAATTGAGCAATTAATTCTCAAGAGAGCATGATTCATTTACTCAACTAACATAATCTGAGTATCTATTATATGGCAGATTCTATCTTTGTACTGGGATGAAAGAATGATTAAGAACTTTAAGGAGTTTAGTCTAGTGGCGGAATAGACAGAGACGGATAACTGTAAGGCAGATAAAAGAAAAAAAATATTTCCTCTTTAAATACCCGCTGATAAGAACATTACAGATCTGCAATACTACATTTTGTCTATTTAGCAAATGTCAAAGCTTTCAAGTGCAGAAAGAAACTGGGCTTTAAGTTCACCTATCAGAAGTAACTCGAAGTATTTGTAAACTTCCAGGCTTATTTCAAACGATGATATTTTAATAAATCCCAGCTATGTTACTCCATATAAAAATACTACACAGTCCAAGAAAACCTTCCTCTGAAGTTCAAACTCATAATCAAACATGGCTCCTGAGGCCTTTCACAACATGGACACTGCTTACTCTCTAGCCTTACTTCTTAGGAATCCTACCCCTCCCTTTAGGCATGCTAAAATGTGTGTAATTTCCCATACTCATGTCCTTTTGCTTTTGCAGTTTCCTGTCTGGAATATCTTTTCCTCCCCACACCACCCTCTTTCTACCTACCTAACTTCTGCTTAAGAGATTAACAGACATCACTTCCTCGCCCGACTCCCCAAGACTGGGGTTGGTATGTGCTGCAGGCCCAGTATTTACCCGTCTGCATTGTCATCATAAATCCCCCTTTATTGTCTGCCTTCCTCAACTGACAGCAAATTCCTTGACGTCAGAGACTACACTTTATTCTTTAACCCAAGACCCCACTACACAGTGGAAGCTCAAAGCTCTGTAGAATGAATGCTACACAACAAGCATTCGTCAATAATTAAGGCAATTTAGGAGAAAATACTAAACATCACTTCTGTGAAGTTTTGTGTTTGTTCTAAAATACCATGTTGATATTGCCCCCCCCCCAAAAAAAAAAAACGATAATTTTTCAGTGCATCTGGAGTAGATGGTAAAACAGACTTCTATAGAACATTTCTAGACTCTTGGGAGAAATTCTGAAAGCCAACAGATGAAGTATTTTCAAGACTGTACTGTATGTATGTGAGGTTAGTTCAATATAATCATTTGTGAGTAGGAGGTTAGGCAAAGGTTAAAATTCCAGCAGATGACCAAAAATAGTTTTTCCACTTTCCTTTCCAAACAGAAACTCTCAAAACTAAGAATTTGATGGCAACAATACAAAAAGACAATCATCACACTTTATTAAAGACCGGAACTTCTACAACTGTTACTATGTGCTTGTTTTTGCAAAGCACAGCTGTATCCCCCTGAAAAGGTAAAGAAATTAAACACACCTGAAACAGGAGCCGCTTTATTTAACAATCCAACATCTTCCTCAAACTCTGATGCAAACACTGATGAAGGCAACTTAATTCCAGTGCTCTTGAAAAAGAAATGACACAGAGGTTAGATCTAGAAATATTTCTGAATTTCTGTACTGGGTTAAATAGGGTCCCCCCCTAAAATTTATGTCCACTTGGAACCTCAGAATGTGACCTTATTTGGAAACAGGGTCTTTGTAGATGTATTTAATTAAAATGTGGTCATACTGAAGTAGGGTTGGTACCTAGTCCAATGACTAGGGTCCTTATAAGAAGGCCATGTAAAGACACAGGGAGAGAATGCGATGTAAACATGCAGGCAGAGATGGAAGTAATGCATCCACGAGCCAAGGATCGCCAAGGACTGTCACAAACTGCCAGAAGCTACGAGAGAGGCATGTAACAGATTCTCCCTCTGAGTAGCAAGAAGGAACCAACCCTGCTGAGACCCTGATTTTGGACTTCTGGCCTCCAGAGCCGTGAGAGAATAAATTTGCTGTTTTAAGCCATCCAGTTTTTGGCAATCTGCTATGGCAGTCCTAGGAAACTAATACACCTTCATTCTGCATTCCTCTTCACCTGAACTCCAGTTACATATTTCAAACAAGTACATCCCATTTTCACCTCAAAAGCAACCTCCTCCAATACCTCACAAAGCTTTCTCCAGTACATTACTCCCACTTTTTCCTCACAACCCTATGAGGGTAACAACATACTTTAGTGCCAGAACAAAAGCTAATTAAGGTTAAATGGCTTGCTGGCCTGAGAATGGTCATTAAGTGAGGTTCCAGGAGTCAAATCCAGCTCTTGTGACTCCACTATCCTGAAGCTGAAGTTTCAAAACAAAGTTAATCTTTTTCCTCTTAAACCAGTGTCCTCATTTTCTAGGCGGCTGTAACAATAGCACAACCTGGGTGGTTTTAAGAACAGAAATTCACTGTCTCACAGTTCCAGAGGCTGGAATCCAAGATTGAGGTGTCCACTGTACTGATTTCTCCTGAGGCTTTGAGGGAGAATCTGTTACATGTCTCTCTCCTAGCTTCTGGTAGCTCCAGACATTACGTAGATTGCAGCTGCAGCATCACATGGCATCCTTCCTCTGTCTCCCTGTATCTTCCTTTATGAGGACACCGGTCATATAAGGTTAGGGCACACCCTACTCCAGCATGACCTCGTGTTAACTGACAGCATCTTCAATGACCCCATTCCAAACAGGGTCACATTCACAGGTACCCGTAAACCCGCTGCTGTCGAGTTGGTTCCTACTCATAGTGACCCTGTAGGACAGAGTTCAACGTATCTTTTTGGGAGACACAATTCAGTACCTAACAACCAGAGATAATATCCAATCTCTTAACAATGACACAGCCTTTCTGTGAATCAGTTATCTTAAATCCTAGTTTGGACATAAATCATTTCTCTCCATTCCTTATGTCCCTTTGAACTCTCGTGTATACACTGACTTCGTTCTATTCCCTCGGGCACCATCCTAGTCATGGATAACCAAGACAGAGACTATGCAACAGCTGCTTAGTCTACATCATCTAACCCAATCTGCATACCACTGCCAAATTAAACTTCTTTAATATGTTTATCATGTGACTTCCCTATACTTAAAACAGTCGTTGGTATTTTTCCCCACACTTAAACCCTGATTTTCAAGGCTCTGCATAACCAAGGTCCACTCTATGTATCCAAAGTTCTTACTGTTACTCAACATAGGACCTCCATGCAAATCAAGTCCAGTTCCTCACTGTCATGTAATAATGCAAAATAATTTACTGACAGTCTATGTGCCGGACACTGGGATCCACAATTCTACCTCCAACACTCTTCTTCCTTTGACTGATATGTTCCTTCTTCCCTCTATTAGCTGGCCCTTAGTGGCCAGCTCAGTTCTTCCCTCCTGTATGAAGCCATTCATGACTGCTGTCCTAGGACTTTCCGTTGTGTGAAATCCTCTCATTCTTCATACCATACAATCTACTTAAACATGTGCTAACATGCATTGTCTGATAGGTCCTTATGCTTTAGTTTCATCTCCTCAACTAAACAGTTAACAATGTGAGGGTAATAACCATGGGTTCTCCATTTCTGTGTACCTCACCACCCAGCCCCTCCTCAGTGCAGTAGTAGGCACAAAGCTAGGATGTGAATTCTCATCACCGGTTCACTGATAGCAGGGCTTTGGCTTCGAAGCACTTCTAACAAGTTCCCTACAGAGAATTTCTACTTCTAACAAGTTCCCAGGGAGTTATACTTAAGAATCACCTGGGGATCCTGTTAAAATGTAGATTCTGATTCAGTATATCTGCAGTGGAAAAGCGAATTCTCAGTAGGGAACTTGTTAGAAATGTAAATTCTCAGTAGGGGCTGGAACTGGAATGAACCAGTTTGAAGACCTGCTGATAATGAGTAAAGGCTACATATTGCTATGCACACATATCAAGCTGCTATGGCTTCCAAAATGAGTTTCTTGGTAGCATAAACGTGGGCAAAGATTTGTTTTTCTGCTATAGAGTCCATTTTTTTAAGGTTCCCTGTGATTATCTAACCTTGGAATTTGGGGCTAAAAAAGGAGGTGTAGCTTGTGTTTAGCGAACTTACCTTTGCAAATATTTTTCAAACTTGAAAAATAGCCAAAGAAGCATGTACAAGATTGGAGTTTAGATAACGATTATTTTTACCCAAAATGAATTAAGAATTAAAAGCTAGTCTTGTACTGGTCAATACAAACAAGCCAGAAGAATCTTTGGACTTTATTAAAACTTTTCTCCCTAAGTAAGATAAAGAAGTTGAGCCATTGCTAGACTTCTCCTCCTCTCCCCTCGATGGGTCTTAGAAGCAAGTCAGCCACTAAGAGATAAGTACCTCACTACTGATGTCATGGCCTTGGGGAAGAAGTAGAGAGAAGTTGCTTCTATGATGACAGGGAAGCAGTAATGGGGTCTGGAGCACTACAGGAAGGCTAAGATCTAGCTAAAATAGAATGACTGTGGTTGTTATTATGTCCTTCTTTTGGATGACACCCTGAGACCGAACCTTAAGCAAGACTTAACCTTAATCCTGAGGCTCTCCTTAAGCTGTGGACTGGAGCAACTATTGTCACATCTTCCCAAGGGGAAGAATATCTAGACTCTGCCAGAACTGGAGCCTGAGAAGGGGCGAGGGGGAATTCGTACCCTTTTTATCTCTTCCCTTCTGTGTACACAATCCAATGAATGAATTTTTTTTTTTAAGTGCGAGATGATACGGAAATTTAATTCCATTGAACCATGTGCCTGGTTGTAGACAATTCTAATAGCTTATCTTTAAGAAAATAAAGCATAGAAACCACTGTGTATCAAGTATTCTGGATAATATAAATTTCCCACAAGGAAACGTACATGGGATAAAAAATGAGATAACAAAGGCATGCAACATAGGCATCGTTAATATAAACAGAGAGACAAACAGAACTTGAAATTTGCAGCACTAATTTCATATAAATATGTGGTCTCATTTGTACTTAAAAGAATTAAAATGGACTGTGTTTTTTGAGAAGAGCAACAGGTACATCATTACAATTCATTTCAGCTGTTCTCCCTCCTGGTTAACATGCAGCTTGTACACAGATATTAAAGATCTGAACAGAGCGTTCTGCAAAGGCTAAGTTCAACTCTACAAGACAGTTTATGAATTATGATAATGAAACAGCTGCTTTTCTTCTATTGAAAAGGGCTGCAGAATACAACCGCATCTATTAATCTAATGTTCTAAACCTGTCAAAAAGGCTTTTATTTTTGACACCTGACACCAGAGAACAGATGGCCTTCTCTCTCCTGATGGCACATGCACACACATACATTTTAAGTGGAGCCATGGCCTAGCTTTGTGTTCAAGGTGTCACCATTTCTTGCCCCAAATACTAAAAAAAACAAAAACAACAACAAAAAAAAACCCACAAACACAAAACCCGAACAGTTATCTTCATTTAAAAAATGGTAGCTTTTTCCTTCATCCCTCTCTGCCAACATTCTATCACACTTAAATTGCTGAAATGCCTTACTGGAATTACTAAAATTTCTTCTTTCTCATCCTTCCAGTTGTGTGCACTGAAGCTGCTTGTGGGAATAAGCTCCAAAGGCCCAGACGGTTCTTTCAGGTGCTGCAGGTAGTCATAGTCATCATCAAAGAACACTCCATACTTCCTCTGTTCCGCTCGTCTTTCATCATCATTTACCTTGGACAATAAGCAAAATGGAAATCAGTACCCCTTTCAAGGATAACGTACAGAAACCTTACAATGAGAGCAGCTTTCTGAACAGGAGGCAGATGGCACATGAAGACATTAGCTAACAACAATGAGAAAAATGTCTTGACAAACACAGGAAACATAAAGCTTCTAAACCAGAAGTGACCCAATGGAAGTCAGTGAAGTGCTACATAAAATCACAATGGAATGAAAACAACTCCTTCTATTAAATGTTGTTATGCAATGATTCAAGCCAAGAAAAACGTGCATGCACGCACACATTTCATTTTATCGTGTACTTGATGTATCTGGTGGGTAAGAAGAAAAGATTAGGGGGCCTTGAAGGGTAAGTACAATTCTAGTATTTATATGCAAAGAAACTTTTAGCAAAGAATAACACAAACTGGCTTTACAGAAAACCATCCAAGCACGGCCCATGTCCCCCAATGCTCCCTTTCACCTTACACTTAACAAGAATACTCTGTGACTAACAACAATCAAATCAACCTTGAAAATAAGGCTGCCCAGCATTTTCAGAAGCTAACCCATGAGTTTGGTATTTTCCATTTCATGAGATAAACGAAGAGGTGGCAAAATGCAGTTTGTGATTATGAAATGGTATGATATTAGGATAAGCAGACACTGAGCATATAATTATGCCCTAAATAACATGACATCATGCATCACTGTAGCTGGTGATTTAGTAAATACTTAACTTTATTTTAAGGGACTCTGATAGCACAGTGGTTAACTGAAAGGTTGGTGGTTCAAACTCACCAGCCACTCCATGGGAGAAAGATGTGGCAGTATGCTTCCATAAAGATTACAGCCTTGGAAAACCTATGGGGCAGCTCTACCCTGTCCTATAGGGTTGCTATGAGTCGGAACCGACTAGACAGCAGCAGGTTACCATTACAAGATTTGCTCATTTAAGCTTGTCACATAAACTTGCTTTACCCTCCCAAAATAAACATGTCTGATGTCCAAACTGGAAACCCTGGTGGCATAGTGGTTAAGAGCTACAGCTGCTAACCAAAAGGACAGCAGTTCGAAGCCACCAGGCGCTCCTTGGAAACCGTATGAGGCAGTTCTACCCTGTCCTATAGGGCTGCTATGAGTCAGAATCAACTTGACGGCTTTTTTTTTTTTGATGCACAAATCAGTTTATTGACTAAAAATTGTTATGTTTCCCCAAAGATCAGTTACATGAGAACAGTGGTTGACTAACAATAACTTATTAAAAACTAGTAACAGTCCTCTTCAGCTTCAAAAGCACTGCCTAATGAACAGGACGTACTTTCTGTGTAGGCAACAGAACCCTCTGAGGTGCGGTCTCATCTGCTGCTAAAGGATCTCTTTGGCTCCGGTGGACCAGGTGAAAAGACACAGCTTTCTTCTTCTCTATAAAGGGCTTTTTCTTCCTGTGAGGCTGCAAAGGAGTAGAATTAGAAAAAGTCATTAAAACATAATAACAAAAAAGTGAAAAGTATCACAGTCCACAAGGCATCTTCAATAAACTATGAATGATCAACAGATTTTTAAAACCTACACTTCTAAGGCAAGCTGCATCACCTATATCCTATAGAATTTCTACTTCTCTTCCTTCAACAAACATTTACTGAGTATCTACTCTGCACAGACCTTGCTATGGGTGTTGGGAATAAGGCTGTGGGCAAGTCAGACAAAGTCCCTGTTTTTAGAGACAACAGAAAGCAAATAAACAAGATAATGATTTCAAATGAAGAAAGCAAAAGACAGTGAGGTGCGTGTATGAATAACTCGAGTTATTTTAGATTGGGCATTCAGGGAAGGTCCCTGACAGGTTGAACCAGAACAAGGAGCTGCCACAAGAAAACCAGACAGTTCCCAGCAGGGTGGACACTTCATGTACAAACTACTAAACAAAACTATAAACAACCAGCTAACGTCGAACGAAATTCATCATCCCCATCTACGTTCTTACTTCACTATTCAACTTTGATCTTCTAAACGGAGAAACCATCGTCCCAGGTGAGTAACTGGCCTTACTTTGGGCCCAACTCTTAAATCCTCCCACAAGTTTTCTTTCCCCAGAGCAGACAAGCAGACATCTGCCCTCCTACGCCTAGAGAGACCAGCAATTTTCTGCCTGGACTCCATGAAGCAAAGGTAGCACGTCTGTGTCCTGTGTTACGGGTGTTTAGTCAACCAAAGGCAAGCAGTGCTGCAGGCCCCACGGAGACAAGAGGAGGACATTCGCCTCGGTCCATTCCTCAGGGAGACTCGGCCGTGGGAGACCCAAACTAAACCGCAACATGTGACCAGAATGGTAGGAGTGACCCACACCAGGGCACCTTGGGGCAGCTCTGTCTCCCCGGGGACAGGAACCCTCCCAGTCCCAGGCCGCAATAGCACTAGCGGGGCCAGCCCGGCCTCTGTAGGCCCAAAGCGCCCCGCCGCCGAGACAACGAAGTCTTGCTTACCATATTGTGGCCGCACGGATCTCACCCCAAGAACTGCGGCGATGACGCTCTCGAAGTCCGGGGCACCAACAAGGCCCGGCTGGCAGCGGACACTTCAGGCCTAGCCACACGTGAAAGCCCAAGCCGCGGACAGTAGCGTTACGCCCCAGGATGTGGAAATGGACCAATCACGGAAAAGCTGATGGATGCTGACCGGAAGGTACGCACAGCTCGTTCGGCCGCTACGATCGCGAGAAGCTATCGGGAGGTCGGGCTGACCCGGTTCCCGCCCCCGGGGGGCGGGACTCTTCCTGGTTAGAATAACCCTCGAGGGGAAGGGACTCGTCGACGCCTTTGCAGCTTTGAGGCACAAAACGGGGTCACTGTTCGTGGGAGAACTTGCTTCTATACCGCCCTCTACCGCGAACAGTGACGATGCATTTAGCATCCCTATTGACAATTGTATTCCGTGCCTATTCCCAACCATAACAGAACAAAACGGTATGCTCAAAGGAAGGTGGCCACCCTCTCCGGTCTCCGAGGTTTCAGGTTCCCTAAACTCTGGGCGGGCGCGGAGTCGGTTGCCTTGGCAACGGAGGATCCCGGGGTCCTGATATTCCCGCCAGACTTAATCAGCTCTTTATTTTCCACCTTTGAATGGACTGCATACAAATGTCCAGTTAACAAAACCCGCGAGATGACCGTTAGAGGTATTGGAAATAGTAAAATATATTCAGAATCTCATAGGTATTTGCATACCTTAATTTATGAGGTGGAAATATTTATTTTCTTCCAAGTCATTCCTCAAATGTTTCAAAGTGGCTTAAGCAAACAGTGTATAAGCACACCTCCTCGGGAAGATTTCAGGCAGGCGTTGACAAACTTAAACAGCTGTTGGCGCAAAACGGTCGCGAATACGTTCAAAGTTTTATCAGCAGGACTATTCTCAAATTTGTGCTTCCCCTTGGCAATTTCTGGCGTCTTTTCAATGTCTATGTTACCTCGGCTTGTGTATTTATGTCTTACATATTACCACTAATATTTATGAAAATTTATTCTTTTATTACAATAAAATTTATAGAAACAATTTAGGTTAAGACCACAGGACTTGCCTTGGGATATTGCTTTGTAATGCAGAGATGATGCATAACACAACACTCCTATAAGCCAGACATTCATTATTGCTGTTTGTTATCTAGAATTAAGCTCCATGAGGGCAAATTTTGTTTTGTTTTCAATCTGTTCTATTTACTGCTGTCTCTATCCTCGGGGCCTAAGATAGTGACACTTATACTCAACAGTGCTGAAATATCAGGAAACCCTGGTGGTGTAGTGGTTAAGTGTTAAGGCTGTGAACCAAAAAGTGGAAGTTTGAATCCACCAGGTGCTTGTTGGAAACTCTATGGGGCAGTTCTACTCTGTCCTATAAGGTTGCTATGAGTTGGAGTCACTTCCACAGCAACTGGTTTGTTTGTTTTTTTTAAATTTTTTTATTGTACTTTAGATGAAGATTTACAGAATAGTTTCTCGTTAAACAGTTAGTACACATATTGTTTTATGACATTGGTTAACAACCCCACGACCTGTCAACACTCTCCCTTCTCAACCTTGGGTTCCCTATTACCAGCTTTCCTGTCCCCTCCTGCCTTCTAGTCCTTGTCCCTGGTCTGTTGTGCCCCATTAGTCTCATTTTGTTTTATGGGCTTTTCTAATCTTTGGCTGAATGGTGAACCTTGGGAGTGACTTCATTACTGAGCTAAAAGTGTGTCTGGGGGCCATACTTAAGGGTTTCTCTAGTCTCTGTCAGGCCAGTAAGTCTGGTCTTTTTTGTGAGTTAGAATTTTGTTCTACGTTTTTCTCCAGCTTTTTCCCAGACCCTCTGTTGTGATCCCTGTCAGAGCAGTCAGTGGTGGTAGCTGGGCACCATCTAGTGGTACAGGACTCAGTCTAGAGGAGGCTGTGGTAGTTGTGGTCCATTAGTCCTTTGGACTAATCTTTCCCTTGTATCTTGTTTTCTTCATTCTCTCTTGCTCCTGAAGTGGTGAGACCAGTGGCATATCTTAGATGGCTCCTCACAGGCTTTTAAGACCCCAGACGCTACTCACCAAGGTAGAAGGTAGAACATTGCGTTTATAAACTATGTTATGCCAACTGAGCTAGATATTCCCCAAGACCATGGTCCCCACAGCCCCCAGCCCAGCAGTTTGGTCGCTCAGGGAATTTGGATGTGTCTATGGAGCTTCCGTGACCTTTCCTTCTACAAGTTGTGCTGGCTTCCCTGGTATTGTGTACTGTCTTACCCTTTACCAAAGTTACCACTTATCTATTGTCTATTTCGTGTCCCTCCCACCTCTCCCTTGTAACCATCAAACATTGCTTCTTTTTGTGTGTAAACCTTTTCATGAGTTTTTATAGTAGTGGTCTCATACAATATTTGTCCTTTTGTGATTGACTTATTTCACTCAGCATAATGCCCTCCAGATTTGTCCATGTTATGATTCACAGATTCATCATTGTTCTTTATTGTTGCATAATACTCCATTGCGTGTTTGTACCATAGTTTGTTTATCCATTCATCTGTTGATTGGCATCTAGGTTGTTTCCATCTTTTTGCTATTGTGAACAATGCTGCAGTGAACACAGGTGTGCATATGTCTATTCGTGTGACAGCTCTTATTTCTCTAGGATATATTCCTAGGAGTGGGATTGCTGGATCATATGGTATTTCTATTTCTAGGTTTCTCAGGAAGTGCCATATTGTTTTCCAAAATGGTTGTATCATTTTGCTTTCCCAGTAGTTCATAAGAGTTCTGATCTCCCCACAGCCTCTCCAACATTTGTTATTTCCAGTTTTTTTGATTTGTGCCGGTAATGCCGGGGTGAGATGGTATCTCATTGTGGTTTTGATTTGCGTTTCTCTAACGGCTAGCGATCGCGCACATTTATTTCCTCGTGTGTCTGTTGGCCACTTGAATATCTTCTTTGGTGAAGTGTCTGTTCATTTCCTTTGCCCGTTTTTTAACTGGATTATTTGTCTTTTTGTTGTAGGGTGTTGAATTTTATTGTAGATATTAGAGATTAGACCTTTGTCTGATTTTTAATGTCCAAAAATTTTCTCCTAGTCTGTAGGTTCTCTTTTAACTCTTTTGGTGAAGTCTTTTGGTGAGCATAAGTGTTTAATTTTTAGAAGATCCCAGTTATCTAGCTTATCTTCTGGAGTTTGTGTGTTGTATGCTGTTAATGCTGTGTATAAGGGCCTCTAGTGTTGATCCTATTTTTTCTTCTATGAACTTTATAGTTTTTAGCTTTATATGTAGGTCTTTGATCCATTTTGAATTAGTTTTTGTGTATGGTGTGAGGTCTGGGTCCTGCTTCATTTTTTTGCAAATGGACATTTAGTTTTGCCAGCACCATTTGTTAAAAAGACTGTCTGTTCCCCATTTGATGGACTTTGGGCCCTTGTCGAAGATCAGGTGACTGTACGTGGATGGATTTACATCTGGGTTTTCAATTCTGTTGCATTGGTCAATGTATCTGTCATTGTACCAGTACCAGGCTGTTTTGACTACCGTAGCTGTATAGTAGGTTCTGAGGTCAGTGCAAGTCCTCATACTTTATTCTTCTTCTTCAATAGTGCTTTACTTATCCGGGGCCTCTTCCCTTTCCATATAAAGTTAATGATTAGTTTTTCCATCTCTTTAAAGAATATTGTTGGTATTTGGATTGGGATTGCATTGTATTTGTAAATTGCTTTGGGTAGAATTGTCATTATCACAATGTTGTGTCTA
>NW_004443938.1:28412003-28441156 GCF_000243295.1 Trichechus manatus latirostris
TTTGGTTTCTTGTAGTAGTGTTTTATAGTTTCTTTGTATAGGTCTTTTACATCCCTGGTTAGATTTATTCCTAAGTATTTAATTTTTTTAGGTGCTGTTATAAATGGTATTGTTTCCTGATTTCCTTTTCATCATTCTCTTTATTGGTGTATAGGAATCCAACTGATTTTTGTATGTTTATCTTGTATCCTGCCAGTCTGCTGAATTTTTCTATTAGTTCCAGTAGTTTTCTCATGGAGTCTTTTGGGTTTTCTATGTATAGTATCATATCATCTGCAAATAGGGACAGTTTAACTTCTTCATTACAAATTTGGATGCCCTTTATTTCTTTTTCTTGCCTTGTTTCTCTAGCTAGGAATTCCAGCACAATGTTAAATAGGAGTGGTGATAAAGGACATCCTTGTCATTTTCCTGTTCTCAAGGGAAATGTTTTTAGCCTCTCTCCATTAAGAATGATGTTGGCCGTTGGTTTTGCACAGATGTTATTATGTTGAGAAATTTCCCTTGTATACCTATTTTATTGACAGTTTTTATCAGGAATGGGTGTTGGACTTTGTCGAATGCCTTTTCTGCATCAATTGAGATGATCATGTGATTCTTTTCTTTCCTTTTGTTTACGTAGTGGATAACGTTGATTGACTTTCTAATGTTGGACCATCTTGCATACCTGGTATGAATCCTGATTGGTCATGGAGTATTATTTTTTTGATATGATGCTGAATTCTATTGGCTAGAATTTTGTTGAGAATATTTGCATCTATATTCATGAGAGATATTGGTCTGTAATTTTCTTTTTTTGTGGCGTCTTTGCCCGGTTTTTGTATCAGGGTTATGCTGGCTTCATAGAATGAATTTGGAAGTGTCGCTTCCTTTTCTGTGTTCTGATATAGTTTGAGTAGTACTGGTGTAAGCTCTTCTCTGAATGTTTGGTAGAATTCTCCAGTGAAGCCATCCGGGCCAGGGCTTTTTTTGTTGGGAGTTTTTTTTTTTTTTTTAATTACCTTTTCAATCTCATCTCTTGTTATGGGTCTGTGCATATTTTCACCATCACTTTGTGTTAGTTTGGGTAGGTAGTATGTTTCTAGAAATTTATCCATTTCCTCTAGGTTTTCAAAATTGTTGGAGTATAGTTTTTCATAATACTCTGTTATGATCTTTCTTATGACAGTTGGGTCTCTTGTAATGTCCCCCATTTCATTTCTTATTTGGGTTATTTGTGTCTTCTCCTGTTTTTCTTTTGTCAGTTTGGCCAGTGGTTTGTCGATTTTGTCGATCCTTTCAAAGAACCAACTTTTGGTTTTCTCGATTCTTTCTGTTGTTTTTCTATTCTCTATTTCATTTATTTCTGCTCTGTTCTTTATTATTTCCTTTCTTCTGGTGGCTGTGGGCTTTTTTTGCTGTTCTCTTTCTATTTGTTTGAGTTGTGTAGTTAATGTTTTGATTTTGTCCCTTTCTTCTTTTTTGATGTGTGCATCTATTGCTATAAATTGTTCTCTGATCACTGCCTTTGCTATGTCCCAAAGGTTTTGGTATGATGTGTTCTCATTCTCATTTGATTCTAGGATTTTTTGATTCCATCTCTGGTTTCTTCTATTACCCAGTGGGTTTTTTTTTTTTAACTAACCTAAAAGTTGGTGGTTCGAACTCACCCAGCAGCACTGTGGAAGGGAGGCCTTGTGTTAAGATTACAGTCAAGAAAACTCTGTGGAGCAATTCTACTCTATAACACATGGAGCTACCATGAGTTGGAATAGACTACACAGCAACAGGTTTGGTTTTTTACATATATTTAGATATTAAATCCTTACAAAAAGATTTAAGGAGGTACGCTATTATTATATTATCCTTTTTTACAGATTAGAAATTGAGGAACAGAAAGTTAAGTGGCTTTTGTCCATGGACACAAAGCAATAAGTGATGAAGCCAGAATGTGAACTCAGTACTGTAGCTTGAGAATCACACCTTTAACTGTTAAACAGTATATCTCATTTCAAAAAGCCAGCTCATAGTATGAGCTTACATGTGCCACAGACTGTTCTAAATGCTGTCTATATATTGTGGTTGTTCTTAGTTGCCTTCTAGTCAGCTCTGACTCATGAGAACAAAACACTGCCCAGGCCCACACCATCCTCATGATCACTGGCATGCTTGAGTCCATTGCTGCCTTCCAATGTAGGGGGCTCATCTTCCAGCACTATAATGGACAATATTCTGTTGAGGTCCATAGGGTTTTCATTGGCTAATTTTCAGAAGTAGATCGCCATGCCTTTCTTCCTAGTCTATTTTAGTCTGGAAGCTCTGCTGACCCTGTCAGATGACTCTGCTGGTATTTCAAATACTGGTGGCATAGCTTCCAGCATCACAGTGACACACAAGCGACCACAGTACAACAAACTGACGGACAGGTGGTGGGTACATATATTAGGTCATTTAATATTTGTTACATACAGTATCTAACACAATGAGGTCATTAAAATGGTTTATATACAAAATCCTGGCTTGTTGTCACACAGAAAAGTGTTGTTTCCTACCATGAAAAGCACCCATAATTGAATAATATAGTAATGACAATAAACCCAAACCATACTTGTCAGAGTAGAAACATTAGTATGCTCTGATTAATGGTACCTATTTCAAAGTAAGGAGCCCTGGTGTCACAGTGGTTAAGAGCTCGGCTGCTAAGCAAAAGGTCAGCAGTTCAAATCCACCAGCCACTCCTTGGAAACCCTATGGGGTAGTTCTACTCTGTGCTATAGGTCACTGCGAGTCAGAATCGACTTAATGGCAATGGGTTTGTTTTTTGTTTTTTCAAAGTGATTAAGCAAAAACTTCTGGATTAATCTAGGCTTTGAAAAGCTTTTTTTCCCCCATATGAAACTAACTCACCCATTAAAATTGTGTTTATCATTTCAGCCCCAACTTGGAGAGCTACTCTCCATCATCCCCACCCATGAGGTCAATGAACACAAAACACTGCTCTGGTAGCACCCAACTAAGTAGACTCTGAAGCAGTGACTTTAGGAGTTATAAGTTATATGCTTGAAAATATCAATAGAACTTTTGGAGGCACTTAATTTACAAAAAGGGAAATGCAACAAGATGAATATACCAGGATCCAAATTTGTAACAGTAAAAAATAAAACAATTAAAATCCCATTAGTAGGGAATTAATTCTGTTTACTGACTCTTGTTCTTACAGCCAAAAGTACATACATTTCATTGGTGAATACACTTGGAAGTATTTAATCTAAGTTAACTTTCTTTACTGTGTCTTTTGTCGTTATAAAATGAATTTTGAGTTTTCTTTGGTATGTTTTGGTTGCGCTCACTCTAGGATATAAAAAGCTCACAAATCATTATTCATCGCTTTTCCTTTGAGTAACATTTGATTTAAAAGATGAAAACTTATTAAAAATTATGGAGTAATTACATCATGCATGCATTTAACTTATGACTTTATGCTTTCAGCAAATGAGAGAGATAAAATTACCATCATTCTTGTTGGGGGGAACTGGTGACTCTGCTTGTCATTTTATTAATAAACACACACTTAGAATGAGGACAGGAGGGAGACATTTATATACCCTTCCCTCAATCACTCTTGTGCTTCTTATGGAATTTTAATGCTTACAGGTAAGCTGTTTTTTTTCCCTTAAAATATAGCACTTAAATGTAAACTAACTCTTCAACTGTGGCCCAATTAAAGAACCAGACATCTCTTCCAATGCTGAGATAAAAACAGACTGTTAGACTTATTGAGACAGTATATTTATATATTGTATTTTAGGGCAGTATAAGGGATTTTCAAATATAATTTTTGCTTTACAACTTAATCCCCTACATAAGGTGCTACTCCATTTTATTTAAAATTAAGCTAACCAGTAAGACGCAGTTAAATTAAAAAACAAATATCATTGTAAGCACTCAGATGATGTGTAAATGATCTGATTTTACAATCTTAGAGACAAAGTCAGGCAATTACAAAATTGTTTATTAAATTTTCATTGTAGTAATTTCTTCACAGTCCTAAACTACATTGTTTTCTGATGAAGTTTATCTTTTCCACAGCTTCCATTCCGTGTGCTTAGGAGTCTCACCTTTCTCTCTGTAGCCCAGACTTTTTTTCTGACCTTCAGATTCATGTATCCAACTGATTACTATACATTTATCCACATGTGGATGTCCCAACAGGCAGGTAGTTAAAAAAAACCATGTCCAAGATTGAATGCCTCACCTCTCCACTCCTTGACCTTCCCCTTCCCCTCTCTCTACGCCCCTCCCCCACCCCTCCAAGCCCTTCACCAGCTTTACCTCTAGGGTTTTGTATTTCAGAAGGGGCATCACCACTATCCACCTAGTTGCCCAAGCCAGAAATGTGGGTACATTCCTTTTTTTTTTTTTTTTTTTTTACAAATTTTAATGTGGTAAAATATATATAAGCAAACATTTGCCATTGTAACCATTTCTAAGTGTACGATTTAATGATATTAATTATATTCACCATGCTGTGCAGCCACTACTACTATTTCTAAAAGTTTTTCATCATCCCAAACAGAAGCTCAGTACCCTGTAAGCGGTAACTCCCTATTCTCCACCCCACTCACTCCCAGACCCTGGTAACCACTAATAAACTTTTGTTTTTATGCATTTGCCTATTCTAGATATTTCATAAAGTGGGATTATACAATATTTGTCCTTTTGTATCTGACATTTCACTAAGCATAATGTTCTCAAGGTTCATCCATGTCATAACATGCATCAGAACTTCATTTCTATTTATGCCTGAATAATATTCCATTGTATGGAAATACCACACTTCATTCATTCATCTGTTGCTGGACAGATGAGTTGTTTCCACCTTTTGGATATTGTGAATAATGCTACAATGAACACTGGTGTACAAGTATCTGTTTGAGTTCCTGTTTTTCAAGTCTTTTGGTTATATACCTAGGAGTGGAATTGCTGGGTCATGTGGTAATTCTATGTTTAACTTTGAGGCACCATCAAACTATTTTCCACAGTGGCTGCACCATTTTAACATTCCCACCAACAAAGCACAAGGGTTCCAATTTCTCCACATCCTCGCCAATGCTTGTTATTTTCGGTTTTTTTGATAGCAGATATCCTAGCGGACGTGAAGTGGTATCTCTTTGTGTTTTGATTTGCATTTCCCTAGTCTAATGACACTGAGCATCTTTTCATGCGTTTATTGGTCATTTGTGTATCTTCTTTGGAGAAATGTCTATTCTAGTCCATTGCTCACTTTTAAATTGGGTTTCTCTTTTTGGTGTTGAATTGTAGGAATTCTTTATATATTCTGGACATTAAATCCTTATCAGATATATAGTTCCCAAATATTTTTCTCCCATTCTGTAGGCTATCTTTTCCCTTTCATGATAATATACAAAAGTTTTTCATTTTGATGACGTCGTAGTGATCTTTTTTGTTGTTGTTGTTGCACATTTCTTTTTATGTCATATCTAAGAATCTATTGTCAAAAACAAGATCCTAAAGCTTTATTCATGTTTTCTTCTAAGAGTTTTTATGGTTTTGGTTCTTATATTTAGGTCATTGATCATTCTGAGTTAATTTTCATATATTTTGTGAGGCATAGTATGGATCCAACTTTATTCTTCTGCACGTGGAAATTCAGTTGTTCCAGCACAATTTCTTGAAGAGACTGTTCTTTCCCCCATTGAATGAACTCGGTACCCTTGTTGAAAATTAATTGGCATAGATGTATGAGCTTATTTCTGGAATCCCAATTCTATTCCAATGATCTATATGTCTGTCCTTATACCAGTAGCAGACTGTTTTGATTACTTTAGCTTCATAGTATGTTTTGAAATTGGGAAATAGTAGTCCTCCTACTTGGTTCTTTTTTTTAGATTATTCTGCATCATTTTAATTTTTTTATTGTGCTTTAGATGAAGGTTTACAGAGCAAACTAATTTCTCATTAAACAATTAATACACATATTGTTTTGTGACATTGGTTGCCAACCCCATAATATGTCAACACTCTCCCCTTCTTGACCTTGGGTTCATTTCCATTCATCTAGTTTTCCTGTCTCCTCCTGCCTTCTCGTCCTTGCCCTTGGGCTGGTGCCCATTTAGTCTTGTATACATGGTTGAGCTACTGTGTTATTGTTTGTTTTATAGGTCTGTCTAATCTTTGGCTGAAGGGTAAACCTCAGGAGTGACTTCAGTACTGAGTTAAAGGGTGTCTGGGGGCCATACTCTCGGGGTTTCTCCAGTCACTGTCACACCAGTAAGTCTGGTCTTTTTTTGTGAGTTTGAATTTTGTTCTACATTTTTCTCCAGCTCTGTTTGGGACCGTCTATTGTGATCCCTGTCAGAGCAGTTGGTGGTGGTAGCTGGGCACCATCTAGTTGTGCTGGACTCAGCCTGGTGGAGGCTATGGTAGTTGTGGTCCATTAGTCCTTTGGACTAATCTGTCCCTTGCGTCTCTGGTTTTCTTCATTCTCCCTTGTTCCAGACGAGGTGGGACTAGTGGAGTATTTTAGATGACTGCTCACAAGCTTTTAAGACCCCAGCTACTTTGTTCTTTTACAAGATTGTTTTGGGCAGGTACATTGTTAACTTTTCCAAGGCTTCCAATTGGTTTGTTTGGTTCGACCCCCTGCTGAGAATTTGCATTTCCACCCCAGATATACTGAATCAGAATCTACATTTTAACAAGATTCCCAGGTGCTTCTTAGGGATCCCCAGGTGATTCTTGTGTATAAACAAGCTCCTGTTAAAATGTAGATTCCAATTCAGTATATCTGGGGTAGAAATGCAAATTCTCAGCAGGGGGTCGAAATGAAAGGAACTGGTTTGAAGCCCCGAAATTTTCCCTCTCTCTCGTTTGTCATATGTAACAACCAGGGGAGGATTATCCAATAGACAAGGTAAGCATGGTGCTTACCTTTCTTACCAGATCATCTGTCGTGAACAATTTCACATTTTTTCACATCAAAGATTCTGCTTCTAGGTATGGCTTGCATCTATCTCTTTCCCAACCCCAGAGCACTTCCCTATAGAATCAAAGCCTCTTTTAAGAGGAAGTTTGTATGTTTTTTTAAAATTTTTATTGTGCAGTAGGTGAACAGTTTACAGAGCAAATTAGTTTCTCATTCAATAGTTTGTATATTAAGTGTTCCATAACATTGGTTTCATTCCCCACAATGTGTCAGCACTCTCCCCATTTCCATCCTAGTTTCCCCATGTCCTTTTCTCCTGATTTTCTATCCCTTCCTCCCTTCTCATCTTTGCTTTTGGGCAAAAGTCACCCTTTTGATCTCATATACTTGATTGTTCTAAGGAGCATGTTCCTCTTGGGTGTTATTGTTTAGTTTATGGGCCTGTCTATGGTTTGGCTGAAAAGTTGTCTCCGGGAATGGCTTCAATTCCAGTTCAGAAGGGTATCTCAGGGTCATAGTCTCAGGGGTTCCTCCAGTTTCTGTCAGACCAGTAAGTCTGGTCTTTTTTGTGAATTTGGTTTTTTGTTCTACTCGAAGCCTCTTTTCAAATTTACAATCCCTGACAGGGATGGATTACCCAGTAAGTAAGGTAAACATGGGCTGACTTGTACTTACTTACTAATCTGCAGTGAACAATTTCATATGTTTTCCACCAGTGGTGAAACCCATGTGAAAATGTTCACTACAGATTAGTAAGCACAAGTCAGCCCGTGCTTACTTTGCTTACTGGGTAATCTGACCCTGGTAACAATCACTTCTATCTCACAACTGTCCCTGAATTCATTTATGTCTCTTTATCCTGGTTGGACCCACCATCACCTCTCAACCAGATTATGGCAATAATAATGGTCTCCATGCTTCTAATATTGCCTCTTTCAATCCAGTCTCTACATTGCAGCCAGGGTCATTAGGGCAAATCTGAGCACATTACCACTAGGTTTAAATACCTCAGAGGATGCCTGTTGTCTAAGTATGAATTCCAAACTCCTTTAGAAAGTTAACAAGGACCCTCAAGATTTAGCCCTTGTTCACCCCTTAGCCACATCACAGCTTCTATCTTCAGGAAACTATACAGTTCTGGTCTCAGGGACAAACAAGGCTAGCTAGACACTGGTATGGGAAGAATGCAGAATCTAATTGGTCATTTAGATTTGTGTCTACTTGTGTCCAACTGGAGAGAAAGAATACGAAAAAAATGCAAAATTTCAAGCAAGCAATAAAAGATTGTTGAAAGAAGTCAGTTGCAACTCAGGAATACGAACTTCCTTTTACCAATCAGGGAAAAGAATTGCTTAGGATGCAGTTTGAATTTGGTTTAGCAAAACCAATCCTTTCTGGAGGTTGTGGATTTGGAGACCTCCTGAAGTTATAGGGATTTAAAAACGGTCCTGAATGTGTCTCTGTGGTTCAAGTAGATTCTTCAGTCATGGGTTTTTGACCATTAAGCAAATGGCTAATTATAAAGCCAGTAACTTTTGCTTGTGTGAAGTGGTAAAAATCTGTTTTTCTTAGTGTCTAAGTGATTCTAAAAGTCTAGGATGGTTTAGAATTAAATATTTATGGATATTAAAACCAAAAGTAATATTTTGTATTACATTTAATGATACTTTGTAATTATTGGGGCAGTCTAATTGTACTTGGTATTAAAGTGTTTCTAATTTTTTAAAAATCTGGAATATTGTAGAATCTGATCTATTACCCATGCAATCCCAATTTAAACTATATAGCTAATTTTAGACTTGTAAAGTTGAGAGGAATAAGAATATTTTTACTTTGTAAATAATAATGAAACATATAAGAAAATTTGGTATACAGCATTTATAAATATAAAATATATTAGTTTAAAAAGTGTTAAAATGCTTGTTACAGTCGCATTTGGGCATTTGAAGTGCTTATAAAGAAATTCAAATCTGTTAAATTTATATATACTGTTTAATATCTTAAAGGAACTATAATGCAGTAGTTGAAGAAAACATTTGGGTTGTTCCTAGAGGGATCTGTGGGATGTTAACTAATAAACATAATCAGAGGAAAGGAAAAGAAAGGGAGCATTCCAGTTGGAGGGAATAGCATAAACAAAGTTGGGATGTTGGAAGAGTGCCTAACGTATTTGGGTAACAATGAGTTATTTAATTTGGCCCACTTGAGGCATACAGGGAGAATAATCTGGAACGGTGGTCTGTGGTTAGACTACAGAGGATCCTGAAGGCTAGATTAAGTTCATAGGAGTTATTCAGTAGGCAAAGGGGACTTAAAGGAAAATCCTGAGTAAGAATAACATGATAGTTATCCTGTAGGAAGATTAAAGTGGAATGTGGTAGGATTAAGAATGGATTGGTTTGAAAAAAAAAAAAAGAGTGGATTGATTGGAGAAGACTCTGAGAGGTAATCACTGAGATTTTAGAGGCAACCACAGACCAAACTAAAGAGATAACAAACTTAAACTGACTGCGGTAAAAGGTGACTTATAGCTTAGATATATGCACACCCATGTTCATTGCAGCACTGTTCACAATAGCAAAAAGATGAAAACAACCTAGGTGCCCATCAACGGACAAATCGATAAATAAATTATGGTATATCCACCCAATGGAATACTATGCAACGATAAAGAACAACAATGAAGCCGTGAAACATAACATGGAGGAAGCTGGAGGTCATTATGCTGAGTGAATTTAGTCAGTCACAGAAGGACAAATATTGTATGAGACCACTACTATAAGAACTCAAGAAAAGGCTTACACAGAAGAAAACATTCTTTGATGGTTATGAGGGTGGGGAGGGAGGGGGAAGTTTATTTACTAACTAGATAGTAGGTAAGGATTATCTTAGGTGAAGGGAAGGACAGCACATACTACAGGGAAGTCAGCTCAACTGGACTAAACCAAAGCTAAGAAGTTTCCTGAATACAATCAAACACTTTGAGGGACAGAGCTGCAGCGGTAGGGGTCTGGGAACCATGCTTTCAGGGGACATCGAGGTCAACTGGCATAACAAAGCTCATTAAGAAAATGTTCTGCATCCTACTTTGGTAAGTGGAGTCTGGGGTCTTAAAAGCTTGCAAGTGGCCATCTAAGATGCATCAAGTGGTCCCAACCACCTGGATTAAAATAGAATGAAGAACACCAGAGACACAGGAAAGTATTAGCCCAAGAGACAGAAAGGGTCACATAAACCAGAGAGTTCATCAGTCTGAGACCAGAAGAACTACATGGTGCCTGGCTACCACCAATGACCGCCCTGACAGGAAACACAACGGAGAGTCCTGGATGGAGCAGAAGAAAGGTGGGGTACAGAACTCAAATTCTAGTAAGATCAGACTTAATGGTCTGAGACTGGAGGAACCCCAGAGAGCATGGCCTCTGGATTCTCTTATCAGCCCAGGACTAAAACAATTTCTGAGGCCAACTCTTCAACAGGGATTGGACTGGACTGTGGGACATAAAATGATACTCGTGAGGAGTGTGCCTCTTAGCTCAAGTAGATACAAGAGACTAAACGGGCAGCTTCTGTCTATAGGTGAGATGGGAAGGCAGAGAGGGTTAGGAGCTGGCTGAATGGACATGGGGAATCAGGGGTGGAAAGGAGTGTGCTGTCACAGTACAGCGAGAGCAATTAGTCATATAACAATGTATGTATAAATTTTTGTATGGGGAAAAAAAAAAGACGACTTACAGCTTAATTATGAATTGCTATGAACAACTAGAGACAAATTGTCATCAGTGTTGGGTGTCCCCTGCTCCAATTGGCTGACCTAGATAAAGGTCAAATGTTCATCCAGGAACAAATCCATGGGAAGACAAGCACTGAAAATGCTCATTCTCTCCCCCCTAGGATATTCATCTAATTATGAAAAATTAGCATATATAGCCTTTTCCCTTAAAGCCCCTAGAAATGATACCTGTTTTTAGCAAAAAAAAAAAAATCCTCACACAAACTTTAGAGTTCTTAGCTTTTCTCTAGAGTTTTATGCTTTAGTATTAGTGATGACCACCCTTTAAAGGGCAAAGTGTTCGAAGCTCATAAACTAAGCGCAGACTCAGGGTTGAAGAGGCTGTCCCCTCCACACCCCAGTGCTCTTGCTCTCTTGGGGTCTGGCTGTCTGTGGGCAGCAGTGCTGTTGGCAGCAACTCCATACAGAAGTCTGAGTTGAGATCCAGAGTTAAATCACAATACATCAGATGTCATCATGGCACTGTGTAAAATAAGAAAATGTCCATTTCTTACCTCCACTGGGTTTTAGAAAGTAATGTTTCAATGTAGAACCTGGTTTATCCATACTGAAACCAAGACCACTGAGTGGATTCCTACTCATAGCAACCCTATAGGACAGAGCAGAACTGCCCTATAGGATTTCCAGGGAGGGGCTGGTGAATTTAAAACTGCTGATCTTTTGGTTAGCAGCTGTAGCTCGCCGTAGTCTTAACCACTGTACCACCTTACCCTGAGAAAAAAATGGAAAGGTAACAACTACTGTTCCTCCCTGGAGATGTACTGTTAATTTTTAATAGCATACTTGGGGCCAATTTTTCAAACCTACTTTCTTGAGGGGTGAGTCCCCAATTTTCCTCTATGTCTTCTGTCTAGGATAATGGTACTCAATTTGCTTTGCAACGTTCCTATCTTTGTCCTTGTTCTGGGGTTAGGGAGGCTGTGTTAATAACTACTGTTGAAGATCGTGAAATGTATATTCTAATTCTGGTCTGGTCATAGTATGTATGTCCCCAACCTCTCCTCTTGCTTGTAATACATTAAATAGTAAGCCTAATGAGGAAGTTTATCTTCTGTATTATAAACTCTAAAGGGAATACCTTTTATATTTTTGCATTATAAGGTGTATAAAAACATCAATATGAAATATCCTTAGAAATAAAAGAAAGCAAGTTTTTAAAAGATTCTGTACACTGCTTTTAAAAGCAGAAATTCTTTAGGCAGATATTTTAAATAAAAAGGTCAGATCAGAAAGCCTTACATACAAAATATTTTAGAAAGTTAAAACCCGTTGCTGTCGAGTCGATTCTGACTCATAGCAACCCTATAGGACAGAGTAGAACTGCCCCCTAGGGTTTCCAAGAAGTGGCTGGTGGATTTGAACGGCCAACCTTTAGGTTAGCAGCTGAGCTGTTAACCACTGTGCCACCAGGGCTCCTTCAGAAAGTTAGGTGGAGTTGAAGTAACAGAAAAGCTGTCTCATTCTTGCTTTAAAGACTGAGCACTGTCTGAATACACCAGAAATTGGAGCAAACTAAAACTGGGGGTTTCCCAATGATTTTATTGAGGTAACTTTTCCCAATTTTATACATATATGCATTTTATATATACTTAGGAAAGCTAAACAATGTTCTAAGGCACTTAGAATTGTGCACAGCAAAGTGTTCTATAGTATTGTACAACTAGATAGAGCATAATTTTGCTTTTAAATAACACAAACACCAGTACAGAATTAAAAAAGATAACAATCTTTCTTTCAGGTTACAATAGTGGAATACATATACCTATGTGTGTATTCTTGTACATATTTATACCCACATACTATAATACAGTACAGATAAAGAACAACAAAAAAGGAGAAACTGTCATGTTCATCAGTATACAGTTCCAGTTATTTACACCCACAGATATTATACCTGTGTAATATGTAGGATTAGGTCACTCACTGGAAACCAGAAATCATTCCGTCAGTATGATAATGATCACAGCTTACCAGTCTTATCACCTTAGCCAATGCTATTGAAATAACCAAAGAATGCACACAGTTCTTTAAAAATTACTGTTACATAGAAAAAAAAAATGACTAGTTTGAGTTCGGAGTAGGTACTAGATCTGGTGAAATCGGTGCAGAATGTTTGGAACACACTGGCACATTTCTAAGCCACAAAAGAAATGTTAAAAAAGAAAAATGAAAATTAGTGCCTGTATTTTAGGTGATGAAAGTGGTTTGACCCTAGATTCATTCTGATTTGTTTTTGCAATGCTAGTCAGCACTGCAGTGGCAACTTCTCATGTGGAGGCTCTCTAAGCAATGTAATGATACAGTCAAACTATAACGAAAGTATCCAATAAGGAAAAGCCCCCCAAATTGGCGAGTGGCACAAATATAATTGGCATTTTAACACACTATAAAATTTACCTGAGGGTGGAGTGGCACTCTGCCTCATTTACTCCTTTCATTAAAAAAAAAAAAAAATACTGCTACTTAAAAAGATAAGAATTCTTAAGCATCTTCTAAAAGTTGTCAATATAACTACCTTTGTCAGCTTTTGAGTTGTTCTGCATCAAAATAGGTATTCAGAAATTTTAATATTTTAAAAAATTATAGTGGCTACATTTATTCCACTCTACTAGCCACCACTCATCCAAGTAATTTCAAGACATATTTACATTCAGTTTTGGCAACAAAAAGTGACAAAAGAGAATGTTTATGTATTGTTAGTATTGTCTGGTAATGTTTCACCTAGGTAAAACTCACCTTGTTTTGTGTGTGACCACTGCTGAAGTATGAACACTATGCATATAATCCACAGCTGATCCACATTCCCTTCATAATGCAACATTCACAAATCTTATTAGAAAAGTTGAACCACCCGGCTACATTTATACAGGAGGAATTCAAGCATTTGTGTGTGGATCAAATGCCTTTTCAATAGGATAAACAGGTGATTGTTTTGGAAGCACAGGATGTTGACTGAGCAGGTGAAATCTAATGGTGGTTTTCAAAGACCAGCAGTTTTGTTTATGTGAGTTGTTAGCTCGTGTCTGTGGTTAAGCCACGCAACAATCCTGATGACACTGACAAGGATTATGACTAGCAGTGTCTTTCTCAAGTAAAATTGTGAGGCCAAAAAAAAAAAAAAAAGTTTGCATTACGTCAACCCTCTAAGTACGTAGAGGGACTAGGCCAAGTCACTGTGCCCGGTGGAACAGCCAAGCTGCCCACTAAACTCTTCCTGAAGAACTTACAAACTAAGCTGCACTGAAGCAGAAGGCTCGAAAAATGGTGGATACAAAACAACTCTTCAGGGCCCAACGACTCTTCAGGGCCCAACGAAATGCAAGGCCGCAGAGATGATGATTTGGGATAGGCACTTCTTCCTGTGTGTCTTCAAATTGCAAGATATTCAAACCAGGTGGTTCTTCCCTCCTGAGAAGGCATATGAACATGGAGGGGGGCTTTTTTTTTCTTTTTTAATTTTTACAGTGACTGGGGATGCTACTGGCATTTAGTTGGCAGGGGCCTGGGATATAGGACATTTTGCAATGTGTGGGACAGTTCTGTATAACAAAGAACGGCCCGGCTCCAAATGTCAACAGCACCCCACACTGAGAAACACTGATCAACAACAGTGCTTAGCTCCTATGCACTGCTGTGCTAGCAGTGCGACAAGCTAAATGACATTTTCTGTGTGCAGTGAATACTAGCATTAGCTAAAAATGACCCTTTCTTATAGGATTGACTTTAGGTAGGAATAGCTGCCACAGGATTCTCTATTTTGCCAGAAATCTTACAATTTGTACAATGGGATTTCTTAATTTGGGATAACCCTGTCTTCAAAAGAAGCATAACTGGGCTCTGTTTCAGCTGCTTTCTAGAAATGCTAACAGTGGTTCGTATTTCCACGCAGAGCTCAGGCTTAAAGACTACAAAAAGTAAAGGGAAAGTGAAAGTGAGCATGGTTTGGGGGTTATTCAACCTTTGTCCCCATCCCCTTTTGGTCACTGCCTGCCTTTATAATGGAGCCTGATGCTCCCCTGTGAAACTTGGATTTAAACTATCTGGGAAGGGTTTTCTCTCATAAAGATGTTCCCATTAATTTGACAATTACTTTTGTCACTGCATTCCCCTCTGCCTTTGCTCTCTAGGACATATTTCAGTTCTAGAAGCTCATTCTGCTTTGTCAAGTAAAATGATATATACCACCAATAAGAGCAAATAATCAATAGTGGAAGATGAGCCATTTCAAGATGTCAAGGGACAACTTTGTAAATAAATTGAATCTAACTGGTTCCTTAGTGCTCACAACATACTCTAATGATGTCATGAAATTAGTTGTTGTCTCTAAGTATACACTTTTATTTAGTAAGGTTAGGCTGGAGAGTGTAACTGGAATTTAGGAATGCTTATGCAATTCTACCATACTGATGAAAATGATACAGATTTACATATCTTGTACTTGTTTGATTCTATCTCACCTACTCTGGGGAAAATTTCTCCTTAATTTTGTGTGAAATTTGCTGCTGGGATGACTTAAGAAATACTAGACTGAAGAAAATTTTGAGCCAGGAAAGAAGAAATGAAAGCTTTCCCTGTTTAAGTGTGGACGTACTACTATGTGTTAGGCAAGACTGTCTTTTTCTGTTGTGAACACACTATATTAAAACTCTAGTAATTTTTGAAAGTTGTGTCTGTCTGATTCTATTAAATATAAATAAAATGCTGTTGTGTGTTAATATGGTACCTACGAGGAAATGCAGTGTTAAGGAAATTCTTTTCTCTTTTAAGTGTAAGCTACTGTATTTTTTTTTGCCAATGCAGCACTGAATTAATTGCAGGGTGTGAAACCTGACTTAGACGTTTTTAGGGAGTTATCTCTCATTTTCAATATTTGGTGAATTTTGTGGGTTGTATTTAATCCCTCTACTTCCTAAAATATGTTTCAATTAAACTCCAGAATTTTCCACTAACAGGATATACTTACTAACATTAGAGAGACGTAAGAGATCTACAATCACTATGCTGATAAAGGATATGAAAATAAAACCAGAAAGTCAGTTTTTCTGGGAAAATCAGAGAACTAGATCAGTTTGCTTTTCCCTCCATTTAGAACAGTTGTTAAAATACCCAAATGGTTCTCTAAATAATATAGATTTCATTTAAACAATTTCAAGAATTAATGTGAAGATAAACTATATCTAACATACCAAAATGTAAGACATTTCACATACACAGGAAATTACCAGGCAGGGTTGCTTTAAATGAACACTGACCACCAGTGATTTAATTTTGTCAGGCTAGGAAGACGCTGATCCAACCCATTTAGCATCTTCTTACTACCTGGATATTAAGGTTCTTTTTCCTCAATTTTATTAAAAAAATAAAGGAAAGGTCGTAAATGGAATAGCCACTTCCTTTCTTAGAGTCTATCTAGTACTTTCCTGCCTGGACCTTCCTGGGGATGAGTTTGTTTTCTTCCCTCCTCATATCCTGGGGACTCAGAAAACCCACTCACTTCCTCTGTGTCAGCCTTATGTGTCACCTTAAATAGGGAAAAACCTAGTTGTGTTACAACAACAACCACAACAAAAGAAATCTAATCCCCACACACTTTTATATCCTTTATAGAACCAGGGCTTATTGGTTGGGCTGCAGAAATGCTGGCAGTGGACAGAGGCACAATGATATGGAGGGAGGTCTAGGCCTTTGCTTCCCTCTAGGGCTGCCAGGCAAGAGCCCTCTGGATGGGCTGCTGGTGGGGACACACAGTGTTTCTGTCTTTTAAAAGTAACTATTAAAAGAGTGCCTTATTCTGCAAAATACACCTTAGCTCATAACCCTTTCATTCTTTCCAGTTTTTTATTTGAAGAATCATTCAATTAAATAATTTGTGGTTCAAATTACTTAAATATCAGACTCTTGTTGCTTGCTGTTGATTCCAACTCATAGTGACCCTCTATGACAAGAGTAGAGCTGCCCCATAGGGTTTCCTAGGCTGTAATACAGGAGCAGATCACTCAGGTCTTTTCTCCTGTGGAGCCAATGGGTGGGTTCGAATTGTTGACCTTTCAGTTGGCAGTTGAGCGCTTAACCATTGTGCCACCAAAGCTCCTTAAATACAAAACTAGTGGTGGCTAATTTTTTAGACTTTTAAACTTCTTCATAGACTTGTCAATCAGCATGAGAAGGAGGAGTGGGTAGTTAAATCTGACATATCATACCAGGGAAACAATATATTGAGATTCCAGAGTCTCATTTCTGTACTGGCTACATCTCATTTTAGGAAATAAAAATCTCCTAAATTGACTACACAATGGGGAAAAACTGCTCCTTTATCAACCAAATAGAGACTTTACATGATGTGTCTTGAATGATAGGATGGTGATAATGTCTTCTATTTATGTAAAGGCCTTGTGATTAGAAATCAAAACAATGTTGAAGACCGTAAGTATAAAAAATTAAAAGGAACATTATATTTTCTTGGTATTTTTCCCAAGACACTAAAATGATATAAAATAATATCATTAGGAAAAGAACAACAGTGGCAAAAATTAGAACAAAGTTCATGTCTATGGCTGGGTTTAAACACTATTAAATGGACAAAACCTCAGCCAGTGACAGATATTTGGGCATTCAGAAAAATTTTTTCAAAGCAAAAATATGTCATATTATTAATAAAATGACAACAGTGCAGAATCTAGGTTTATTTTATTAATGCACATAACTGAGTGCAGCAAAAGATGCAACAATGCTAGTTACTTTTCTTAGATATAAAATGGTCCTGCCCTTTCATCATAGGCCAACTGGTGTTAATTTTTTCTTTTTTTTTAAATAAAAGTCATCAATTTCAAGTTGTTCTTCAAAATACCAATGAATGGCAGCATTTAAATTTATCCACCAGATTGAATGGTTGCTTTTGGGCTGAAATATAAAATGACAACCTTCCATATTATGAGCCGGCAACACTTCAGAAGATTCTAGTCCAAGCTTTGAGAATAAAATAAACTCTATTTAGATCTTTTCTTGTTATTATACATTTTATGTATTTTTAACAAAGGGGGCACAAAACTAGCATGAAAGAAAAATTAAATGCAAGGTAGTATTTACATGTATTAAAATGAATAAAGGATTGGAACTTTATATATGATTGTATATATTAGGAAGGAGAAGTTAGACTGTGCCTGTTACTCCGTGGAAAATAGCAATAGACAACAGAGGTTTCTTAGTGTAAACAATACTGACTGCAGGCTCATAGGGAAACCTTCCATGACTCTAACCTCACTGATTCTTTTGCTTTGCAAGTAAATACTATATTTATGGATGTGATCTGTGAACTCTTAAAATGCAGGATAAGTTTTTCCTTACATACAACTTAGCAGAAATTTTGGGTCCTTTTAAGCCTTTGGGTGAGTGTTTTTTGATCCATGTGCTTTTTTTTTTTTTAAATAGCAGCAATCCAACTTAATGAAGCACTGGGGAAAAAAAAATAGTCCTCTGCATTCCGTCTCAGAACTAACTGCAGGCAGCACACTCACATCTTGCTTAGGTATTAACTTTGGATTCAGATTTTTAAAAGGTGTCATGATTGTCAATATCATCTTCCTTAGATTAAGTATGGTCATTTCCACTTCGGAGATAATCAAGAAAATAATCAAGGAAAGACCAAAAGATTTATTTCTAAAGCTTGCTACAGTTTTATAGGGTCACATTATATCTGACTTTATCCCCAGTCCTGTTATTCTTGTGGAAGGTTGGTACACTAGGTAAGGAGTACTAAAAACTGTGTGTAGCTGTGCTACTCAAAGCATGCAACAAAATTTGGGTAAGCATGCTTGTTAAGAGTCAGTAGAAGCCTCTTGCATTTAAGAAAAAGATGCACAAAAACACTCAGACTTATTTCTGGCAATTGGATTCACTGGCACAACATAAATGGTATTTGATATTGTACCATAACAATGGTGAAACAAGAAGAGTCCTCTCGGATCAGGTCTTTCAAAAATGCGTGTTGGGTGATTAGACTCCCAAATCTCTTAATTGTAAGTTCTCAGCTACCAAACGCCTACTTCAAAAATATACTATGCTTCAATTTTTCTCTTTCCTTCATTAACATGATGAAATACTTATCTTTTTTTCTGATTTTCAACTCCCACCCCTTGCCAGTGCCCAGTGATTCCATGCCATTTTTCTTTAACCCGCACTCTAAAGTTTGGCTTTCTGGTAACAGGGAGCCAGTGATTGTCTTCTGCTCATCTTCTTTGATTAAAACTCCTGATGAGGAATGCCTGGTGTAACCATGGTGTCCCTTACCATGAAAACACATGCTGGACAGCAAGGGTCACTGCCTCCTTCCCTTTGCTTGTTGGCCCCATCTGGGCTGCACAGGTGAGGAGCACTTTCCAACAAAGCCGAGTCACACTCTGCCTTCACCACAAGTTAAACTGAAACATACATATTCAAATCCCAGTGCAATATCAGGTTTTCAGGAAGCGGTGCTGCCCCCAAAAGATTATCAATCTGTGTTTCCAAACAGTCTTGCATTTCATTATGGACGATGAAACCTGAAATAAGAAACAGAAACTCTGTGGATCTGTGGTCTAGCAGCACACTCTGCAATCAGTGAACTGAATAAGGTACGTCAATTTCACAATCGAATTACTGCTATACATTACTGTTACAACAGAATACTCTTGTAAATATTATGTTGGAAAGCAGAGATAGCCCCTGTACAAAAGGTGCTGGTTACATCATTCTGGTAATAGAGCAATCAATACACAAAACATCACTATTCTGGAGGGTTATGATCTGGCCCATTTTAAGCAGAGTGGGATGTTTCATAAAGGATTTGGTTATACCTGGTTGATAGTTATAAAATAAAAACATCAACAAATAGTCTCTATTTCATTAGCTTCAGCCTCTCATCACCTACTGATCACTCCAAATCTACTTTCTACACCTGAATTTCCAAACACCTTCTGGGCATTTCCATGCAGATGTTCCACAGGCAAAATACTGAGTATGTCTACAACTTTTCTTGCAAACCTACACTGTGCTTTCTATCTTGTAAAATATTGTTAATCTACATTTTGGTCAAAGATTCTATAGAAGAATCCTGATCCAAAGGGGGAAAATGTGGAATACCATATTCTCATGGAACCCAGACTTTCTGGAGCCACTGAGGCTAGATGAAACCCCGAAACTGTTGCCCTGAGATAATCTCTAAACTTTAAACAAAAAATATTCTCTGAAGTCTTCTTTAAGCTAACAATAAGTTGGCTTATTTAGTAAAGAATGTTTGTGTTGAAAATTGTGCTCTTTTGAAGAACTGTCTATACTGGATCAAATTGACAAAAGTAATTTGAAAGGTAAGATAGGAAGCTGAGAAGGCAGTGAGTTCATGTTAATGGGGGAAGAACAATTCTGAGCACTGCATGCGTTTTTGTCATTCTGTGCTTTTGAACATGGTACTACAATTCAATTCCCCCTTTTTCTTTTCCAACCATGTTTCATTTTCAAGAGCAAGGTCAAAAGCCATCTTTTCCATAAAGCTTTATCTGATCCATCTCTTCAACCTTCCTCTGGGATTCCATATTATACGCAACTCCGTTTGGCATTTCAGTCTGTCTTTTATAATTTATATGTTCACCTACCCTAGTAAACCAGTCTCCTAACTGGTTTCCCTGTCCCAGGCTCTCTCCATCAAATATTCTGCTCCACACTATCACTAGCATTATTATTATAAAATACGGTTCTGATTATTCCAGTCCTTTGCTAAAATCATTTTATGGTTCCCCATTCCCTACAGGATAAAATTTACATTTCTTAGAGTGGCAATCGAGGCCTTTCAGCCCAACACATGTACCCAGCTATATCTTCATCATTATTGCCCAATGCTCTAAATTCTAGTCATTTGCCCCCAAAATGCCATCCATTTTTATGCTCATGCTCTTTCTTCTACCCTTATCATTTCCTCCTTCTGCACCTTGTATAATCTCAGTGAGGCCTTCCCCACACTCCTTTCTTCCCACCTCTTCGAGGAAGCACTTTCTCTCTCTTCTGTGTTCTCATAACATTTTGTTTATACCAGTTATCATATTACATAATCTTTGTATAGGTGTACCTCTGCTATTAGATTGTGAGCAGCTGAGGAACAAATTATCCTTATTCACTTCTACATACTCACAAAACACAACATCTGGCACATGGTAGTACTTAATAAATGTTGCTGTGTTGAAGCATTAAAAAGGGAAGAGTTAAAAAACGTAAAAACAGTTGAAACAAGATTGGTCATTAGTTGATAACTGGGAAGCTGCATGATGGGTACATGGGGTACATTATATTACTTTTGTATGTTTGACTTTTCCAAATTAAAAGTAAAGTAACAATAAAATAGACCAAGCTTTCCAAAACTGGCAAACATGCCATGACTAAGGCAGAAACGTGTCTACTTTGAGTTTAATTCTTAACTCTGCCCCTAATCATCACTTTGGACAGGTATGTGAACTTCCATGCTCTACATTGTTAAACAGACACAATATTATTATGTTTTAGTCACTTGGGACCTTCTTTCTGTCCCTCGATCATACAAAAAATTTCCCACCTCAGGCTCTTTGAGCTAGCTCTTCCCTCTGCACTAGCTCACACTCTTTGGGAGTGGAAGGTTCTTCTCCCCAACAACGTACTGATGGTTCTTCTTGTATTTAAATCACAGAACAAATATGATTTCCTTAAGAGACCCCTTTCCTGGCCATCCTATCTATACTGATTCCCCATCATGATCCCTACCATACCATCCTGTTACATTTTCTTCATAGTACTTAGATGTTGTTGCTGGGTGCTGTAGGGTTGATTCCAACTCACAGTGACCCCATGTGACAGAGAACTGCCCCACAGGGTCTTCTTGGCTGCAATCTTTATGGGAGGAGATCACCACATCTTCTCTGGTGGAGCCACTGGGTGGGTTTGAACCACCAACCTTTTGGTTAGCAGCTGAGCACTTAACCGTTGTGCCACCAGGGCTCCTTACAGTGCATAGTACTATCTGATGTTATCATGTTTATCTACTTGTTTACTTGTTAATAGCTTGTCTTCCTCACTAGAACATAAACCATGTGAGAGAAGCACATTATCTGATTTCTTCTCCATTAATTTCCCATTGTCTACAACAGTCTGGATCACTATATGTGTTCAATAAATATTTGTTGAATGCATAAATAACTGAATACATACAAAGGATCACTTAGAAAATGATTTGATAACTCTTTCTATAAATAAATCTAAACAGAAGACTCCAATCATGTTGTTGTTGGGTGCTGTCAAGTTGGTTCCGACTCACAGAGACCCTACAGGACAGAGTAGTACTGCCCCATAGGGTTTCCAAGGAGCAGCTGGTGGATTTGAACTGCCGACCTTTTGGTTAGCACCTGAGCTCTTAACCACTACGCCACCAGGGCTCCACTCCAGTTATAAGACCCATAAAATTAATTACAATTAAATGTCTATTAATATACGATAACCCATCTGATACAACATTCCAAAATGCTTTGTAGGAAGAGTCAACCATAACCTGAAGGAAAAAAAATGAAAAATCTATAAAAATATTTCAAGAGAGTAACTGAAAATCTCTTAAATCAAACTTTTTATATAAAATGAGAAAGAGAGGCAGATATGATAATAACAACAGCTAACATTTATTAATGTTTACTATGTGCCCAGCACAAGTCCAAGTGATTACCTCACTTAATCCTCAAAACAATTCCATGAGGTAGGTACTCCTGTATCTTCTTTTTACAGATGTGGAAACTGAGGCACAGGGATGCTAAGTTATTTGCTCAAGGCAGACAACTGGTATAAGTATGCACTCCTAACCTACATTATCTAGATCAAAACTCATGTTTTCATTTATACTGTCATTCAAAGGGTTTTTTTTTTTTTGTAACTTCTGGGTAGAATGGAATGGAAGACATGATCGGCTGGATTTCTATATATATCAGTTTTGATCAGTTTTCACCCAAGAAAAATCCTGTTCCACATTCCCAGGCTATACTTTATTGCTCCAGTTGGCTTAAAAATATCTGCCATTTGCCACAAAGGGGACTGAATGAGAATGGGCTCAACACAAGTTTTTATGATTACTAGAAAAACAATGCCAGTGAGGTCCTGGGTTTGAAGCTGGCAGCATCATGTCCCTCTGCGCAGGACACACTAGCATTGTCCACATGCCCCCAGGGAGCCCTAACAACACAAGACAAATACATTGTACCTTCCGGGGCCTCACATCATGAGCTACCAAAGGCCCCTCTTTTGTAGGTTCTGTTCTTCTGGGATTTAAGTGAAAACCCATCCAATTTAGCAACCCTTGAGCCCTCTCCAAATTTCCCGGACACCAAACATTCCACAATGCCCTTCACATGCTACTCTCAGATGCCTATCATTTGGTCCTGGACTCAAAGGAGAAGGCTGGGGACATGAGAGGTTTTTACTTCCCATCAGCAATGTCTGTGGGATGAAGAAGGTAAATTAAAAACTAGGTTGGACAACACAGCCAGTAGTCAGTGGCCCAGAAAGGATTATCTAAAGCCCAGAATTTTCCTGGAAAGCATCTTACTTTTCACTTCCAAAAATTAGCAAGGGCATTATATGAATTTTTTTTCCATAGACACTATTTGCCCATGGATTGCATCAGAGACTGAGTGCCACAGTGTAGATTGTACTGGAAGGTCACAGGCCACCAGCACAGCTTTAAGGGATGGCTAAGAGAAGAAGGCAACCAACTAATATTGTGAATGCAATAATATGCTGACAAAGACTGGGGTCAGAAATGTAACCACTCTTCATATGGACTGCCCCGGTCTGGGGAAAGGGCATATATTTTCTTGCAAAAATAGCCAATCAAAAAATGACATTTATACCTGCTTAAATTAGGCATCTTATCTTTAAATTCGGCCCTAAAATCTTATGGTTAGAGGTAGAGAACATGCAAATTATCCTTACGTTTGTTGCTACCCGGTGGTTTGCATTCAGTTTTACCTCCTCAGAAGTTTGCCTATGTGACAGAATGACAGAAAGTTGATGGAGCAATAAATAGATTCAGTGTGCCCTAAGGATACTTAAGCTTTCCGTCCACCTCTTTTCAGAATTTTCCTCAGACTCAAATTTGAAGTTATCTATATTTCTCTCCTCTTTTAAAAATTACAATTTTTTTTTGTTTGTTATTTTCATACTGCTGAGAGGGAGTGGGTGGGGAGAGTCTATTTTTAAGTCACGGAATTCAGGTCAAGATAATTTTCTCCATAAAGATGGTTCCTCCACAATTTAATTTTTTAAAAATGTACTTATCTTCCTGAAAATCCATCCAGATAATATAAAATTACTCACAAATGCAAAATAATACTTTCCTGTATTCCCCTATTTGTTACATACATGAATCCTGAATAATTCATTTCCCTTTTATTTAAAAGCATTTAATTGTCACATCACATGCACTTGTGTTAAACAGGTGAAGAAGCTCTGTGTGGCTGCCAGCAATCTCCTAGACACTGCTCCCTGTTCTATCTGAGAGGCTAGAGCACACGCAGACCATGCTTTTATTATTCTACATGCTGCACTATGCTTTCAACTCTGGTGCCTAATATGGCAGTTTGCAAATCTTTTTAGTTCCTGTCCAGGTAGAAGGTAAATACAGCATCCAGGAGAGAGAGCATCACTACAAAAACAGCTGTCTCATTCCTCAGTGAAGCATGCCCTTAATTAATTTCTATTGCAGTCCCAGGTGTCGTTCCTGCCATCTCACATTTTGAGAAGTATATCTAGAAGCTGAAAGTGGTTCACTTTATCTGTAAATCCACATAAGATAATGATATCTCCAGACAGTACAGGATGAGATGCCTGCTTTAAAACACACACACACACAGAAACACAACCATATGAAGAAAATTTAAAAAGTAGAGAAAAGGAAAAAAATACCTATAACCTCACTCTGTAATACAATTACTGTGGGATAAAGAACCTAGTTTTACTCCAAGTAAGGTGGCCTTTGTCCTTGGCTCTGAAGAAATAACCCTCAGCGTAAGAGGTGCCTTGGTCTGGGACTTCTAGGCCACACATGAGAATTTGCACTGGTGCATGGGGGCTGGCTAGACCAGAAGACTCACCTGGGAGGCTGCTATCTACTAGCCCTGAATACTAAGGCTCAGAGGGCTTCCTGGTTGATGAGAACATTTGCTCTTGCCTCTTGGGATAGTAATGTGTCCAATGTGTCCCTTGGGACACGGAGGCTTCACGTTGGGAACCCTACCAGATCTTGACCTATGCACCTCTTCATTTGTATCCTTTGGGTTATAATAAATCTCTAGTCATAAGTATAGTATACTCTCCATTAATTCTGTGAGTCATTCCAGCAAATCATCGAACCCAAAGGGGCAGGAGCCAGCAGGTCAGGAAGGAAGTGTGTCGTGTGGACTCTCAAGTTTGAGGCTGGCATCCTGAAGGGGTTGTGGGCAACCAGCCCTGAATTTTGTGGGCAGCAGGTCAGAAGGTTGGGGTGTTGTGTGGACTCTCCAAACTTGTGGCTGGCATCTGCCTATTTGGTAGTCTGAAGGGTTGTGTCCTTTTAACTTGTGAGCTCTCACCTAGCTCTGGGTGGCTAGGGTCAGAGAGAGAGCATGACTTGGAGCTGGCTGGTGATGAGGATGGAGAAGTGGGAATGTGAGGACTGAATCAATCTCCACGTTTTGGGGATTGGATTCATGCTGATTCTTACCACACAACCACTAAGGGGTTTTAACATTATTTTCTACTAAACTTTTTTTTTTCTATGCATCTGAATTTTAAGAAAAATATACCACTGTATGTGTGGTGTAAATGGTGAGTGCACTTGGCTGTTAACCAAAAGACTGGAATTTCAGGTCCATCCAGAGGTGCCTCAGAAGAAAGGCCTGGTGATCTACTTCTAAAAAATCAGCATTGAAAACTCTATGGAGCACAGTTCTACTCTAACACACCATAAGCTGGAGCTGACTCGATTGCAACTTTTTTTTTTTAAACGTATACATTTATTCAGTATCCTAATTTTTTCACTTAACATTATGCCAATGATCTCATGAGGCCTATTCTGACTTTAAGACCTTCAGTTCAATGATTCTATGAGTCTTTGATTATATCTCTTAATATAACAAGCAAATAATTTAAAGCAAATAAAATACGTATGAAAGTACTTTGTAGCACTCTAAAGTGTGTTATTATTGTTATTATTTCCAAAATTCAAAGTCTATTCTTTAAAAGTAACATTCTCCCTTGATTATAAATCTGATACATGTTATCACTTAAAAAATCTAGAAAACAGAGAAAAATATCAAGAAAATTATAATTGCCTATAATCTTACCATTCAGATGTAACCATTTTAAAGTTTAGTTTTGAATTAAAATTTGATCTTTCATGAAATTTGTTTTTGTGATTTAGAGAACAATTTAAAATTTTAGACATTCCATTTACTACGGAAACAGATGGAGCCCTGGTGGCACAGTGGTTAAGAGTTTGGGTGCTAACCAAAAGGTCGGCAGTTCAAATCCACCAGCTGCTCCTTGGAAACCCGATGACGCAGTTCTATTCTGTCCTATAGCGTTGCTATGAGTCGGTGGCTTTTGTTTGCCATGGTGGTTTCTTTCCAGAATGCAATGACCCTAATTTAGTAACATACCATCCTTCAATCAGACTTTTAGGTTTTAAATAGTGGGCTGGGTGAGCAGCTACTGGGGGGACATACGGAATGCAGCTGGAGGAGCAGCAAGTGTTCTGAGGAACTAAGGTTAGAGCTTGGTGTCTTATCAGGTAACAGGATGAAGTCTTGTGGGGACCACTTGTTCTTGCCCTTGTTACACGGGCCTAGAATGCATCCTAGTTCTAGAAAGTGATCTAGAACATACTGGGAGAAACTAGAGGAATTAGATGAAAGAGTGGATTTCCACAATTCTTCACCACTACAGATCAAACATTTCACAGAATGTATTCCATGATGGAGGTACGAGAGATGCCTCCTCTGTGCACAAAAACCAGGACTGTCATAATTAATATTAGCATCAGTATATTACTCAAGAGAAGTTGCCATGATGGAATTCTCATTTACTGAAATGAGGACTTAGGGAAAGGATTCTTTATTTTTTCTTTAAATGTTTGTTTATGGAGGTGGGGCGAAGATGGCGGAGTAGTCAAGACACTTCCGGTGGACCCCCTTACAACAAAGACCTGAAAAAATAAGTGAATCAATTATATATGACAACCTAAGAGCTCTGAACATCTAAGGCAAAGTTGAGGAACCAGACTGAGTGGCAGGGGCAGGGAGAGATGGCTCAGAAGCAGCGAGGAGTTGCCAGACCTGACCTGGTGAGAGCGTGAGCCCTTCAGGCCTGAGCAGCTCATGGGTGAGTGGTGAAGCAGGCAAGCAGTGGTGCTCGGGGGGTGTGTTTTCTGCACCGGGAGAGACCCAGAGCCAGAGAGCCTACTCAGCCACCCAGAACCACTGAGAAGCAGCACTGGATCGACGAAAGATAAGTACTTGCATACGGCCTACCGCAAGGATCAAAAACACCTCCCTTAAGGAAAAACCTCTCTCCCATTTACCTCCCCGCTCCCTGCTCTACACTGAGTCCCAGACTGGCTTCAGCAACTGTCGAATCACCTGGGCCAGAAACAGGGACCATAACATGCCATGAGCCATTCTTCCGGCCTTGGAGAGAGAACAAATTAACAGGAGAAAAAATAAACTGCTGGCTCCCCTAAGCCAGGAACCCAGGGTAGGCACAGGTCCTTTGCCTAAGCACAGGCATAAGGGATCCATGGACTTTGAGTGCCTCTCCCCCTGCAGAGACTTCTGTGTGCCCATTTCAACAGCGTGGGCCCTCATTACCACAGTACAACAGGGTATAAACCTGAAGTCTAACTTCAACTGTTTCAGCTGTGAAGTGGCGAGTTTGTGATATTTGATACTGCTCTGCCCATTAAGCAGGGTCTTCACCTACCCACATCAGGGCCCTGAGGACTGGTGGCTCCACCCACCCCACTTAGGCATCTGCGACAGAGGCCCATGAATAAGAAGTGCTCCCAGTCTTACAGCCAACAGCACTGGGTGCTCGTAGCCCACCTGCAAAACCCACCTACTTACACGCCCTAGGGAACAGGGACACACCTTCCTTCTGGACACTCGGGGGTGGCTGTGAGTCCTCTGCATTGCTCAGAGGGTATCCCCCTGCTGCAGCCAGATGCCTGGGCCTACACCAATCACCCATGCCTGTCTAGGACTGTAAGTGACAGCCTACACCACACACTTGGTGGCTATCTACCTGGGCACCTGAGCTGAATCCATACAGGAGGAGTGGGCGGACTCCTGAGCTCCCATACCTAGTAACATATCCAACCACCTCGTGACAGGACATTAGAGCTTTAAAGGTGACAATAATCAAACTAGCTCATATGAGCAGCCTATTTGGGCATATCAAAACAAAACAAAAAGCTAAGACACAGTAAGCAAATATAAAATAAATAAATATAATAACCTATTGATGGCTTGGAGACCACAGTTGATATCAAATCACATAAAGAGGCAATCCATGATGGCTTCGGCAAGCTCCCAAAATAATCTAGAAATTTTCCAGAGGAGGAAAATTGCTTGGAATTACGGGAGGCAATATACAAAAGATTAATATACACAATTCTTCAAGAAATTAGGAAGGAAATAAAGCAAAATGCAGAACACGCAACAGAGGAAATTAAAAAGATTAGAGAAGAGCATAATGACAAATTTAACAGGCTGCAAGAATCCATAGAGAGATAGCAATCAGAAACCCAGAAGATTAACAATAAAATTTCAGAATTAGACAACTCAATAGAAAGTCATAGGAGCAGAATTGAGACAATGGAAGTTAGAATTAGTGAGATTGAAGACAAAGAACTTGACACCAACTTATTTGAGGAAAAATCAGATAAAAGGATTTAAAAAAATGAAGAAACCCTAAGAATTACGTGGCGCTCTATCAACAGGAATAACCTACGAGTGACTGGAGTACCAGAACGGGGGTGGGGGTGGGGTGGGGATAACAGAAAATACAGAGAGAATTGTTGAAGATTTGTTGGCAGAAAACTTCCCTGATATCGTGAAAGATGACAAGATATCTATCCAGATGCTCATCGAACCCCACATAAGGTAGATCCCAAAAGAAAGTCACCAAGACATATTATAATTAAACTTGCCAAAACCAAAGATAAAGAGAGAATTTTAAGAGCAGCTAGGGATAAACGAAAAGTCATCTACAAAACAGAGTCAATAAGACTAAGCTTGGACTACTCAGCAGAAACCATGCAGGCAAGAAGGCAACGGGATGCCATATATAAAGCCATGTAGGAAAAAAACTGCCAGCCATATATATCCAGCAAAACTATCTCTGAAATATGATGGTGAAATTAGG
>NW_004443938.1:28441256-28468109 GCF_000243295.1 Trichechus manatus latirostris
CAACGAATACATAGACCAGTGGAACAGAATTGAGAATCCAGACATAAATTCATCCACCTATGAGCAGCTGATATTTGACAAAGGCCCAAAGTCCATTAGTTGGGGAAAAGACAGTCTCTTTAACAAACGGTGCTGGCATAACTGGATTTCCATCTGCAAAATACTGAAACAAGACCCATACCTCACACCATGCACAAAAACTAACTCAACATGGATCAAAGACTTAAACATAAAATCGAAAATGATAAAGATCATGGAAGATAAAATAGGGACAATGCTAGGAGCCCTAATACATGGCATAAACACATTATGAACCGTAAGTAACAATGCACAAGCATCAGAAGAGATAGTAGATAAATGTAAGCTTCTAAAAATCAAACACTTATGCTCATCAAAAGACTTCACGAAAAGAGTGAAAAGACAACTTAGAGACTGGGAAAAAAATTTTGGCTACGATAAATCCGATCAGGTCTAATCTCTAAAATCTACAAGATACTGCAAAACCTCAACAACAATAAGACAAATAACCCAATTCAAAAATGGGCAAAGGATATGAACAGGCACTTTGCCAAAGAAGATATTCAGGTGGCTAAAAGACACATGAAGAAATGCTCACGATCATTAGACATTAGAAAAATGCAGATCAAAACTACAATGAGATATTATCTCACCCCAGTGAGGCTAGCATTAATCCAAAAAACACAAAATAGTAAACGCTGGAGAGGTTGTGGACAGACTGGAATACTTATACATTGTTGGTAGGAATGTAAAATGGTACAACCACTTTCGAAATTGATTTGGCGCTTCCTTAAAAAGCTAGAAATAGAAGTACCATACAATCCAGCTATCCCACTCCTTGGAATATATCCTAGAGAAATAAGAGCCGTAACACAAACAGATATATGCACACCCATGTTCATCGCAGCACTGCTCACAATAGCAAAAAGATGGAAACAACGTAGGTGTCCATCAACGTGCAAATGGATAAACAAATTATCGTATATCCACACAGTGGAATACTACGCAACAATAAAGAACAATGATGAAGCCATGAAACATAACATGGAGGAAGCTGGAGGTCATTATGCTGAGTGAATTTAGTCAGTCACAGAAGGACAAATATTGTATGAGACCACTATTATAAGAACTCAAGAAAAGGTTTAAACACAGAAGAAAACATTCTTTGATGGTTACGAGGGTGGGGAGGGAGGGGAAAGTTTATTTACTAACTAAATAGTAGATAAGAATTATCTTAGGTGAAGGGAAGGACAGCACACACTACAGGGGAAGTCAGCTCAACTGGACTAAACCAAAGCTAAGAAGTTTCCTGAATACAATCAAACACTTTGAGGGACAGAGTAGCAGGGGTAGGGGTCTGGGGACCATGCTTCCAAGGGACATCGAGGTCAACTGGCATAACAAAGCTTATTAAGAAAACGTTCTGCATCCTACTTTGGTGAGTAGCATCTGGGGTCTTAAAAGCTTGCAAGTGGCCCTCTAAGATGCATCAAATGGTCCCAACCACCTGGAGTAGAGTAGAATGAAGAACACCAGAGACACAGGAAAGTATTAACCCAAGAGACAGAAAGGGCCACATAAACCAGAGACTTCATCAGCCTGAGACCAGAAGAACTAGATGGTGCCTGGCTACCACCAATGACCGCCCTGACAGGGAACACGACAGAGTCCCGGATGGAGCAGAAGAAAGGTGGGGTGCAGAACTCAAATTCTAGTAAGATCAGACTGAATCGTCTGACTGAGACTGGAGGAATCCCGGAAAGCGTGGCCCCCAGATTCTCTAGCAGCCCAGAACTAAATTTCCAAGGTGAGCTCTTCAGACAGGGATTGGACTGGACTGTGGGACATAAGGGAATACTCGTGAGGAGTGTGCCTCTTAGCTCAAGTAGATACAAAAGACTAAACGGGCAGTTTCTGTCTGGAGGAGAAATTGGAAGGAAGAGAGGGTTAGGAACTGGTTGAATGGACACAGGGGATCAGGGGTGGAAAGGAGGAGTGTGCTGTTACAGTATGGGGAGAGCAATTAGGGTCACATAACAATGTCTGTATAAATTTTTGTATGGGAGACTAACTTGAAAAGTAAACTTCATCTAAACTACAACAATAACTTTTTTTTTTATGACCAGGTAATAAATCCTTATGTTTCAAAAATTCAAAAGGTTCAAAGGGGTGAGTAGTGAAAAGTATCCCTCCTGTGCCTTCCCCCAGCCACCCAGTTCCCCTCCCCAGAGGCTGCCAATGTTACCAGGTTTTTGCATCTCTCTCCAGAGATAGAGAAGCAAAAGAAGCTATATATGGGAATCTTTCTAATGCTCACTAATACATCACTGGGTGGGAGACTATCTCTGGATCAAGTGGTGCCCGTGGAGAGAGAATGAGGCCGCTTCAACCCAGTAATCAACTACCCCAAATCCACAGGGAGTTAGCAGATTTTAGGTTTTGAAGGGAAGGCTTACTTGGTATAGGGAGATAATGTCTGGTGCTAATAAGAAGAAAGAAGGGCGGCTCTGGATCTAGGTTGTATTTATAGAGCCAGGTAATGATTCACTGCATGTTTATTCCCTCCGAGGGCAGCTGGTGGGAGGGGCACCACTATCTTCTATCCTAGCAATTTTCTATATGCAAAACATTATCATATTTTTGTATTATTTTGATTAGAAACAGCTGTATTTACCAAAACTTTTTTCCTCTTAAAAAGAATATTGAAAACAATTTTTAAAATCACCAGCATGATTTTCATAAATCTCAGAGCCAAAATATTTCCCCGCTGGAACACAACTCTCATGATGTAATATAAATGAATGGAAAAACAGCAGTAGACCCGTGCTTTACTGCCAAATCTTTATGAATACTTAAGCAAGATGTATTTATCTTAGTGCTATGAATATTTAATTTTTCCTTATCTGGAAAGAAATTTTACACAGTGCTTGTTAATCAATATATTTTTGGAAAATTTTAAAGTTTATCTTTGATATTAACTTTTACCAAAAACAAAGAAAAACAAACCCACCAAAACAACATTTTCTCATGAAATGCAGTTCATTCCTATTTGTATCTATTAATATATTTACTCAATCAAGATATCAACAGAATAATTCATGGAACATAACAAGCATATCCTAAGTTTCTTCTAGACAAGTAAATACAGAAAAATAGGCAACAGAATTTTGAAGGTAAAAAACCACCCCATCAGATATAAAAATGTACTACAAATGTATTCTAAATAAACAGTGTGACTTGATGCAGAGATAGGCAAACAGCTCATTAGAATATAATAAAGAATCTAGAAACTGACCCACATGTACATTAAAAGATGAATTTCATATCCATGGGGAAGTAAATGACATTGGAGTAACTACTGATTTAGGAAAAAATAAGTGAAATTACTCTCTTGAAATATGTTGTTGCTAGCTGCTGTTAAGTCTCCCCAACTCATGGAGAGCCCATGCACAACTGAATGAAACTCTGCCCAGTCCTGTGCCATCCCCCTGATTGGCTGTGAATCTGACCATTGTGATCCATAGGGCTTTCACTGGCTGATTTTTTGAAGTAGATTGCCAGGCCTTTCTTCCTGGTACATCTTAGTCTGGAAGCTCAGCTGAAATTTGTTCAGCACACAGCAACACCACCCACAGGTACGACTGCAGATACAGAAGCACCATGACATATGGGGGCCCTGAAGAGGACATTTCTAGCCTAGAAGCTATTTGTTTTCCAAAAAGAATTACTGTGGTCTTCTTCATGTAATCATCTGTTTTGGTACGGTTTACAATTCCATTTTTAAAGATTTGATTTGCATGCTAATTTTTAGAAAGCAAAGCATATAAATCTATGAGATATCAATAAACAGAACAACACCTGTAGAGTGTAGGGGTCAGATATGTGATTGCTAAGATCCCTTTCAGTTTTAATAGCCTGTAAAAGTGAAGGCTGCTGGGAGGAAAGATGGTAGGATCATAGCAATTTAAGGTGGTACAGGTAAAAATTGGATTCCTATTCTAAGTTATGGTTCTGAAAATTGAGTTTCTATCCTCTCTAAGTTATGTCTACTGTGAGCCCAAAGCAGACACATAAGTGCCCACACTGACTCTCACCAGTACCTGTTCTGGGCATAAAACTTCAACTGAATCTGTTCAAATGCAGAATCAATAATGTTGATGCTTATCTTCTGGCCCAGAAAATGAAACTAAGAAGTAAGGAAAAAGAAACAAAAATGTAGCCCTTTAAAGTGATTCAGAATTCTTTGAAAGAAAAAAATATTTAATGTTAGAAATTTATTCAGGGGTGATTTATTTTTAGTGTTATTAAAAGAGGTATCTTAGTTTATTATGAAAACCTAGAAATTTATAATCGTATCTAGTCATATCTTTAAAACTGCCACACTGACTATTAGGTTATCAGTAAAGCAAACCAGGATGAATATGGGAGAGGCAGAATGTCTTCGTTAGATGGTTTTACCCTAAATTGTGTTACGTCTACCTACCTTGTAAACTGTCGACTCTCTTCATGAACTTCCATTTCTGTGCTTTTAAATTCATTTAGTTCTTTCCTTATTGCTGCCTAAACAGGAAAAAAAAGTAGGTAAAAAGAACTGTTACTTAGGTCACATATTCCCTCAGCATATACAGCAATGAAGCAGACACACTTTTAAGAAATGTCCTGTAGAAAGAGAGGGCTTCCTAACTTCTACCAAGCAAAGGTATGTGTGGTCGTTAATTTTACGTATCAACTTGGCTAGGCTATGGTTCCCAGTTGTCTGACCAAACATCAGTCTAGTTGCTATTATGGAGTAGTTACATGTGATTGAATCAGCTGGCTTTGGGCGGAGCAGATTACCTTCCATGATGTAATCTAACGTAATGTAATCCATCAATCAGTTGAAAAGGGAGTTTCCAAGGCATGTGTTCTGCCTCTGGACTATAAATAGATATTCTGGCAGAAGTCACACACACGGGGAAAGACAGACGCCATCTGAGCATCATCTACAAGCTAAAGAACGCCAGGGAACCAAGGAACGCCCAGGGCTACTGACAAGGAAGTAATCCACACAGCCGAGACCCTGATTTGGACTTTTAGCCTCCAGAATTGTCCCCAGAAAATAAATTTCTGTTTTTTAAAGCCATTCACGTGTGATATTTGTGTTACAGCAGCACTAGGAAACTAAGACCGTCTGATAAGTGTAATTTCATACCGCAACCAAACTAAACCCAGGATACGTGTCAAGTGTCACTGACAAGGCGGAGAGGAACAGGGCCTTTGCTAAACTCATCCTTGGGCCTCATCTATGAGCATTCCCAACCCCTGATGATCACATAGAAAGTGCAGATCACGAGACTTTCTAAGACACAATGTCATTTTCCAACAAAATTCCTGAAATTAATACTGCCCACAACATCATGGGCTGACTAACTGCCATGATGCTATCGAGAAGGTAGTTGTTATTCTTTAATATTCAGAGGTTAGACAAACAGAACTTAAAAATTTCAGTACAGCACTTAAAGCTACTCAAAGAAAATATAAACGAGGTTGTGTTACAATTCAGTGAAAACGTAATCCACATCATGTAAATTTTGGAGTTCGAAGAAATGCTTATGTAATTCAGCTTGAAAAGCTGAGATACTCATCAAAATATTAACATTAGTTATCTGTTAACAGTACTGCCAGGGTTATGGATGGTCTTTGGTTTCAACTTTTTGTTTATCTTTATTTCCTAATTTTTTTTTGCAAGGAACATGTCACTCACATAAAAAATGTACTAATAAAAACATCTCTGTAACCTCTATGCAAAATGAATTTTTCAGTCAAAACATGGAATGACAATACAAGTCACAGAGAGTGACTTCACTGAGAGATAAGAAAATCTACCGTATGGCTGGAAAATGATGAATTTTAGAAAAGGCAAAAGAGAGAAAAAAGCCCTGAAGCTTCTCTCTCTGGCTTTCTCCCAGGACTAACTGCCATTCTGCGATATGCAAGCTTTTCCCCCAAAGCTCCTTTCAACTTTATATTTAGACCCTTGCGCCACATTTTGTCTCTTCAGCCCCTGTAGTTTCTATGGGGAGCCTATGGCAATAATTCTTGTTACTGACTTTTGCAAGAAACAAAGCAAGCAGAGAAATATTTGCAGGCCTGTGTCCCTGTGACACAGTTGCTCAACTTGTCTCACAAGTCATATCCCCTGTGAGGACAACTAATTTTGCTCACTGTAAAAACCACTACCTAGTACCAGGAGCCCACATAGTGAAGCTGAACTGTACCAATCCCCAACTAACATCTAGCAGAAATTCTTTCTTGAAAGAGGTATTTTCATTGGGATCCTGGTTGGGGGAGAGGCCTATCTCTATGTTCATTTTAAATTTTTCCTCCAAACGTAAGGTTTCAGTAGAAGAAGTAAAAAGTAGTGCACCTGGAGTCAGAGGACTTGGATTCTAGTCTTGGCTATGCCTCAATAATGGTGACACCCTCAGTGAGTGAGTTTATCACTCCAAAACCTGTTTTTCCATCTGGAAAATGGGGATGAGAATTCCTCACACTATTATGAGAATTAAGAGAATATTTGAAAGTGCTTTGTACACTATGAAGTCTTCATAAAATGTCATTATTATGAGGTTTTAAATAAACTAAATTTTAGTTTGTGATTGTGACTAACAATGATTTCATTTTTATTTATAGAGAGTCTACTATGTGTAAGAAGATATCCCTGAAGGGAACTCAAACATAAATAAAGCAAATTCCTTATTCTCAATAGTAGGTTGACTACTAGAGTCTGGCAAATCAATGAAAGCATTCTGTAAGAATCAATTGTGATATGAAATTTATAATAAAGAGAACTATATATTTTATTTTTACTTATAAACTGTGTTCTAACCAGTTGCCATTGAGTTGATTACAACTCATGGCGACCCCATGTGTATCAGAATAGAACTCTGTTCCATAAGATTTTCAGTGGCTGATTTTTCAGAATACTGCCAGGCCTTTCATCTGAGGCGTCTCTGGGTGGACTTGAGTTTTGGTTAGCAGCTGAGTATGTTAACCATTTATACTACCCAGGGAGTCGAAATTGTGTCTTTTATGTTAATAAAATTGCAATTCACTTATGACCGTATACATATGCATGCATTTTTTTCTAGAGAGCCAGTTAGTCATATGGACCATGTTGTGATGGTTTATAATTAGAAATAATGAGTCGGTGGGGTAAAATGAGTTCCTTTATGTGGCCTTTTGCCTTGGTTATTTGGAAAAACAGCTTGGGCAATTTTTCCCCTAAACCCTGAGGAGCTACCTTTGCCCTAGTTCTTTGGAGAAGCAACTTGTGGGGAGGGGAAGGCTCCCATGTTGTTTTCTACCCCAGAGGGTTTGTTACTGTTCAGGAAACTTCTCAGATTGATTGAAATTTCCTGGATAAACTGTAAAAAAACATGATGGTTTGATACTTTTTGTCTGGCCCTGGACTGCAGTCTGCCCTGTGATTAGTCTATTTTATGCACCTGGCAGGGACTGGTGGCTTTACTATTCAAATAGTGGCTTGAAAATCCACCCAAAAAGATGGAATGACTTGCAGTTCAACAAGGGGATTGGTGGGTTTGTGGTCCTGCTGGGAGGGTCATTCTTCGAAATTGACAAGGAGTTTGCTTATATAAGTGGCCAGCCCCAGAGAGGTTTAGAGAGAGAGGGGAACAGGGAACCTCAAGACCAAGAACAGCCTGGAGTGGAGCGGTTTGGACCCAGGGTTCCTGCAAGGGGAACCTCTTAAAAGAGCTGTAAGATTGATAAAGGGCTGTAATACTGAAGACAGTGAGCAGCCCGGAAGAGGTGTGACAGCAGAGTGGTCCAGAGGGGCCCAGTGGCAGAGGCAGAGAGCTGAGAGGGCATACAGAGCTGAGCAAGCTGTTAGACTGGCTATGAGCTGGGCCAGTTAGCAACAGAGAGGCCAGTGGTGGGGAGGCCAAAGGCAGAGATGCCATGCATGGCCAAAAGGGAGTATGCATGGCCAAGGGGGCCTGCTTGCACGGCCTGGAGGAGGACTGCTTGCACATCAGAGAGGGGGCCTGAGAGGCTTGCTAGCACTGCAGAGAGCAACCGAGAGCCATCCTGGTTGGAAGCTGACCTACGCTGAAGGAGGGAGGGATGTACTCTCCACCTCGGGGGAGACTTCCAAACCTCACCTATGTGCTTCCTGACCTGATCCTGAGTTGTTCCTGTTACTTCCAAGTTGATTCTGATCCCAGGTTGTAACCTGTTACTTCCCTAATAAACCATACAACCTTGAGTATGGTCTGTGAGTTCTGTGTGGCCATTGCAATGAATTATCAAACCTAGCAGAGAAGTAGAGACTGCTGTGGGGGGTTGGGTGGAGTGGGTGGTAGGGTGGGATTCGGATGGCTGGTGTTAGAAATGGTGAAAAAAACCTCCACCTCATAGGGACCAACTTTGTGCTGATTCTCATTCTTACCCTTCATGAATTTAGACAATTTCTGATGTTAGATTACAGTCAGTTATAGGTAATGGACGTGATGTGAAATGATAGGGGCTGGTTTTGTGAAGAAAAAACAAAATAAAAAAGACATGACTAAAGGCAATCCATATTCATTTAAAAAATTTACCGAAAAATGACTATAGCATTTTAAATTGTTGCATTTTTTCTATATTCTATAGGAAAAAAGTATACAATATTTTTCTATCTAAAAAGGAGTTATTCCTCTTATTTTTCCTCTGAGGGAAAAAATTAAAAGTCTAGTTCTAAAAATGCTGTCTTCTGTATCTTAAAAAGTCTCATAAGAAATGTGAGAAACACTGTTGGGGAAGAAAATGAACAGCAGCCTCACATGTGAGCAGGGAGTGACTCTGGCTGTGCTCTGGGGCTCAGGGTTCCACCTGAAGGGAAGGTACAAAAGCTGTGTCTTCAAAGAACCTCTGGAGAGAAACTCACCCTGTACCAGAAAACCTAACCAAGCACATCTCCCCTATAGCCTAGAAGTCCAGTACAAAAACCTATTTTGTTTCAATACAAAATTAAAAAGAAAAATCTTCTCTGTTATAGCCAGAGATGAACAAGCTTTACTTTCCAACAATTAAAAAACAGTTGGGAAGGGATATCTCTAGGGTGAGGAAAATTCTGTCTCCATTTGAGGGTGGTTAATCATTTATCCTTGCTGGTGGGAGGGTTTGCTGAACCAACACGGAAACCGGCTGACACTGTCTAGCCTAGCTGAACATTCACATTCCCCACGACTCAGCAGTTTAATCACAAAGAGCAGATGCTAGGAAAACTCTTGTACAGGTGTACCTGAAGACATGTACAAGAATCATCACAGGAATGTTGCCTGTAAAACTACAATCTGGAAACTAAATGATCATCAACAATTGAACGAATAATTACTTTGTAGCTTATTCAGGCAATGAAATATTGTATTTCAGTGAAAAGGAATAAACTATAGCTTAGTGCATCAATACAGATTGTTTAATGTTGGTTGAATGAAGCAACACCCAGAAGAATGCTTTACGGTTCCAATTACATAAAGCTCAAAAACAGGCAAAACAAATACACATATGTATATATATTTGTTTAGCGATATATATGAAGGTGGCTAAACTGTTTTAAAAAAAAAGAAATGCTTAGCAAAAAGTAGGGATAGCAGTTATTCTTTGCAGCAGCGAGGGGAATACAATTGAGGAGGAGTACACAGGGCCTTTTTGAGGTATTAGTATTGTTCTAGTAAAGTTCTTCAGGGTGGTAACTAGTATCAGTTGCCACTGAGTTGACTCTGACTCATGGCGACCCCACGTGTCAAGAGTAGAACTGTAATCTCTAGGGTTTTTGATGGCTAATTTTTGAAGTAGATTACCAGTCCTTTCTTCCAAGGTGCCTCTGAGTGGATTCCAACCTCCAATCTTTGAGTTAGCCACCGAGCACGTTAACTGTTTGCACCACCAAGGGACTTCTTCTAGGTGGTAGGGATTAATAAGACAGGTGTTTCATTTTTATTATTTAAACTGTACATTAGTTTTATACATTCTTTGCCATATGTGATATATTTCACAACTGAAAAAATAAAAGGAAAAAAAATGCCAGGAGAATGTATAAGACAAGGCCTGTTAGGGTTAGAGTTGAAATATTATCCACTGTTAACACTCACCATAGAGACTATATCTGACCCAAAGCCTTGTATTTCTTTGCGGGGCATCAGGTACCACATGGAGTCCTAATTAAAAGCCCATTGCTGTTTAACAGAAATGAGAAAGTGCAGAAAGGAATGTAGATAGAGAATGAGAAACCACTCAAAATGAACTACGAAGTAGAAAAGAGAAGAGGAGAGAGCTGCTGGTTGAGACTTGTGCTCAGGATAAACCACACTGAATGGTCTTAGCTACAATGCACACCGGTTGGAAAGAGGCTCCCAAAGGAGACGTGTTTTTCACACCCCATGACTGTTTACTGGAGACCTGGGCGTGAGGGGTGGGCAGCCAGGAATGACGGGTGTGCTAGTCTCAGCCCCCTTCCCATCTATTCTCATTAAGTACATTCTTCTTCTGTTATTGTCATGGATTGAACTGTGTCCCCCAAAAATGTGTGTTAAGTTGGCTAAGCCATGATTCCTAGTATTGTGTGGTCGGCCACCATTTTGTGATTTGATGTGATTACCCTATGTGTTATAAATTCTAACTTCTATGATATTAATGAGGCAGGATTAGAGGCAGCTATGTTAATGATACAGGACTCAGTCTACAGGATTAGGTTATATCTTGAGTCAATCTCTTTTGAGATATAAAAGAGAGAACCGAGCAGAGAGGAGAGAGACCTCCTACCACCAAGAAAGCAGGGGAAGAAATGATGACAAGGACCTTCCCTCCAGAGCCGACAGAGAGAGAGAAAGCCTTCCCCTGGAGCTGGTGCCCTGAATTTGGATTTCTAGCCTCCTAAATTTCTCTTTGTTAAAGCCATCCACTTTTGGTATTTCTGTTATAGCAGCACTAGATAACTAAGACAGTGATCGTATTTCCTTCCTAGTTTTCATTTCTACTTAGGAGCTGATGATTTCTAAATATACATGTCCCGTACGTGTTTCACACATAGTAGGTACTTTACAAAATGAAACCTCCTATTAAAACGCATCAGTATGAATGCATTAAGACTGAGTGTAGTACAAGAGTTTACTTAATACTAAATTTTGCTTAGAGATAAACATTACACATCATTATTTGTGATACTGAAGAATTTAAAAAGAAATAGTTGTCATATACCTTTGGCTATGGAGCCATAGTACTCATAAGATAATAGTCTTTCTCCATGTTGGAACCTCTAAATAGTTCAGTTTTTCTGAATTGTGAGCTATGATACGGCTTGGTAAACCATGATGCATGGACCAAATATGGCCATTTTTGTAAATAAGTTTTATTTGAACACAGCCGGGCCTATTCATTTGCATATTGTCTAGGGTTGACTTCAAGCTACAATGGCAGAGCTGAGCTACATAAACCCAAAATATTTCCCCTCTGGCCTTTTACACAAACAGAGTGCCAGTCCTGAAATAGATCAATACCTTTTCTACAATTAGCACATGATTTTTAAAATAATAATTTGTATAAGTTGTATTTTTAAGAGAAAAATAAATCATGGCTACGCCAAAGCCCTCCCCATCTAAATTTGAATGCAGGCAGGTTACATGGTAACTAAAAACTGGTATTCTCTGAGACTTGGATGAAAGAACTATATCGCTATTACTAAATAAATCACTTAAGTGGCTTAAATAATCAGAGGCAGAAAATTGCTGGAATATTTGGTAAGCTCTAGCCTTCTAGGATGACTAAGTGGGGGGTATGAGGCTTTTAGAAAAGCAAAAAAATCATAAATAAAGCCATTGTGATTCTTGCCTTGTCCGCAGGTGTTAACCTGGCCCAGGGTTTGTCTGCCCGGCGATCATAGTCTGGGGAATCGGTGACTTCTACATACTCATTAAACCGCAGGATTCTTCGTGCTTGTAACTCTGCCACTGTGGGTCTCAGGCTGAGCTGCAGGAGGACAGAGAGAAAAGGAAGAGTTCAGCAAACATTTGCAGCCTCAGGGTGGCAAGTTTTTTATAGAGAACACTTCAAAGTTATGGCTAAATAAGGTCACATTCAGGTAACAAAAAAAAAAAAAAAAAAAGGCAGCAGCATCTAGGGAATTTCTAATGAGAACTAGAAAGCAAAGTGCCCTAATTTTTGTGACTATAAAAATCATCATTGTTAGATAGGTCACAGTCTCTGGCAACCAAATGCATTATGCGATTTTCCCGCCTTGCCTGGCACTGTGATGAAGGCCTGTCTGTTATGCCTGACACAGGGAACATACAGTGACACAGACACAATTGTAATCCAGGTATAGGATGGCTGGTTGGAAGATGGAGTTATCAAGACAAAAGCCCTGAAACTTTTAGAGATGAGAATACAATTATATCAAACCTATACATGGAGATGCACAGAGTTACGACAAAGGAAAGGAGCTCTGGTGGCACAACGGTTAAGTACTTGGCTGCTAATCAAAAGGTAGGTGGTTCAAACCTACCCAGTGGCTCCACAGGAGAAAGACCTGGCAATCTGCTCCCGTAAAGATTACAGCCTAGAAATCCCCATGGGGCAGTTTTACTTTGTCACATGGGGTCATTACGAGTTGAAATTGACATGGGGTCACTACGAGTTGAAACGGTCCAGTGAAGGGTGTGTCTACAGCATAGCTTTCCTTCTGAGAATAAAGACCCAGATGCCGATCTCACATTTCTCCTTGACCAGAAAAGTGGATATGCAGGCACCAGGAAGGGAATGTTGCTAGAGGCCTTTTCCATTGCCCAGATGGAAAACTGCAGTTGAGTAGAACCAGAACAGCTTAAAGTCAACTGCAACCTGTAACATACTTCTAATAACTCGGGTTCCTCCTCGTGGTCTTTATCAAATTCAAATTTATAATAATGTTTAACCTACTCAGCCCTTTGTGTCTAAGTTTTCTTCTCTTTGTCCTTTCTAAAGCCCAAGAAGAAGACAGAAATGGTACTGAGAGACGAAAGAAACCTGGCTCCTAGGTTGACAGGCATCACCCACTCTGCTATTGAGGTTCATCATTTTGTGGAATTTCTCAGTTGGGAGATGTCATAGTATTTTCAGAAAGGTAGACCTGGGCTGCTATTTCTCCCGTAAGGTCCATTTTCAGTATCTTTTCTCTCTTGTAGGTACTCTGTATAGAGCCAGACAACCCATTGCGTAAGAGGTCTTCTTTGGAGCTATTCTTTATTTACATTGGATCTAGGATGGTACACTGGACTATACTCTGTGATCAACAGCATCCATTTTCCCGGGTTTTGGGTTCCTCCTAAGTAAAATAAGCAAGTAGACTAAGTAAATGCTCTAATAATCAAAGCATTCAAGGACTCTTAGAAGGCCTGAGCCCACAACTTGAGCCCATGCCCTGAGCAGGGACATGGCAACTGCAGCCCCTTCCATCTTTATCAAGCCCTGGCAGGCCATGGGCAAAGGAAAGAATAATCAGATTTTTCTGTTATATTCTTCGTTGCTCTCCAATCTGTATTGCTAGCTTCCTGCTGCCTTTCTAGGGCTGGTGGGGATAAGTAGAGAAACGCTTGTTCATGGGCTGTCCTGCATCTATGACAGGGAGCTCTGTGTGGCACAGGCAAAAGGGCATGGAAGATAAGGACAGGGGCTGCTGCCTCACCAACACTCAGTTTTAACTCTACGTATGGCAGAGGTGAGCCTGGAGCAATGAGAAGGGGAAAGTGCTTGTCTGCAGTGGTAACTCAAGGACCACTGAGTCCCAGAAGAGCCAGCCCTTGGACATTCAGATTACACCTTGATCATTATTTGACTTATAGGGGCTTTGAGAAAATAATTAAGGATCTTTGGACCTGAAAACAGACAAAAACTCTCAAAATGCAGTCCCAATAACTTTCCTGTACGGATGTAATGTTTCCGCCACTCGCCTCAGAATGCTTTGCTGCAGACCCCCCAGCCAGCCCACATAATGTGGGTCAGGTCACACATTTTGCTGCAGATGCCATATGTTAGTCACCCTGACCTCTTCCAAGTGTGGAAGGCAATAGGTATGTCTGAAGAATTACCAAACGAGGATTTATAATGTGATATAAACTCTGATAGTGCTTAATTTTTCAAAACTATTATTATTTTAACATCTATAAAAAAAAGTGATGGCAATGGAATCAGATTTATATTTTCATTAACAAGAGAGAAGAATTTTCTGCGTTTTGGAGGTACAGTCATTTGTCAATTTGGGTAGCACTGTACCAGGCAGGCCAGATGATCAAGTTTACTTAATAAATTACTCACTTAGCTCTGCTAAGAATAGTGGCAACATCTCCAGTAGTAACACAGCACTTACCTAATGTTTCCAAGACTACATGGAAAGCATGAACACTTTTGAAAACTATTTTTAAAATTAAAAATATAAAATTAAAATTGGGCTAGGGGAGCAGGCAATGGGGAGTTACTGCCTAATGGGTACTGAGTTTCTGTTCAGGGTGATGAAAAACTTGGAAAGACACAGTGGTGAAAGTTATACAACATGGTGAACGCAATTAATGACACTGAATTGTACCCTTGAAAATGGCAAGTTTTTCATTATATATTACAACAATAAAATTTTTTAAACATTGGAAATACTATACATTGAAATGTTAATAATGGCTATCTTTGGACGGAAGACTTTTGTGTGAATTTATTTTTTTGTTTCTTTTTATATTTTCAAAAAAATCCAGACAGAATATACGTCAATTTTAACAGATGGTCCTGGACAGAGCTGGAGAAAAATGTACAACAAAATTCCAACACACACAAAAAAGACTAGATTTACTGGTCTGACAGAGACTGGAGAAACCCCGAGAGTATGGCCCCAGACACCCTTTTAGCTCAGTAATGAAGTCACTCTTGAGGTTCACCCTTCAGCCAAAGATTAGATAGGCCCATAAAAACAAAACGAGGCAAAAGAGGCACACCAGCCCAGGGGCAAGGACTAGAAGCCAAGAGGGGACAGGAAAGCTGGTAATAGGGAAACCAAGGTTGAGAAGGGACAGTGTTGACATGTCATGGGTTGGTAACCAACGTCACAAAACAGTATGTGTATTAACTGTTTAGTGAGCTGCTAGTTTGTTTTGTAAACCTTCATCTAAAGTACAGTTAAAAAAAATGAAATTAAGAGAAAAAAAGAATATATGTCAATTTTATAATCAGTACATGCAATTAAAAAAACTTTTGATTTTCTCTTTTCAAAATTAACATACTATGCAATTATAACTATAAACATAATTCACATTGAATTTATTACATTGATTTTAATACCTATGAATATTTAGTAGACTAATAGGAAAAATTATTCCTAACTATTAGATTTACATGTAAAGAACTGATCAGAATTTAAACATAAAGTACATCTCAAAACACACATGTTCATTAATCGTCACAGTTCCATCACCTTTCTGCTGAGTCTGCGTTTAAGTTCCATTTTTGCTTCCTGTTCTTCTTCTTCATTCTTTTCTGTAACAGAGGGAAAAGGCATGATGACTTAGTTACTATAGATGATATTTATAATAAGAAAAATAGATCAGGCCACAGTTAACTGACCTCTAACACATATTGATCAACTATTCCTGTAAAATATTTTAAAAGTTGTCACAAGATTCTACAGAAAGACTGATTACTAATTCATATATATGTATGTATATATACACACATACATATATGTGTATATACATGTTTGTGTGTGTATATATATATATAATACATTTATATATATAAATATTAAAAAATATATATAAATTTTTTTTCTTGTAGGGCTGGTTTACTTTACCAATTTTAAACGTTTTTGCTTCCTGATGCCTTGTTCCATTCTGAAACAACCACGAGAGTACCCATACTCTGGCAAAAGCTTTTTATTGCCTCCCATTTCATGGCCTACAAGCACAATATACCAGATCTCAGATAAAAATTTACTTCTAGATCTGGCCTTCATGTGAAAATCTAAAACATATCAAAAGAACAAATTAGAACCATCCGACACATGTCCAAGCTGCTGATTTCCATTCAAATCCAACCAGAACGCATGATTTGTCTACCCTGGTTTCCCAGATAGAAGCCGAATGTAATAATTTTTTTGTACTTTGCTTTCAAACCAGAATGTTCTGAATAAAGTGAGGTGTACTGTTGATGGAGATTACGTCTTTTCTTATAACTTTGACTTCTCTAGTGTTTGGCTGAGCAGTACAATTTAATGGCCAATTTAAATGAATGCTATCAAAAAATGGGATTAAAAGAAAAACGTCCAGAATTTTAAAAGAAATAAATACCCCTTTAGATTTTAATGGTTGCTTATTAGATGAACTACTCTCTGTTGCTCCTGTCACTTATCATTTGTTCTATAAATGAGCACAGATTTTATTTCTCAGATACCAATGCTTGTGAAAGATTATCTTCTAGAAGGTGTTGTTATGACCTCTATTGAAGGTACATCAATCATACTACACAAAGGCTCAACCAAAAATGTTGAAAAAAAAAATCTTTTCTGTGGAAAGGTAATTATATGTCTTTTTAAAATTCAAATAGCCTTCTTATACTAAAATTATTTTTATTGTGAATAAAAGAGCAGTATTCTTTATTTGCAACATTTGCATATATTATTTGAATATGCTAAATTCTCCATTAATTTTCCTCATCTGGACAGGGAAAAGTTTCTACACTCTTCTCAAATATTAATTTTAATTCATAAGAAAGAGTATGATCAGTCCTGATTATTTAGACAAAAACTGAAGATGAACTGAAATCACCCTACAAGAGAAGAAACAATAACTAGTTATTATCCCTTCGTTAAGTGCCTATGAATGTCAAACAAATTTGGTTATAATTCAAATTTCTTCCTATGAAAATACCTGTAGGTTTTAATAATTGTTTCACAAAATATATATCCTTTGTTATCCTTGAAATACATCCTTAGGATCAAATAATTACCTTTTATGAATTGGATAATGCTTATGAATTGTTAATTATAAATAATAGACAAAAACTCCAAATTTGTGGTTCATGTGAAATTCAGAAGAAGACTTCACAAGTGAGGGCTTTGATTGTATTATTAATAAATAGAAAAATACAACCCTTAAAACATTTTAGTAAATTCTTCCTATAGAATAATTATGCTTCATTTTTAAAAGTACTTTCCAAAGACAAAAAAGCTGCATATCTAATCCCCCGAAGCTAACAAATGCGCCAATTTTCACTAACTACACAAAATGTCATTTCCTTGAAGGGGATATTACATAGTTTTGCCTTTTTATGTGTATTACACAACTAGGTGACAGCCAATTATGTTTAAAAAAAAAAAAAGGCCAATCGCAGTTACCAGAGGTAAGTAAACAGGATTTTACCATCTGGGAATTCTTTTTTGACATCAGGAAATTACTTCCTTACATTTCCCATGTTCAAAATTCTGCTTCTAAACAAGCTAGAGAGGAGGAGAAGTGGAGGGAAGCCAGCGTGACTGTTCTTCTGAATCTTATTAAGTATAGTTTTTGTGAAATCTCTTACAAAGAGTCAAGGTTAAACCCTAAACTTCTTTTTTAAAAATTCACCTTTTTAAAAAAATATTTCCTTCAATTTTTGATTTATTAGAGAGGCTACTATTAGGATGTAAACTCTTCTGGTCACTTTAAACAAACTGGAGAGATGTCAGTGAAGGAAATGACATGGCTCACTGACAAATTTTGCCCCCACTAACTCTCAGCAGAGCAGAGCAGGGTGAACATTTTGGAACCACAAGGAAATGCTTTCCCTAAACAAAAAATAGACCTGGTTTAACAGTGATGGACACTATAAGAAACTTGCCTGGTTGCAAGTATTGCCCAGAGCATTTTGTGGATGAGCTAAAAGGAGAAGAAAGTAAAGCACAGAAATACTAGCAACTGGAATATTACATTCCTGAGTAATCAATTCAGATAAGATGGGTTCAAAAAGACCACCTTTTTTTTTTTTTGTGGGTTTGTTTCTGTTCTTGCTGTTTTACATGTTTCCATATGGGTGTTTTTAACATATTGAAATACACCTATAAACTTATTTTGAAATGCATAAAAAATAAGATGTATTAATGGATAGCTATGGTCACAAGATGCAATAAAGTAAGATGCTATAATGGTAGAATGGTAGACATATGGGTGCTTATTGTAAAATTCTTTCAACTTTTCTGCATGTTTAAAAAGTTTCATAACAAAATGTTGGGGAAAGAACATATGCAGAACTCAATGGCATAAAATATTTTTCTCTGTAGAAGATATAGCTGCAATTATATTCACAAGCTAAATAGTATAGGAGGAGCTACATCTTATATCCCTGTCCTATAAAAGTTGTTCCATATACATTACTTTTCCTGATGAGCCAAACACTTCCCTTTCAAGCACAAAATCTTGCTTTCTATTTTTTCAATTTTAAGGAAGTGGTTCTAAAATGCGTAACTAAACAAAATTATATATATATAGTTTATATGTATATATAATATGTATTACCTTAATATATATATTATATTTTAAACTCTAGCATTAAAAGACAAAAGAAATCAATTAAGGAATGATACGAGAATGAGGCTAAGAAATAAAATTTGTTCTGTTGTCTCCAAATTAAGCTATCATCATTTACTGTCATCTGATTTATGTATATTAAAACAGTGATGGGCTCTGATTTGAGAACCGCTGAATGTTTTATGCTGTGAATCAGTTTCCTAGCATGTTAGAAAAGGTGACTTAGTTAAAGTAAGTGTCTGTAAAAGTCACACTATATCACACATAGCAGAGGCAAACAGGGCTGAGTGAAGGGATACAATAGTGCAAGCTATGCTTTTTGGCACACTGTGACGGCTCATGGGAATGCCTGGGATGACTTCACCAGTTCTCTTTTCTGCTTCCCTTGGCCATATATTACATCTAGAGATCATGAGCCAGTTATCAGCCTCTGCATACTAGAAATGAGTTATCTGTTCCCAGAATAACCTTGCTTAGGTGAACTGAGAAGGAAGTACAAAAGGTCTGAAGTCAAATCTTAAGTTGCCTTTGGTGTTTCACTCATTCTCACGCCTCCAGGAAAGAAGGGGGTATAAAAGCCGACACAGCACTTAAGATCAGTGTGTGATAAATTTCCTGGTCTATGAAACAGTTCCTCAAATAATCAAATTCTCACATGTTTTGGCACTGTTTGTCTCACAGGGCAGGAAACAATCAACCAGACTTCTCTCTCCCTCTGTTTTTTCTAGATGTTTCACCAGGCATCCAGTAAGACATAATCTCTGTGTTTTAGGAGCTTATGGTCTGCATTTGGGCTGTCTTAAAACTAATCCCACAAATATTTTCCAGGCACCTATTATCAAGAGCCATGTGCCTTTCTTGTTTTGTTGTCAAAACTAGATGTTGTTTTCATCCTTCCTTGGAAAGTTGAAACACATCTGTTTCCTACTAGCCATGACTAGTGCCTCTTCCAAATTGGCTCTTCTTCACATTGATGGCCACTTAACTTCTTCCTTGGGAATATATAAAGTTCTATTCCAGTTAAGTTCACGAAGAGCCAGAAAAAAGCACTTCAAGGAAGCAATCCTATACATTGGGTAGATAGCAGTTTCTCTCACTTTTCGGTATCTTTTCTCTCTTGTAAGTACTCTGTATAAAAAACGTCTGCAGTTCAAACCTACCAGCCACTCTGCGGGAGAAAGATGTGGCAGTCGGCTTCTGTAAAGATTTACAGGCTTGGAACCTCTGTGGGGGCAGTTCTACTCTGTCGTACAGGGTTGCTATGAGTCAGAATCAACTCAATGGCAATGGGTTTTTTTGTTTTTAAAATACAGCTGGATTATATACAACCAAACATTTTTGGGTTGCCTTAGTAATAGCAACTGTCAGTGTAAACATGCAGTTAAAGAAAACAACTCAAACAAGAGAACAGGGATGATCCAGGCAGGCCAACTTAACTCTGAAAACCTGGTTCAAGAGGATTCTCCCTAAGGCCAGTGGCTCATTACTGTTGTAGTATTAGTCAGAGTTTTGCCCATCCCTGCTCTTTAATATTTCACACAGTAAAAAGCTCTTTTGAAACTGGGTTAAGATTTTCAAAATTAAACTATATAAAACTACAGCTAGGCTCAATTTTAAAATATCCACGACTGAACTCGCTGACAACTCGTTAACAACCACATTGATACTCGATAGCGTGATGAATTGTGTTTCATAGTTTTATAGTTTTAAAATACTAACTCCAGTAACTTAAGACACTACTGGACTGGTGAGTAAAAAATAAAGCCAAAGACAATACAGTGAAAAAGAGAAGGGAAAACGACTGGAGAACTCCTTAAATGCTAAGGAATCATAAACAACCCAAAAGGGAAGCAGAGTTATAACAAAGGAACATGAAATGGATTGAAAAATTCTTTTTACTTTAATTCTGTTTTAGATTGAGACATTTTTTAAACCCAGCAAGAAACTATTATTAATAATACAAGGGTGTCTGATTTCTTTCTTTGTGGATTCTTTGGCCTTTTCTTTGACATTTATTTGCAAGTAGACGACAGCATTTTCTTCTATTTAATATTTGGGTGAAAGAATATATTGAACATATTTCATCTTTCTTTAAAAACAATTGTCATGAACCACAACTCTGGTCTGGGAGATATGAGGTCAAAGTCACAGGATGAAACACAAAATTCAAGAAATTATCTTTTAAAAAACATATATAACTTCATATAAATGGGACTGAAATGGGCCATCTCAGTCAGTTATGAATAAACTAATATATTCAGGTTTCCTACTGATAAACAAGAGTTTCTAGAGGGCGACTGTTAATGGCTATACAAGGAATCATTGTATTGTACAGGATACTCACGTTTTAGGATATTTCTTTGCTCTAGCTCTTCAGTTGTAGGCCTCTGGCTAAGTCTCCTACGATGACAAAAAGGATATACTATAGGTTACAGACAAGGGCCCCTTAGTGGAAGAAACAAAGTAAAACAGCAAACAAAGTTATGTATCTTCATGTTTTGAGAAATAAAATCTATTTTTAAACCTACGAAATAAAAGTATCCTTTCCTTTAGTTTGGAGACTTGAAACAGTGGCTGAGACTGCTAACTAGTATCCCCATTATCCACTATCTCTTGGAAATAGAACCCCTTAGTTTTAGCTGGGTACCTGGCTGCAGGCTTCTGCTTCTCCTGCAGCAAAGTGTAGCTATGTGACTAAGTTCTTGCCATGGGACATGAGCAGAAGTGATGTTTGCAATTTCTGCTTTTCACCCTTAAAATGACTGAGTGTGTATTCCTTTTTTCTCTTTCCTTCTCCAGGCTACGTGGAATTAAGCACGGTGTTGTGAACCAGTTGTGATCACGTAGATGAGAATATATATTCATGGGGATGGCAGAGTAACAAGACAGAATGAACCGGGGTACCTGGCTGACTTCAAGGACCAGGACTCTCCACCCACCTGGACAGCCCACCTAACTGGATTATTATGTAAAAAAGAAATAAACATAATCTGGCTGAACCAGTATACTTTCTGATCTCTGTTATAGTAGCTTGGCCAGTACCCCGATTAATATACAGATCATTAGAGTATAAAAAAAGGCTGTTGCTCAGTTCTTAAAAATAGATACACCTCCTCTTCAGAAAAGTATTTGCCACTGCATAGGACCAACTACATAGGACCATACAGCAAATATAACAAATCAGTCAGGAAAACAGCTGAACATACTATGGTGAAGGAGGGGAACAGTACTCAATTCATACCAACTGGGGACACACACTAACTTCACTGTACAGTGAAATACTGACTTCATGACCTCAAATGAATATACAATACATATAAAGTTATCTTGAGATAGAGATCCTTCCCATCTGCTTTCAAGAAAAGCCACGTTTGTTTGTGATTAGTAGCCATCGAGAAATGGGCAGTGAATAAGGAAAACCAAAGAATTCACACCTTTGAGTTGTGGTGTTGGCAAAGAATACTGAATACACCATGGACTGCCAAAAGAACAAACAAATCTGTCTTGGAAGAAGTACAGCCGGAATGCTCCTTAGAAGCAAGGATGGTGAGACCTCGTCTCACATACTTTGGACATGGTATCAGGAAGGATCAGTCCCTGGAGAAGGACATCATGCTTGGTAAAATGGAGGGTCAGCAAAAAAGAAGACCTCAATGAGATGGACTGACACAGTGGCTGCAACAATGTGCTCAAGCGTAACAACCGTCCTGAGAATGGCAGAGGACTGGGCAGTGTTTCTTTCTGTTGTACACGGGGTCGCTATGGGTCAGAACCGACCAGTGTCTAACAACAGCAACAATATGGATACAAGAACGAGACGTCCTAATGACATTTGATAACTTTGTTCTTGGTCTTGTTTATTCATCTATTGTCAATCACAGGGAAAAACTTTAGCTCAACATCGGTTGAATTTGTGCAAATTAAACTAACATACATAAAAGGGAATCTTAATGTGGGATACTATCAGTTCTAAGTGCCTGTGGTTATAAATGACAGAAATAGTATGAAGGAAAGAAATAAACGATATTTTAAATCTTTCATTTAAATATTTTAAAAAAAATTTTTAGTCTTCAACAGGTCTATCTTGAAATTAATTTAAGTACTTGGGGTCATATAAGAACATTTATTTCAGCCAGGTTTTATTTATTTATTTATTTAATATTTATTCAGTCAGATTTTGTACCATCCATGCACTGACATATCTGGTACTACATATCTGTACTACCAATATACTGTACTACATATCATTCCCCAATCATGTCATCCTTTTATTTATAGAGTTCCTTCCTTCTGAAATGCCCTTCTGTCCTTCTCCACCTATGAAATCTTATAGATGTTTAAAACGGTACTTTAAAAATAGATGTATTCTTAAAAAAAAAAAAAAAAAAAGATGTATTCTTGATCTCCTTTTCAAGTGAGAATTAAAGGCTCCTATATGGTTATTGTATATAGCCTATATAACATGGATTGACACAGTGGCTGCAACAATGGGCTCAAACACAGCAACAATTGTGAAGATTGTGCAGGACCGGGCAGCATTTCATTCTTTTGTACATAGGGTCACTGTGAGTCAGAACCGACTCGATGGCACCTAACAACAACAACATATACACTATACATTTATTAAAACACTTGTCACACGGGTAATTATAAAGATAAGATAATAATCTTAGCCATCATTAACTCACATTTTTAAAGTACCAGGTACCGTGCTAGGTGCTTAACTTACATTATCTTGAATCCTCATAACAATTCAGCAAGGTAGCAGCCACTATCCCATTATACAGATGAGAAAATAAGGCTCAGAGAGATTAGTTAACTTGCCTAAGATAAAAAAAACTAGAGAATGTTAGAGTCAGGATTCAAACCTAGGTCTTTCAACTTAGGTGTTGTGCTTTTCATGTGACCCCATCATGCAGTATATAATTTGGTCTCTTTGACTAGACATCAAGTTCCCTAAGAAAGGAACTGTGGGTTATTTATCTTTGAACGACAGTGATTAGATGTACCTGGCTCATAAAAAGGTATATTCTGCAAAATTTACATAAATATAACACTAAATACCCTGCTCTATGCATTGCAGTGTTATTCACAATAGCCAAAAAGTGGAAAGAACCTAAATGTTCATAAACAGATGAACGGATAAAGAAAATGTGGTATATACACACAATGGAATATTATTCAGCCATGAAGAGAAATGAAGTTCTGATACATGGATGAATCTTGAAAACATTATGTTGAGTGAAATGAATCAGTCACAAAAGGATAAATATTGTACGATTCCCACTTATATATATGTGGATTCGAACTGCTGACGTTTTGATTAGCAGCTGAACTCTTAACCACTGCGCTACCAGGGCTTCATGAATTATCTAGAAAAGGCAAATGTACAGCGTTATGGATTGAAGTGTGTCCCCAAAAATATATGTTGTAAATCCTAGCCTCTATGCCTGTGGTTATAATCTCATTTGGGAATGGGTTGTCTTTGTTATGTTAATGAGGCAGGATTAGTGTAGCGTGTGTCTTGAGTCAGTTTATTTTGAGATATAAAAAAATTTAAACAAACAGGCAAGAGAAGCAGAGACAGGGGAAGAAAAGTGCCAAACCACCTGAAGATCCTCCAGGAGCAGAAGCTCAAAAAGATAAGTACCTTCCTCCAGAGCTGGCAGACAGAGAGAGAGTCTTCCCCTAGAGCAGGCACCCTGAATTCAGACTTCTCGCTTCCTAAACTGTGATAAATAAATTTGTTTGTTAAAGCCAACCACTTGGACCATGGTCTCAGGGAACAGCTAGCTCAACTGGCATAACACAGCTTAGAAAGAAAATGTTCTACATTCTACCTTGGTGAGTAGTGTCTGGGGTCTTAAAAGCCTGTGAGCAGCCATCTAAGAAACTCCACTGGTCTCACCCCTTCGGGAGCAAGGGAGAATGAAGAAAACAAGATACAAGGGAAAGATTACTCCGAAGGACTAATGGACCACAACTACCACAGCCTCCACCAGACTGAGTCCAGCATAGCTAGATGGTGCCTGGCTACCACCACTGACTGCTCTGACAGGGATCACAACAGAGAGTCCCGGACAGAGCTGGAGAAAAATCTAGAACAAAATTCTAACTCATAAAAAAAGACCAGACTTACTGGCCTGACAGAGACTGGAGAAATCCCGAGAGTATGGCCCCTGGATACCCTTTTAGCTCAGTAATGAAGTTACTCTTGAGGTTCACCATTTAGCCAAAGATTAGACAGCTCCATAAAACAAAATGAGACTAATGGGGCACAACAGTTCAGGGACAACGACTAGAAGGCAGGAGGGGACAGGAAAGCTAGTAATAGGGAACCCAAGACTGAGAAGGGACAGTGTTGACATGTCGTGGGGTTGTTAACCATTGTCATGAAACAATATGTGTATTAACTGTTTAAAGAGAAACTATTTCTTCTGTAAACCTTCATCTAAAGTACAATAAAAAAAAAAAAGCCACCCACTTACGGTATTTCTGTTATAGCAGCAGTAAATAACTAAGACATGTAGAGACCAAAGTCTATTAGTGGTTGCTAAGAATGGGAGGGAGGGGAAAAAAGGGAGTCAGTGCTTGGCGGTGACTCCTAAGTTAATGGTGGTGGAATAATTTGGAAATGGACAGTGATACTGGTTGCACAACATGATGAATACAATCAATGTCACTGAATTGTACATGTAAAAATTGTTGAATTGGCAAATGTTTTGTTATATACATTTTTACCACAATAAAACAAAAATAAACAAAACAAAACCTTGCTCTGTTAAAGTTTTTTTTTTTTTTTTTTAATAGATATAGTCAGCGTATTTACAAACGCTTTACTCTTTTTTGGGGTGGGGTGGAATTCCAATATATAACATAGACAAAAGAGGAGCTGTTCCAGTTGGATGGTTAGATCTGGGATGGTTAGTCTTCTCTCACCTCCACCCCAAACACATACCCATACTTCTCTGGCCCTCCCCACAGTTGCCTGCGTATCACCTCTAAGGAATCCTGAGGAAGCAGCGAGAAAACCACTGCTCTATGGCGTTCCACACTGTCAACTTCTCACAACGGTCTTAAGTGGGCTCTTGTTTTTGAGTGTTTGGTTTGTTTTGTCATTACTATAAATAGGCTTGTAACAAACATCTTTGTAAAACGTAATTTTTTCCCCCTAATTTGGATTATTTTCTTCTTTTATAGTCTTCCAAATTAAATTACCATGCAAAGAAATAGACTGCTTTGTAATTCTTTTTTTGTATTGTTAAATTGTTGTTGTTGTTGTTGTTAGTTGCTGTCCAGTCAGCTCTGACTCATGGTGACCCTATGCAGAACGGAACAGAATGTTGCCTGGTTCTGTGCCATCTTCATAATCGTTGATATGTTTCAGTCCATTGTTGTGGCTGTTATGTTAATCCATTGTTCTTTGGAAATACTAAAAAAGAGCAAAGTGTCTATGTTCCGTTTTCCCAGAAAGGTATCAACATTAGGTTAAGTTTCTTTTAAAGATGTCCTACTAGCTTAATAGATATAGGATAATTTTAATTAATAAAACAATTTAATTTTATTAAGTACTTGCTATGAACCAGGCACTAAAGTGCCTTAAATATTTCATCTCAGTTAATCCTCACAAGCTCTTGGGTTAGTAAGCTCCATTTTACAGATGGGGCCAAGTGGGGGCTCTCTCCTGCTTTGTTCTATAGACTGTATTTCTGCCAGTTCTGGATAAACATGCTCTTACTTTTTGAATAGCCACCTCTCGTGGCTAACTTTCCTTAAGTTTATCAGAGCCTCAAACATCTCTAAACCTGCTGCCATGCATCCTTCATCCCGTTCTCAGTGGCTGTTTTTGGTTTTGTTTTGGGGGCCCAAACTGAAAGTGATATTTATTTCTATTTGGTTTCATTTTAAAGAATTAATTCATCATTTATGTCCTAATTTATAAAGTAACCTATTATCCTTTAAGCTTCATGCTGCTCACACATTTGATAAACCTGCCTGATATATTTTTTTCATTGATAAGAATGTCTACTCTCTAGTCATAAATTCAATATTATATGTATATTATGATTATATATATAATATTGAATATACCATGACCTGTCAAAAGAATGAACAAATCTATTTCAGAAGTACAGCCAGAATGCTCCTTAAAAGCAAAGATAGCAAGACTACATCTCACATGCTTTTGGACATGTTATCAGGAGGGACCAGTCCCTGGAGAAGGACATCATGCTTGGTAAAGTAGAGGGTCAGCAAAAAAGAGGAAGACCCTCAATGA
>NW_004443938.1:28468209-28542843 GCF_000243295.1 Trichechus manatus latirostris
CAGCAAAAAAGAGGAAGACCCTCAATGAGATGGACTGACACAGTGGCTGCAACAATGGGCTCAAGATAACAACTGTGAGGATAGCGCAGGACCGGGCAGTGTTTTGTTCTGTTGTACATAGAGTCACTACGCGTCAGAACTGACTTGATGGCACCTAACAACAAAAACAACCACTATTCATATATTGCTTCAATTCTGGAAATGAATTTTTTGGGCCTCAAGTTAAAGTAACAGTTGAATATTTAAAACATGGTTGTTGTTACAATTATAAATGTAATTTCCCTTCTTCAACAGATTGTTGATTTTTATAGACTAATCTCACATCTTACGAACCTGCTGAAATTATTTATTATGTATAGCAATATTTGGTCAGTTTTTCAGAGTTTTCTAGGTATATAACCATGTACAATAATAGTATATCCTTCCTATGATTAAATCTTTTTTTCACTACAAATGATTGCAACCAAATTTTTTAGTACAATAAAAGTGGGGAATTTTGTCTTGCCTCTATTTAAAAACAAACAAGCAAACAAACAACTCCCAAAACTTCAGGGCTTCTCCATATGTTAACATATTTAGCATGATTTTAAAGCAGACAAAACCTCTGCTCCTAAAATGTTCAGAATTTTAACAAAGAAATACAAAATTTTCTTTAATACCATCTCGGCATATGATACTTAGCTTTTTTTTACTCCTTACTATAATAAACTAAGAGTCTCTAAGTGGTGCAAACAGGAGAGTGCTCAACTCCTAGCTGAAAAGGTGGCAGTTCAAATCCACCCAGAGGTGTCTCAGAAGACAGGCCTGGTACTCTGCTTTCTGAAGGTCATAGCCTTGAAAACCCTGCGGAGCAGTTCTATTCGGCACAGTGGGGTCACTATGAGTTGGAATCAACTCGACGGCAACTAACAACAACAACATAATCAACTATGATGATATTCTTTGTTCTTAAGGGATATATTCTATTTTGCACTATCTGTTTATTTTTTTGCATTATCTTTTAAGGTAGTATTATATGTGCAAATTTTATCCAATGATTTAAATTCTTTACAGCAAAACTCATTGTTATAGGTTGAATTGTGTTCCCCAAAAATATGTGTTGTAAATCCTAACCTCTATGCCTGTGGTTATAATCTCATTTGGGAATGGGCTGTCTCTTTGTTATGTTAATGAGGCAAGATTAGTGTGGGACGCGTCTTGAGTCAATCTCTTTTGAGATATAAAAGAGATTAACTAAGCAAACCGAGATGGGGATAATAGATGCCAAGCCACGTGGAGATCTCCAAGGAACCAGGAAACAGCAGCTGAAGAACCTTTTCCCTGGAGCTGACAGGGAGAGAAAGCCTTCCTCTAGAGCCAGCAGCCTGAATTCAGACTTCCAGCCTCCTAAACTGTGATAAAATAAATTTCTTTTTGTTAAAGCTATCCACTTGTATTTCTGTTATAGCAGCACTAGACAACTAAGACACTCATTCTAGGGCAATAAAACAAACAAGCAAAACACCCAGAAGCATATACTCATTTACATACAGTGTAGTAAGTACAAAATAGGAGACGGCATAAAAGAAAGAAGGTTGTCTGAGAGCCCAGGAACCGAAGTTCTTGTCCGATTATGCTACTAAGTAGTTGCATGTCCTACAGAAAAGTCCTTTATCTCCGATCTCTACTTTCCCCCCTTGTTTTCACTCTGGAAGATGACATGTTTAGAACTGTAACATCTTTCCAGCTTGAAACTGTTATCCTTTTGAGCTCCTTTTTTTTTCTGCTGGCTCTTCTGATGCAGTTCGTGGTCAAAGTTTAGGGATGAGGTGAGAGGACTTGAAAGAAAAGGAGACCATGAGTGTAAACTCTTAACCGCAACTTCTTCCAGAGTTCCAGAAGAGTCTCGGAGCCAAGAGGACCTATCAGCCTTTTCCTAGATTCCTTATTTTTACCAATTTAGCTGAGTTTTTTCCGTTACACAGATGTCAGAGCTGCTGTCTTGGATATCTTCCTGCACATCTCAGCCATAATAAGTTCTCTTAAGGGGTTGCTCTCCCTCTGGAAAAACTGTTAATGGATCCTAGAACTGCTACGCACCAACCCTATGGTTACACCTCAGTCTCAGATGTCTTCCGATACTTAAATGTACCTACACTGATGGCTGAAAAATAGAATTTCAGCATGAATGCAATTTCTTTTATTAAATAAAGAGTTCCTAGGAGATGCAAATGGTTAACATGCCTGGCTGCTAACCAAAGGACTGTAGGTTTGAAAGCTTGGAGATTCAAGTCCACCTAGAGGTGCCTTGGAAGAAAGGCCTGGCAATTCACTTCTGAAAAATCAGCCATTGAAAACCCTATGGAGCACAGTTCTACTCTGACACATGTGGCATCGCTATGAGTCAGTATCAACTTGATGGCAACTGCTAACTGTTTACTGACAGCTAAGTGGAATTCCAAAGTCACAACTGGCAGAAGCAGAATACCACACAATGGCTGGAAGCAGGAAGATAAGTCAGATGACCCATTTATTTGAAGTTAAAAGGGAAGTTTAAATAAGGGGCTGCGGTTACCTGGCTTGGAAGACAGGCTGTGGGAGCTAACTAATATTTCTACAGTTTCTCAACCCTCGTGGCAATCAGGGGAATGCTAGTGAGTCCATGGCTTAGGCCAGGAGTCAGTAAATTTTGGCCCACAGGCTAAATTCAGCCTGCCGCCTGTTTGGGTAAATAAAGTTTTATTGGAACACAGTCATGACTGTTTGTGCACTGTTTATGTCTGCTTTCACGCTATAACAGCAGAGTTGAGTAATTGCAACAGAGACTACCTGGTCCTCAAAACCTAAAATATTCACTAACTGATCCTTTATAGGAAAAAGTTTGCCAATCCCTGGATTAGGCTTTGGTGACCTGGAAGCCACTGATGAGCTGGACCAACGACCAGGTTCTTTAAGTGGTTCACCCTCCAAGACGAGCTATCTAAGACCAGCAGGTTAAATGCACCACTGCACAAGGAATCCACAGTGATTTCAGTTAGGTAGGGAACAACAGGAGGGAAAAAAGTATGAATTAGTTAGTGCTCTACGAACATTACAGCAATTACCTGACTAGCTTGGTTCCAATTTGTTGTCGGATTTCCTGCCTCTCTTCTTCAGATGTACGCTGCAAGATGTTTTTGTCCTCTAATTCTTTCTTAGATGGTCTGTTGCCAAGTTTGATAGCAAGAGTATCCCTTCGTCGTATTTTACTTGCCAAAGCACCTGGGGATTGCAAAAGGCAGAAATGCAGAGAAAGAGGCTTTTAGGAAGTGGCACTCAGGTTACACCTGACAGGGACTTTCGACAGATGCCCAGACCAAATTCTTTATTCACATGCAAGAGTGGAATTTTAATTAACTTAAGGGAAAAAAGTTTTGAGTTGGACGTAGTTCATTTCAAGAAGACCGAAGAATTATTTTTTTTAAATGTTTTGAAAAATGTTGGGGCACCATGAAAAAAACTTGCAATTATCACTTCGTCATTTGGGAAGTGATATTTGAAGTTCATTCTGCTGAGATGGAGTATGACGGAAATTACTGATTGCATAATGCTTTTTCTGTCTTTTCAAGTTTTAAAAACTGAACACTCTTACTTACACTATACACTAAATCCTCTTCATCTCCTTCCTTGCTGGCAAATAGTCCACATTTTATACCAATGCGTTAGTCCTAAACTACCCAGGAATTCCTAAAGTCTCAGCAGATGATATCTTAATAGCAGATAGATGATAATCATTTATTTTATTTTTTTTTGCTCAGAAAAAAATAGAAGGGGTTTGGCAAAATGTTGTTAAATCACTAATACAGTAATAACTTATCATAATCTATAAATTCAATCTTATAGTGAATCTTTCCCAAGTTACCCTGTTCAGAAGTTAAAAGCAAACCAAACCAAATGAAATAGCACTTTTCTATTCCCTAAAAAATGGTTGGGTTTATCCACTTTACAATCATTAGTTCTTAGAAGACATACCATCTTACTGTGGATGAGCGCTTGCTTCTAATTCTTAAAACGCATTTGTCATTCTTGACTTATTTCTCCTTCTTTCTTTGTTGTTTGCCGTTGAGTCAATTCTGATTCAGAGACCCTATATGACAGAGTAGAACTGCCCCATCAGGTTTACTAGGCTGTGAATCTTTATGGGAGCAGACTGCCAGGTCTTTTCTCCCATGGAGCCGCTGGTGGGTTAGAACTGCTGACCTTTTGGTTAGTAGCCACTGCTTCATCATCGTGCCACCAGTGCTCCTTCTGCTCTCCTGAAACCCCAGCATAAAAGTGAGAAGAAGCTCTCCAACACCTCCAGTGAGTAATCCAATGAATCCTGCATTGACATTCTTCATTCAAGAATGATCCCAGATGGAAAGGTCATCTTTGATGACTCCGAGAAAGGCCTCTATCATTAGAGGGCTTTGATTCTTTGTACAAATACAAATATGCACATCCACCTCATAGACCTGCCCTGCCCTGTGGAATCATCTTCCAGAAAGGCCTGTAATCACAAGCTAAATCTTAGAAAATGAGAGGAAAGAAAACATCAGATATTTGCTTTTGTTCAAAAAGTTCCGCATACATTTCCAAGTTACAACTGCTCTACAGTGTAAGAAGAACAGATAATTTATGGCTCAAGGAACTGAGGGAGGCCACGTGAGGTGCCCAACCAAAGTGACAAGTTCAGTCTAGAACCCAGAACTGAGTCTAGAACTCAGCTGCTTCTCTCCACCACCTACTCTTCTCTTTACTCCTTAAAAAAAGTCTTACTTTCTTCACTGCCATCCTCATCCTCATCCTCATCCTCTTCCTCATCGTCATCGGTGTACAAAATAGGCCCATCAGAATCAGAGTCATTGGCCTGGTAGTCCCTTTGACCTTCATCCTCCGGGGCACTGAAGGATTCTGAAGATTCTCCCAACAGCCCAGGAATCAGGAGCTGAGGTGCTGCCTTCCCCAGCTCATCTTTGGTTGTGAAACTGTAAAAGGCACAAAAACACAGGGATGATGTGAAGCTCAGAGCAACCCTCTGGGGACTATGCCAACCCGTAAGAAGGAGTTCTAGTTTCATGGGCATCCTTCAGGCTGGGCACAACAGAAGCCAGGTACAGGCCAGTCAAAGTCACTGAAATGGAAGAGCAATGCTGTATTACTCAATCCTCAAGATTTTAGATTCACCATCTGTCAAGTCAAGACGTTTGACTAGATGGTGTCTAATAATATATTTAGTATGTGAATGTGGCAACCTATATTTTACAAATTTATTTTTTCATAGTCATGAGGGTTCAGTGGAAAGAATAATGGGTTATAAGCATTTGACTTTGTCTGCACCTGTAACTCCTAATTATCCTTCAAGTCTCAGGGAAAGCTTCAGCTCCTTCAAGGATACTTCACCGGCCTTCCATCTAATTCCTTGCTCCTCCTCTCTGCTCCCATGGTGACCCGAAGACAACCCCATCAGAGCACTCAGCATGCTGCACTTCAGTCACCTACTACACGCCTGCCTTTTCAATCTCTGTTGTTGTTGTTAGCTGCTGTCAAGTCAGCTCCAACTCATGGTGACATTATGTATGACAGAAGGAAATGTTGTCTGGTTCTGTGCCATCTTCATGATCATTGGTATGTTTGAGTCCATACTATACATAGGGTTTTCATTGGCTAATTTTTGGAAGTAGATTGCCAGGACTTTCTTCCTAGTCTTAGTCTGGAAGCTCTGCCAAAACCGTCCACCACAGGTGAACTTGCTGGTATATGAAATACTGGTGGCATAGCTTCTAGCATCATAGCAACATGCAAGCCACTACAGTATGACAAACTGATAGACGGGTGGTGATCTCGACCTCTATGAGTTCCCTGATACGTGGAACTCATATTGTTTTTCACTCCAGCACCTAGCCCAGCAGTGGACAGAAAAGTACATCTTTAATTAATACATGAATGAACTCTATTTTCATCACAGCCAGTGTGTCAGCAGTCGAAACTCACAAGTCCTCTCTGTGCTTTAGTTTCTGCATTTGTAAAACTACCTCTCACCAGACTAGATGAATAATATAAGCTGGAAAGTGAGAAAGCAAAATGAACTCTACAAGAAAGGCGATGTGTAAGGATGCAACAATTTTCTATTTAGCTTGGTAAGAGTCTCTGGTTAAGAAAGTTACTATAAATATGATACAAAGTTTGCCAATTTTCAAAGACTAGTATAAAAACTATATATAAAAACGTATTTGAAACAAATGTAATCTTTATTTTAAGATACAGAAGAGCTCCCAAATTGCTTTCTGATATAAACAGAAGAACACAAATTTAGATGTCACACTTCTGAAAGACTATTTAGTGTAAAACATGTACCTGGTTTTCACTACCCAAAAAACCAAAAAAAAAAGGTCACTGAATAATAAAAACAGGTAAACTTTGTCAGAATATGAAGTATTAAAAATTCTGCTTTGTAATTATAAGCCTAGGTGCTCTTAAAATTCTCTATTTTTCACTTATTAGAAAAAGCCAACGGCATAAATTCTTGCTCTCAGAGAAAGAAACATGAAATTTCACTTTAAATAAGAGAAGATCTATTTTCATGGGAAAACATGTCCACAGTGTGGATTTTTAGTCAATTGCCACTGGCAAACAAGGTCATTCTTGTTGGAATAGTCTGCCACTGTGGGTGACCACAGCACATTTAAAAGATATACCAATTAATAATACATTCTGGATAATAGAACAATAGATACTTAAGAGTTGAACCCTGGTATTTACATAGGGTTGCTACGAGTTGGAACTGACTTGACGGCACCTAACAACAACAATTTGTTCCTGTTATTGTTCACTAATTTATTATATTGATCATTATTTTAATCTCATCGTACGTCCCTTAAAAAATGTTTTGCAGTTTTCAGAGTTCTGCATACATTTCCCACTTACAACTGCTCTATGGTACAAGGGTGAGATTCAGTGGTAGAACTCTCTTCTTCAATGCAGAAGCCCCAGGTTTGATTCCTGACTCATGTACAGCTACCATTTGTCTATCAGTGGAGGCTTCATTTTGCTATGATGCTAAACAGGTTTCAGCGAAGGTTCCAGACTAAGCGGACTAGGAAGAAAAGTCTGAAAATCTACTTCTGAAAATTTGCCAATGAAAATCCTATGGATCACAATGGTCCAATTACCAAACATCATGGGGATGGTGCAGCTGGACAGCATTTCATTGTACGTGGGGTCACCATGAGTTTGGGCCAACTCGATAGCAGCTAACAGCAACAGTACAAGCAAAGTGGGCAACTTATGGTTCACGGAACTGAGGAAGGCCCTGTGAGTTGGCTAACCAAAGTGGTAAATCCAATCTAGAACCCAATTTTAGACTTAGTCCACCCATTAAACATAGATTTAACAGGTGCTTATTAGTTTCTGCCTTAAATTATAGCAAATACATATGTTACTGATGAAGCTGCCAATGAATAGAAGTCTACCAAGTAGTTACTACCCTGTGATATGGGAACAGAAGTAGGTATTTTTACACCTAGTCATTTGTCCTCTTTAAAGTTTTGATATTTGTATTCCAAACAGAAGCCTCTTTATATAATGACAGGATTTTCACACATCAGTTGACTAAATATAACCGAGGGAGAGTTCTAAGTAAAGCAAGTGACTAAGATCCAGAAATTCTAATTCAAATACCCACTTAAAAGAGGAAAAGAATTTGGAGGAAAATTTGAGAAGCTACTTATTCCAGGCTCACTCATTCAAGAGCAAACACAGCCACTCCTGTGGGATGAAATGTTAAATTTCTATGTTGAAGAATATATGGAGAAGAAAATCTCTATGACTTCTTCCAGGAAGGCATTATAGTCACTCTGGCTGACAGGAAAACTCTCAAAATATCCTCAATGTCTAATGATGTTCCTAAGCTCACTCCCTGTGATCACAGTCTCTGTGGAAATGGAGAGCAGATGCTCACCTCTTGGTCTGACAATCCTTCACAGACTTGGCTGAAGACTGTGATTAAGCCCCAGCATGCAGAACAGAGGAGTCCTGGTGGCACAGTGGTTAAGGCACTCAGCCACTAACTGAAAGGTCAGCAGTTCGAACCGACAAGCTGCTCCGCCAGAGAAAGATGAGACAGTCTGCTTCCATAAAGACTACAACCTTGTAAATGTTATGGAGCAGTTCTACTCTGTTATACAGGGTCACTATGAGCTGGAATCGACTCCACAGCAGTGAGATGCAGTATGGCACTAAGCACCATACAGTGCATTCCATAAATATTTGTGGAGATGAACTGAACACACTCAAGTCACTTTTGGACATGAGTTCTTGCAGTACTTAAGACTTTATCTAGGGAAGTACCTTTTATGGACCTTGCAATTCAGTATACTGAACAATAAACCCATGCACTGCCCCAAAATTCAGACGTTATCTTAAACACACACACCTCAAATTTGTATCAATCAGCTCATGACTTAGCTCTCATATTTTCCCCCTTAAGGTTCCTGGGCATGCTGGACAGTATTTTGATACCAAATACTCCAGTATTCTCTCTTGCTCACTTTTGCATCCTTGGTGCTTAGCACGCCGTTCAGCACACCAAAGGTAAGTAAAATATATATGCTGAAAGAACGAATGTTCAGTTCTAAAGGTTGAGCGTGACTGTGACGCTGGAAAACATTCACTGTAATTAAATGAAGACACCTGCAATGCGCTAGAAGCATTAAGGTCACCACAGCCGTTCATTTCAATATCTTCTTTTCCCACGTCTTTTGTTAAAATGTCAAACTCAAATAAAATAATTTGTAACTTGATTTTTACCTATCTTTCTATTGCTTTCCTTCAAATGATGGCCCTCAAAATGATTTAAAAAATAAAAGAAAAGACATAGGAGAAGAGGTAGAAGCAATTGCTTTGGAAAATTTATGAAAACTATTTAGAGCATGACATTTGGTGATGTTGTCACTTACTAACTGGGTAATCTTGGGCAAATTATTTTACCTCTCTCAGCACCAGTTTTCTCATCTATGAACAGGGATAAATTTAGTAACTGTTTTAGAGAAGACTCTGAATTAAATGGCAACACATGAACAGAGCTTCATTCCTGACATTAAGTAAGTATTCCATGCCAGTTATTATCATCAGCAATTAAATAAAGTTGATAATATTTTATTTTTGACCAAAATCAGCTAAGTTAATGTACTAAATTTTTTTAAAAAGTCTAACAAGACAAAAAATTTTTTAAGACAGCATATTAAATTAGATGATTAGATTTATTGATTGATTAGGATTTATTCTTAGAAATACGTTAGAGAGGCTAAGTTTCAAAGCTCCAAATCTTCTCTAAATTGAATTGGTTATTATATCTACTAGACTCCAACAGCCCTCCCTTCATACCTGTGGGACAGGAGAGCGAACGTGTTATCTACCTGTAAGTAGAAAATGTGTAGGACTTTGTGACTGATTAGATGCAGGGAATGGAGGAGAATGAAGACCCTAGGACGAATCCCAGGTTTCTGACTTGGGTACCGGGATGATGGTGGCGTCATCAAGGGCAACATCCAGTTCCTTGGCCCATTTTGTTTGGCTTTCTTCTCAAACTAAACTGAGATCACTTGGCTATTATCTTTTACCTTACATTATATTCTATTTATAAAATCCAGCAGCAGGGTTGTTTCATTTATAATACTGCTTCCATTACATTGAAGTTGGCTAACTTTTCCAATAACCTTCTTAGCTCACTTTACATTTCTTAAGTGTCTATGGCATAGCAGATTCAGTACTGGTTCCTAGATGTTGTTAGCTGCTGCTGAGTTGGCCCCTAATGCACGGTAACCCCACGCACAATGGAACGAAACACTGCCTGGTCCTGTGCCATCCCCAAGATTGGTTGTGGATCAGACTGCTGTGATTCACAGGGTTTTCAATGACTGATGTTTGGAAGTAGATCACCAGGCTTATCTTCCTACTCTGTCTTAGTCTGGGAGATCCGCTGAAACCTGTTCAGCATCATAGCAACATGCAAGCCTCCACTGACAGATGGGTAGTGGCTGTGCATGAGGTGCAGAACTACCACTGCCCCCTCTGGTTGCTAAATACATAGAGGCAATAAGATGCATTGGCTAGTCCAGTCCCACAGGCAGAAAAAAAGAGCTGTCAGAGCCGTAACCAAATCTGCCTAGATGAGTCTTAGAAGGCTTCACAGAGGAGATGACATTTGAGCTAGGTTGGGAATTGAGGGAGCAAGAAAGGGAGACACTTTAAGTTTGGAGAAAAAAGGAGCTGGCATTTCAAAGAGTTCTTTCCTGGTGGCTTTTATTTTCCTGGAGAAGGAGAAAGCGAAGTAACTTATTGAAATGAAGGTGAGCAGGTGTGAGAAAGCAATCTGGACAGAAGTGGTAAAGATCTGAAATAATCACTGTAAGGAAAAAGAAGGGAACTGGCTAAACACCCCCTGCCCCCGCCCGCCACACACAAAAAAAACCCAACAACCCCAAACCCACTGCCTTCGAGTCAATTCTAACTCATAGCAACTCCGTAGGGTTTCTGAGGCTGTAAATCTCTATAGAAGCAGACTGCCACATCTTTCTCCTGTGGAGCTGCTGGTGGTTTTGAACCGCCGACCTTTCAGTTAGCAGTCGATCGAACTGGCTGGGGACAAGGAAAAGGACTGCTGAGCCGTATGAAGCAGGTTCTAAATGTCCTTGAAAACAGCAGATGTGAAGTGGTGTTCCTCAGCATTACAAATGCCATTTTCTCCAGCAGCCCATTCCGGGGGCACGTTGTGGAAAACGAATGGTTGGATTACATATGTGCTTACCTAATGTTCACTGGATTAAACAGTAAATGAAAACAAATGAGGTTCCTGCATTTCAAACAGAATGGCTTAGTGATCTTTGGCACTCAGTTTCATATGGAATGCAGCTGGAATATGGGGTTTGTGCCCCCAACTCACCATTTTGCATTTTCTCTGCTACTTAAGCCAGTGCCTGGGTGGAGAGTGGTTTTGTTGGTCGGCTCTTCAGTCCACAGAAGCCTACTTGGGTCTAAGGCAGAGGCAGGTAGGTCAGCCCCATTGCTGACCAGGATGATGGGAGTGTCTGAGGGAGTAACACACTGATCCTCAGGAGGAAGAGGAGGGATAGGGGGAAGAGGCAGTGGAGCCACGGGGTGTGGGGGGACCACGGACTTGGATTTGCCTGTGGTCTGCTCCTCGGTCCCAGGGACAGTCTGCTCGGGTTTGAGGCTCTCTGCTCTGGTCTCTGAAGGATCCCCTTTAAGACTGGATGTACCAGAGGCAGCTGCATCTGCAGACGGTCGAGAGGATGGCTGCTTGCCAGTTTTTTTCTTGCCCTTTGTGGTTCCCACTGTCCCTGTTTTGCTAGAAACTGTCTCCTTGGAAGCTTTAGGACGAGATGAGGTGGATGAAATAGATGGTGAAGTGGATGCTTTGGAGCCACTTGTTTTTTTTGAATGAGAGGAACCAGCTAAAATAAGAGAAAAATTTTACATTAAAAATAAAAGAACATAACACGTCTTTTAAATAAAGTAACTGAGTTGCTACTGTCAATGACATTTACCAAATTCCCTTTAAAAATTAAAAAAATTTGTTGAATAAATGAGTAAGAAAAAAATAGGCCAATAATGACAATGGTTTTGTTTTCTGTTCCCTCCCTGTCCTCCCTGCCTCCAACCTAGAAGAGAGCAAGTGATGCTTATGGCAAAACCCTATGAAACAAGAGCCCTCTGTCTTCTCCCTCCTCTCGTCTTTGGCTGGGAAAATCCAACCAAAGGGAAAATCCTCAGCTATCTGTCTTTTGAGTCACCTGAAAAAGCCCTTTATGCTTTGAGGAAAGGAGGTTATAACTGGAGGACAGACATCAGTAGCTAAGAGGTTGTAGGACATGATTGGGCACATCATGAATTGTACGTTTTACGACATCCTTCTGAGAGTCAAGGTGTGGTGGTGGAGCCCACATTCAGAAGAGGCCAGGGTATACGCCATGAGCTCCTTTCTGGGTCAAAAGCAAACTCACTCATTCTACTACTAAAAGAGTAAACTCCAAACCAGCTATCACTGTAGCTTCAGAAAAAGAAGCTTGCTGAGCTGGCCTGTACTTCCATCTGCAGTGGCTACAGGACAGAGTGAAAACATATGGCCACATTTGGAAGACAAATTCTCTCCAAAACATCAAAGGTAGAAAAATACTCCTTAAAAAAAATGTCAAAATGGGTTCCACTAAAATAATTTGATGGGAAAGAACATCATTCTCAGTTCTTCTGGCCCCCACCTTCACAAATCAAATCTTCTTTACTGCTGTGCTCCAAGAATATCTTTCATCAGAGGTCTCCTCGTTGTGTCTGTCTGCTTTGGAACAGGACTAGCTTCAACTCAACAATTTCTAAGAAAAAAAGGCTGACTACCTCTTTCTTTATATTATTAGGAAATGCAGTTAAAATCCTATGAGAATACTCTTTTGTTTCATAACTTTTATGATCTATAAATTTTCCTAATTAATTCTTCTGTTATAATTTTGTATGTTTCTTCTTCTTCATGAGGGGTTAAAGGATCTTTTCCAGAACTATTAGAAAATATCTTGTTAATTTTTGGAGTCAATCTACATTGCATACAGATGTTGTTGTAACTTACCTCCAGTAAAGTGAATTGGGAGGGTCAACAGATGAAGAACAAATAAAGGATAGACAATGAGATTTAAGACTTCACTTATTCTGATATTCTAAAGCCAGTCTGAATTAGTGACAAGGTTTAGGCTTACGAGGCATCCTTCTATGGTCTGAGGGCTTTATTATTTTAGACACACTTAATAACTAGAATTTCACCCATCTCCAAAATCTGGGCCTGTTAACACTTCTTTTTATAGTTAACAATCTTCATTTGTTTACAAGTCAATCTCATTAAGCATACTCCTTACTCGTTCAATCTAAGCTTACTCTAAATTTACTTTCCATAACAAAAATGCCAAAAATTTGGTGCCTAAACAAGTTCAATTATTTTCTAGGTAAGTCAAACACAATCTTTCCACCTTATCTATTCTAATAATTTTCTTGGAAAATTCTTTCTTGTCTAACAGCAAAGTTAATGTTAGCGTGGCTTAAGGAAAAAGGGTCCATTTCTCAATGTCTGAAGTGCAAATCCAAGCCATGTTATATATTTTTCTTTGAGTATCTTCTAAAATGGCATGCACTGCTGAAATCAACCATACTACTTGTTATCTTGAATTAAGGTCATGATTAAAAAAGAAATGGCACCACTTCACAGGTAAGCAGTTATACGGTTTGTAACAATGACAGAGAAAGAAAAAAAATATATAAGGGAGATTTTTACCTTACCTTACTGGCAAAGCAGGTGAATGTGCTAAGGAGATATGTGGTCATTTGGGAAGTCTGTACTTAGTACCAAAGGAAGAATCTAAAACTGATAGCTGTGTTAAGAACTTAAAATATCTGACTGAAAATCAAGAGCTGCATTTTAACTAACTTTTCCAGAAGGTCAATATTATTCAAATGAAACAAAGTTACCATGCACAAAGTCCTAAATGGTTCCCAATGGAATATCTGTAGGATTATCAAGGAGTATTATCAGTTATTTGATAAAAAGATACTTGCATAATAGGCTTGTTGATATATTTCAGCGCAACCCATTTCTCTATGGTAGTCAGTGCCTAGATGGCCACATTTTTACTCACACTAAGGGCCACTCGGGCGTCTTTCAATACAATGGATAAAATGACTGCACTATTCTCTTAGGAACATCATGAGCCTATAAATAAACCTTCAAGTTAAATGCCTGGAAATAACTCAAAATCTCTCATGAAAGCTGTCTATCGCCCTAGTATTAATCACTAGCTTTCTTCTGAAAGAAGTGAGAGTCCAAGCTCAGAGTCAACAGCGAACCACTACTATGTGGGGAATGAGGAAGTGGGACAATTTGTGCAAGGCAGGATCTTAATTCCCAAAGACAGGGTGACAGTTTGGGGCTCTTTTTTAAGAAGTAGATCAGTGCTTGCCTCACTTCAAGCGCCAGTCATAGGGTTTGCTAGGCAGTCTGGGAAGCACACACAGATACCAACAAGAATGGACACTGACATGTCAGGGCAGCTCGTCCCTAAGGATACGGTCCTTTGGCACTGCTGGCACATCATTCTGAGACATTTCATTTTAGAGCTTATTAGAAGAGACCCAGATGCTAAAGTTCAAAGGCAGCATGAGAGTAACACAGGGAGAGAGACATCTATTTGCATTTCAAGATCTGTTATACTGTCACCTAAGCCATTCTCTGAGTTTGAGCATTATGGGTATAAATTACAAGGGGAAAAAGATCAACACCGAGGCAAATCCTGGTAGCCAACTGCTAGGAAGTTCCTGCTAATTTTAAGGAAAATAAGATTTGCTATAGCACAGGAGAATTTTTATGCATATGCTAGTGGAAAAAAGCCAGCCAGCATGTGCACTTTGCTTAATGCTCTTTTAAAAGCTGGATGACATGGGAGGTATTTTTATTCCACTTTACAAGACAGTGCAGGCTCCACTTTGCATTAAGCATCTCTGATTTGAAAGGGAAGCTGGACATATACTACATGAAGTTATTGTAGGTCACCAAAACATCACTGGCGATTTGTAATCGCAATTTGTAACTGCATCACCAGGATGTGTTTCTTTATAACAAACTCGAGTCTACTGGGGGGAAGGGTGCACTCCACTGAAATAGTTTTGACTCTAGCAGAAAGTGGTGGGGTGGAACTGAGTATCATATGTGGTTGAAGGTAAACCAAATGGTACGAACCTCTGTCATTTATCAGTAGGGCTATGACTATGTATGTGGAAAGATTTAAGACTTTAAGATCCAGCAAGTATGCCAAAGGTGATGTTGTTAGTTGCTGCCGAGTCAATTTTGACTCACAGCAATCATGTGTGCAGAGTAGAACTGCTCCATGGGGTTTTCAAGGTGACCTTTTGGAAGCAGATCACCAGGCCTATCTTCCAAGGTGCCTCTATGTGGGTTCAAACTGCCAACCTTCAGCTAGTAGTTGAGCGCTTAACCATTTGCGCCACAGTGTCAGCTTGTTACGTGCAAACCTAAGACAATTTGAAAGAAAACTCAAGCCAAACAGCCACCCATAAACTCAACGAGGCAGAAGTCCATCAATGTCTAAATAACACCTGTTGGATCACCGGCATTCATCAGGCACACTACTCCCCGTAACCTTCTATTGGGCCTCCCGTACAAATAGTGGATTAACTCAAGATATACTATACCCATTGCTGTCAAGTCAATTCCAACTCATAGCGACCCTACAGGACAGAACAGAACTGCCCCATAGAGTTTCCTAGGCTGTAATCATTACAGAAGCAGACTGCCGCATCTTTCTCCCACAGAGCAGCTGGTGGGTTCGAACTGCTGACCTTTTGGTTAGCAGCCAAGCAGTTACCCACTATGCCACCAGGGCTTCTTAAGATATAGTATATTCATCCAAAAGTGAATGAGGTTCACAAATCAACTGGTCAACTTTTCACTGGCAGAGACTGCAACCAAGGAATCTCCTGGGCATTCTTTGTGTCAAAGCTGAATCCATGGATGTTATATGTCTGAAGACACCAAAAGGCCATCACCCTAGAAGAAACCATTAGCCCATCCCAGAGCTGAGCACTCTAAACTCAACCCCACAGCGCACTGGGTGCATACTCACCGGCCTCTCGGGTTGCATTTCGGCTTGTTGGCTTGGGTGGAGGGACAGGGGCCTGCTTACCAGGAGCCTTGGTATTTTTTTTAATGGGAGGCACTTCATCACCCTTGTGGCTCACCCCAGCAGCTGCCCCTTTTGGAGGCATAGGTGTTTTTCTGGGTTTAGGTTTGGGTTTAGGCTTAGGAGGAGCTGGAGGAGGTGGAGCAGGAGCTGCCGGTGTTTCAGAGTGGTTTTCAGTGTGCTCTACAAATGAGAAAGTGAACAGAAGCAGACTGATACAGACACACACCATATAAACACAAAGAGCAAGACATATGGCAACAGTGATACAAACAAGGAGCTGCTTGGCCTTTGGGAACCAGCACAGAGTTATGTACCCAAGAGAGCAAAGTTTAGGGTAAAAACAAAGGTTGAAAGCCAAACTGAGGCGTGTCCCCAAGTACTCTGATAACAGGGTTATGGAAGTTACTTTGATGAAGTTCTGCTGAGGATGAGTGTAAATGTCTACAAACTGGCCAATCCCAGCCTCGAATCTGTGGTTACTGCATGATGACTTGGGCATAACTGCTAAACTTAAACTGAACAAATTTAACAATTAAGCAAAAAGGGCAAGGCCTCTGAGATGAAAGATCAGCGTATTACACACACTGACACGGGATAAGGACTGACAGAGGCAGCAATGACTGGACTCAACTCTTGCAGACAATTACCTACCTTACTTTCCCCAAGAGGCTTCCATTCTCTCAGGGGGATTTAAGCCCAGTCAACCCAAAAGGAATTTGTACTCAGGCTCACTGGGGTCAAAATCAATTATTTTCTAAGCTAAGGTAGACTCTGTAGAATCTTTTACACAGGTACAACACACTGAAGAATGAACTATTTTCTACTATTAAAATGTTCTCAAGTTCTCCTAGTATAGTATAGCAGGGTGGCTTCCATTTTAGAATAACTTCTTCTGACCTTTTCCAATAGTTATAGAGGGCTCAGAATCCAAAAAAACAAACAAATAAATTTATTTTGTAATATAAGCACAAATAACAATTTTTCAAAAGTTAAAGGTCAAAATTCATACAAAAAAAAAATCATGCCTTAAGAGCAGAAACCTTTGACAAGGTTGTACATAACTGGAGGGGAAATGGCGTTAGTCTCTCATTACTGAAAGTGGAGATGCTGAAAGTTCATTCATATCTTCACATCTTTTTTTTTTCTTTCTCTTATTGACTAATGATAATTAAAAGAAATCACAATACTGTTCTGGTCCAAAAAGCTAAGCAGCATTTCTTTAAAAATGGAGCACAGTAAAAAAAAGTGAGACAGTGTTAAGATGAGAATAAGCCCTTACTAGATGTGTCCTCTCATTACTGAATGTCCCAAGAAAGGGTTTTAACATTGGAATGGATCACATTTTATTATTACAGTAAAACCTGAAAAAGCCGGAACCTGTGTAAGGTGGAAATCTGTCATAGAAGGAGAATGCAAGTATCTTTCACTAAAACAAACGACAGGAAAGTGGTCAGACTGCACCTTGTTAAGGGTGGAAAACTTGTGAGACCTGGAAAAATAAGGCAGTCCCATCGAGTTCCAGCTCTCACAGGTTTTACTGTATTTCTTTTATATAGTTTATCTTAGTGAGTGTGAAGTAAGAACTTTCCCTTTTTACCACATCCCCATCAATCCCACATAAAATTATCATAAATGATTCGATCAATAAATTTTTCTTTTAAAGTTCTTCTATCTCACCTTGGTCATGAAATTCTCCCCAATCACTACAGCCCAAACTGAACTCCGCCGCCTCTGAACTTAATTAGTACTTATTGACTGTGCCACTTATGTAACACTTATCAGAGGCTACTTTGTGTTTTTCTGTTTATACATGTCCTCTCTTCAACCACGCTGTTTATCATTTATAGAACAGTAGTGACTCTCTTCACTCACCTGGTCTCAACCAGAAGACAAGTTAATCTCCGAAGTCAGTTAGAATTGAGAATGATACCAATTTATACACACCTAAAACATGTAAAGTAAAGCTTAACAAATATACATTGATATGCTAATCTTTTGAGGTAGGGCTGAGGCCTCTTCTTCACGTGCATCTTTGTAACTTTAGCCCCTAGCATACTACTGTCAATGGAGATCAAGCCCAATAACACTCGTCCATGGTGACAGCCAGTCAAGCTGAACTGCAACACTCAGGCATCCCAGTTCTCATTCACACTACAAACTCTACACACATGCCTTATCCTTTCCCTTCATGGCACATCACCAAGGGATCTATTTTCTTTCTGCCTAAGGTTTTAAATTCTAAAGTTACAGCTCCAAAAAATCTAGCTTCTGGGTGTAGGCAGGAGGGGACAGATTTTTCTATTACAGGTGGGTTGATAATCACTGCTAGGGAGAAAACGAACACACTGAGTGAAAACCCTGTGGTTCCTTGGAGAAGCACTGGATACTCCTACCAATCATTGGTGGAGCATTGGACACACAGTCAGTGTTGATGTTTACTTTGCGGTGATCCCTCAGGGTGTTTTTCTGGCTAAATTATAAACTCCTTTTGTCTGAAATTTTATATCCCATCAGACACAATGCTATAAACACTACAGCCATTGAACGAAAATGACTGACTAGCTGATAGTTATTGTCACACAAATCACCAGAAAAAGGAAAAAAAAACAACTCTACTTGTATCTGGAAGGTACTAAATTAAGTCAAGTTATGTTTTTTATTATTGCCTTATGATCTGTATATAGGAGTGTTAGCTTTTCAAGAGGCAGTAAGAAAGACCTGTCTATTCATTCTGGCTTGATAAGGATACTATGTTTCATAACAATACAGACTAGAAGACAGATGTTTACTGCACTTCCAGGTTTGGCTCCTTCTACCACATGAATGGGCTAGTTCAACAACACTTAGAGCAAGCCTGAGAACTGCACAGGTCCTTCTCCCTGCCACGGGATGGTAGATTTACTCAGTAATGAGCCCACACAGGGAATGAACCCAGAAGAGGAACAGAAGTAAAGTGAATCTTGAACTTGTTTTCAGAATGAAATGATGTCTTTCCAGAGAAGTAATTTGTTACCTTTGTTTATAAGGTATTTTTTATTTAACATAATACTGTTAGATTTATTATGAATAACATTTTTACTCAGGAAATGGATTCCAAGTGCTTCTCCTCATTATCAGCGTGGCTCACTGTCCACACAACGTGAGGGTGGCTGCACTGCCTTATTAGTGTCGCATGCCAGTGATTTCAGCATTTCCATTGCCAACGTACAGACTAGCCAAGCAAAGCAAGCGGAATGTAATCATTCTAGGTAGAGAATTAAAAAAAAAAAAAAAGCCACTCAAATATCCATGGACCTAGGAGGTCTGCCATCTTCTTTTCAGAACATCAAGGTCCTGATAATTTCACTAACATAAAACTGTCAGCAACTTTCTATTAGGCTGATAAGGGACACTCTTCCTCTGAAGTCTGGCCAGACCAGTGACTAACACCCCACACTGAGCAGGCAAGCACAGAAGATGGCTCTGTTACATAACGAAGGATGTGATTTCTGAATGTGAAAAGGCTGCACCAGGGACACACCACAGATGGAGCTGAAATTGAACAGGGTGGCAAGACAGGACATTTGTACTTAAAAAAAAAAATCACTGCTTGCATGCGTATTTTCAACTGAATTCCCTTAAATCTATTTTCTCTTTATGGTCTAGGGATAATATCATTAAAATATTAGTTAATTTCTCACAATCAGTGTTCATAAGCATAACCAGAGTTCTTAAGTGGAACAAGGTTAATATAAGGCTCCATAAACATTAATATTTGAATAAAGCAAAATAATAGATTTCTAACAGATTATCAATATGGGTTCCTAAAAATTTCAAAGGCTAATTTATGTGCAAATAATAAGTGGTTATGGACTTCTAGGGAAGATGGTTTTTAAATTACAATGTCTGTTTAATATGGGTCATCAAATGCTTTCTATCCCATTATCTTTGGAGGATTTGAGCCTAGAACATAGGAAAAGAAGTTTGCTTTCAGGAGTTTCTAAGAGTTCTCAAAATGGTTCTAGAACCCAAACTAGGTTTGACAAACTATTGCCATCCAACTCAAAGACTGCAGACATAGGACATAGTCTATTTCCTCAGGATTCATTTCTACATTGCAAGGATTCATCTAGAATCTCCCCAACAAAGCCTAACCCAGTGGGAATTTCAATTCAGGCTTGCATAAGTAAGAGGTTCCAGCATGTAACAGTAGTGAAACTGGGATTTAATCAACAGTGACCAAGAATTTGTGGCTGTGGGGTTCTTGATAGACATGTATTTTGTAGGTATCTCAATCTAATGTAGCATATTCACTCTGTAAACCATGGTCTCTAAGGAAGCCTGCAGGGAATGGCATAAGCCCCTCTGCCATGTTTTTGAAATTTCCAGTTGCACAGAAAAGTCATGGAGCAGAAGCTGTGACTATCAGTCAAGGACAGAGACCAAAAAGTCCCTGACATTTCAGGCCGTATTCCTGGGTCTCCCTCAGAATGTCTAGAACCTGGATTGGAATCTACTATATTGGGTGGGTGGATGCCATCAGCCAACTTCCCACTACTGGAAAGGGGGTGCTGTGCTGAGACAGCCCTCTGGGTTTTGATATTCTCCCATGCTAACCCACACAGGAGCTAGATCCAGCCAGCAGAGAAAGCTATTCAGAGTTTTGGCTTCTTTTTTAAAATCCTGAGAAAGGGCTCCTGAGGAAAGGATAATATTCTCAGATATTTCTGATGATTGAAGAGATCACTCCTTTTATTATTCCCTTTCATTAAAACTCTTTAATAAGAAATTATATAATGTGCTTATAAAATGGATGAATCTACCTGAAAAAATCATATGTCTGCTCACTAGTTATCACTTCTCTCTTCCTTGAACCTGTGAACCTTCTCTCTACTGGTTGTACAGCCACTATTTGGAGCCTAAGACCTGGTTCTCAACATTGAGCTGTATCAAAGAAAAATACATGGGAGTTTCTCTTTATTTTACCTTTCTTATCTTCTGCTTTTTCTTCCAGAGGTGGTGTTTTTTCAGATACAGAGCCATTACCTTCTTCAGGTTTTACTACAATTTCCTCTCGGGTGGATTCCTCTCCGATGGGTATCATGTGCCCGTTTGAATTTTCAAAGTTAACTGTTACATCTCCATCTAAAATGGGGAAAGAAACACCTAGATGTCTACCTTGATGGCTTTCTTAAAAATTCGTTTTCCAGTTACTAGGATTATTTGATTTGGATTCATGTTTCAGTTCCTGGGATCAATACATCCTGTACTGCTTTTACTATATTTTACTAAATAATTTATTCAAATAAAAGAGCTAGTAAATCCTTAGTCTTGGGGGAAAGCAGCTATGGTGGGGCTATCCATTTGCCATCTCAAGACAAGAGGAATAATTATCCTAATTATAAAATATCCCAGGGAGCAGTTTCTCTCTGTTTTTGTTCTTAGGTTTTGGAGAAGTCAATGCTTATGAGTCTCTTTGTCATTCAGAAACTGAACGATGAAAGGAGTAATCTGGAAAAGGAAATAAACATTTTAACACCAACAACACAGGGTGAATGCAAATACACAAATAACATGAAATGTAATTACACATACAAACAATTAGTAGAACAGGAACATTTCCAAGCACCACTGTCTCCAAGACATATTACATCTATTCTGTGCAACTTTATACAGTAACATAACTGCAACTCTATATTCAGAGAAAACATGGCAGCAAGGCAATTTTATTTTCATTTTCTTATTTGTGGAAATATTTTTAAAATATTCAATTAAACTATTACATATAACTGATCAAAAATCCTTAAATTAGCCTAATAATAATTTGAAACCATTACAAAAAACCACATAAAAAAGTAATTACAGAGGATTTTTAAAAAAACACATCAGAAAATAAAACTTATATCATCTAAATGTTATATTAAATAACTAATTTTAACCGCTGAATCTCTACAATTCCTGTGAGTTTCAATAGTGAATAAGATCTTGGCAGAAACTCTTAACTCGGTGATGCTTGAAAAGATTAACCTTAGTTCATTCTTGAAAAGATTAACCTTAGTTCATTCTATAAAATTTTTAGACAGTTTGCTACCATTGTACAAGAAAAATTAATAAATTGAGACTGACTTAGAAAGCCTGAAGAAATGCATAATTGTAGTTGTTTTTATGCAATTTTTGAATAAATTTATTTTGGTGATCATTATAAAACAGAAATCATCTCCCAAATTTCCATTAAATATGATTGAATTGCTTTGGCTTATCAATAAAATCTATTGGTCTTATTGACCAAACAGGCATGACATAAGAAAAATACATTATCATGGAATGTCATGCTCTAAATCAAAAAGCAATTGTTGGTTAGTCATGTAACTTCCAAGTACCTATAACCTGATTCCTGTATAAAACTAAAATGAACAATAATTAAAGGCAATACCATTGTAAATAAATCTTCACCATTTCAAATAAATTAAGGTAAGAATTTTTTAGAGTAATGTCAAATCAAAAAGGAACCAAAAGTCTCTTAGTTCCTATTCTTGAATTCAAAGCTGTTAAAAAAAAAAAAAAAAAAGAAGGGGGTACTACAATATAATGTATAAATATTGAGCTCAGGAAAAATAAAAACTAAGGTAAAACTAGAAAGTTCCAAGCAAAACAGAAAAAAACATTTTTTTAAAATAAAAATCCTCAGTTTTTAGGCTACCAAATATTATCTTTATTTTCTTTGACTTTTTAAAAAAGAAGCCCAGGTGGCGCAGTGGTTAAGCGCTTGGCTGCTAACTGAAAGGTTGGTGGTTTGGACCCACCAGCCGCTCCACAGGAGAAAGATGTGGCAGTCTACCTCTGTAAAGATTACAGTCTTGGAAACCCTGTGGGCATCTCTACTCTGTCCTATAGAGTCACTACGAGTCGGAGTCGACTCAATGGCAATGGGTGGGTTTTCTTGAACTTTAGTTGGTAATAAACAAATGTTGAAGCCATGTCACATGACAATTTAATTCTATGTCAAACATTATTGCATTAAAATTCTTTAGTGAGTTAAATAACTGATTTTTAAAATTTAGAACAAAAAAGCTAGAGGGAAAATTAAATAGTTGTGGCACAAGAAGAAAATGGATTATCACATGATAGAAAACAATAACGTAGAAGGATACTTACTTTGATGCATGAAATAAATCTAGTTCATATGAAAATAATGTAGAAAAAGGAAGACATGCTTGTGATAAATATGGAGAAACAGAAATTGAGAAATTCAAGAATAAAATAGAGGAAGACTGAAGTTATTAATAAATTGGTAAGTGTATTGAAAAGGTTTTTCTAGTTTTGTGTATTAAGAAAGTTGCTTTGGAATTAAAATAAGTTAAATCTTTGATACAGTTTACGTATATGAGTGAAATATAAGCAGAACAAACGAAGGCAGGAGAAGATGCTGAACTAGGTGGCAGGGTACGTCAGAAGGCCCAGGCCAAGCCACACAGGAGCACTTGCATGCAAAGAAAAAACTCAGAAAAGAGTTGAGTAAATCAAGAGATGAAACACAAAAAACAAAATAGTGTTAAATAACACGAAAGTGTTTGAAGGGGTTAATCTCTTTTTAGAAAACAGGTCAATCAGGGATACAGTTAACAGAGGAATTGATCTAAGGAGAAAAATCACATATGAACAAAAGGTGAGTGACCCATTAGAAGGTTAGAAAGAAGGGTAGACAGGCAAAAGCATCTACATTTCCTCATGTTAAAGCTAAAGGAAAAGATGGAAGGAAAGAGCCAGAAAATAAGGACAAGATGCGCACTTCTCAGGACAGAAGAAAAATCACTGAAGTTTTAGATTGAAGGTAGATCTTGGTGTAAGAAAGGTAACATAAAAACAACTAATAATCATACTTGGGGGTGAGGAGGTGGGGTGGGATGGGGTGAGGTCAAACCCAGGATAGCTGGAGGGATTTAAAAAAATCTATCTGGCTCACTAAGTAAAGGGCATAATTGACAAGGCCTGTCAAGGGCTAAGGTAAGGTCAAGAAGATCAAGGCAAGGAATGAGTTCACTGGCAGAAAAGAAGAGGCTGTCAGAAAGAACAGCAGCTTCAGAGCTAAAAACAGACAAAAATTCTCAAGATAATTGTTTTTGGAAAAATAACAGAAAACTATTTTCTCCAGCCCTTGGTTGAAAAGGGGAAGGATACTACTTACAATAAGCATTACCAGGAACTTTCAAACATTAGGTAATTTCTATAATTCGACATAGGGACTGGAGTCTCTTGGTGGTAAACACACAGTTAACATGCTTGGCTGCTAACTGGAAGGTTGGAGGTTTGGGTCCACCCAGAGGCTCCTCAGAAGCAAGCCCTGGTGATCTACTTCTGAAAAATCTGCCATTGAGAACTCTGTGGAGCACAATTCTACTCACACACATGGGTTGCCATGAGTTGGAATCAACTCAAAGGCAAATGGTTTATATAGGGTCATTCAAAAGGTGGAAATTTCAGTCATTTATGACTTCCTAAAGATTAAACCTATTATGTTTAGGTTAAAATTGTTTTGTTCTTTTAATGTTTTAGCACTTTTAATGTTCAGCTGTAAAATGTTAAACGAAAAGGTCAAACAGAGCCAGATTTATGGGAAGTAAGTATATACTGGCTGAAGAAATTATATTCTATCATACAAATAGTTTAACAAGTTAGGCAGAATAAAAACCAAGCAATACTGTTTCCTTAAACTGAGCATTGATACTTACTTTTGGAAAAAGCAAATCTTTTTCTACCAGTAATTTTTAATTGGGAAAAAAGTACCTTTAATTTCTCTCTTTAAAATCCATCAATAGCTTCAATCATAAATTTTCCCATTTTTTTCTTTCTTTAAAATATTTCCTAATAGAGGGTGCCAAAGAAATACATTTGGCCCATTCCATAAAGTTGATGGCTGAGGGTTCAACTTTCAGTGGATATGTAATTTTTCCACTGCCTCTGAAGGGATCTGACAGATGAATTTTGATACTGCAAACCCAATCTCAAGTAAAAAAGTTAGGGATATGTATTTTTTTCCCAAATGTCCCAGAGAGGAAATAAACAGTCTCAGGGTAATAGGAAATTAGGGAAGACATAAAGGAAAGACATAAAGCTCATTCCTAAAGTATAGTGAGAAAAGTTTGGCAGATCAGAAATTGAAATAAAATACTTAAAATTGTGAGGGCTCAAGAAAAATCGTATTCCTCACTCCAGATTCCCCTGTTTTCTCTGAAGTGGGAGTAAAAACAATAAAGTATATCCCAGCTCTACTTCAAAATTATTCAGATGTTGGAAAAAGCATGTCATTTGGATTTATAAATAGTGAATGCCAAAAAATGTTAAGCTCTTCGCAAGGAACATATATCAGGAAAAGAGAAGTACTATTTTTCAATGTCAAATTAATAACATTTTATTTGTTCCTTAAAAGTATAATAATAACGCTTTACTTCAGCAAATGTTAAAGGAGAAAAGCCATGCTATAAATCAATAATGTTGCAACTAAAGTTTCCTTTAGTTTTAACAGTAGTGGGAGCAATAAAACCATTTGGCATTATTTGGAGAAATAACGAATGTTAGTTTCTTTTTTTGAGGGTCAACCTCAGTTTGTATCTAATCCTGTATTTTTTGAGCAAGATTCCCCCTTGAGAAGCTAGCCAAAAAAGAAGAAAATTAGAGGTAAAAGAATACTTGGAAATAATAACTGTTAGCAAAAAGGCGAGAGGCAACTAGATTCAGAGAAATGAAAACGAGCAGTACTGGGAAAATTGCTTGAGAGAATGCGTAAAGCAAATTAATTTCATTTGCTCATTCACGCCTTGTTGATCATACATTTGAGTGTATTATAGAGTGTACAGGATGAGAGATACGTTTACCATCTCGTTTCACTGTTTTCTTTTCTTGGTAGTCTTATCAAACAAACAAGGCATGAACCAAGCTAAAACTTGGCATGTACTCAAAATTGAGTTAACTTGTACAGAAAGATTGAAGCTCAAGAACAGAGAAGAGGAGGGACCACGCAAGCATTTGTATCTTATCTATGTCTCTAGTCACAAATGTGCCTTTGGAGAGCTGTGGGTTTAAAGTGACGTATGGTAAAGGATTCACCAGAAAGTTCACTGAATTTCTTTCCTATAAAGCCTGAGATTCTCCACAGCCCACAATGGCATCATGGATTAAAGCAAGAATATTTGAGTGCATTACTCCCTGCTTTATCTGCCACAGGCCACAATCATCTTAAATTTCAAAGCAAATGGAACGAAAGATCAAAGAATGAAGGATCAAATTATTTTAAACGTATGATTAATTTCCTCACCTTGATCAGGTAATTCCTTAAGAACTCCCCTTCTTATCAGCTCCTCTCTACTTTGTCTTGTGGATATCTTCCTTTCTAACACTTTTAAAAAGAATAAGCACAAGTAAGAATCAAGTCATTGCTTGAAGTAATTTTTCATGAAAAACATTCCAAGTAGAATTGAGCACCTTCATTCTGTTCAGTTGAAGACTCAAACCCCAGTTTTTCTTGTGGTCCAGCAAAGCACATCACTGGAGCAGAATTAACATAGCCAGAACAAGAGTAAGTGACTCCAGCTGCTGATCTGAAGCCAGGCCATGATATCTGGCCTTCCAAATGATGATGTATGGCCAAGAAGCCAGACATATTGTTTCATATCAATACCATAGAAGATAAAGGCCACTTCTCACTTTGAAATATACCTTTCTTTAATAATAATGCATTCTAAGATATATGCATCTATGGAGGTACAATACATGTGGAAGACATGTATGCTTACCTAAAAAACTTTCAGTAAATATTCAGGTGACCCATCTGAATGTCAGACAGAAGATACTTTTCTAGTGTTTTCTCTCTCACACCATCTATCCCAAAAGTCTAACACATCAGATGTCTGTAACTCTTCTCCCCGCGATACACACAAATTCTAGAGTGTTCCGGTATATCCCCTGACAAACCTCACGTCTTAGAAGGATGGAGAAAGGAGTTAAGAATGGGCAGCTTTCACAGGCACTTAACGGGATGCAACTGTCAACACTGATGCTTCCTTCCTCCAAAAGAAATCTAAGTTCCTGGTGGTACAACTTTAGAAGGGAGCTTAGGAGCTCAGGGGTGGGACCTCAGTAGCAGTATTCACTTTATATGTATAAAATGTGAGTTCCTGAACTCTCCATGTCTATGCAACTATTAGCTTGATTCCCCACTTTCAGGGGGCAAAACATATGTACTCCTTTAAGTTACTAATCCCCAAAGTGTGTTCTGAAGAATTCTATTCCCTCCAGATGCTCTGTTCAAAAAAAAGCAACTTGACATAGCAGAAAAGGGCTAGATAAAGGTGTCTAGGGCTCTTTGGGAAGAAGGAAAAGAACACTGGTGGAGACTGGGTAGCCGGGCAGGGCTACATTTCTGGCCCTCCCTAAGCTTCCTACCCCTGGACGCATAGTCTGCAAATCCTGCAGTCACCCTGGACAACATAATTTCAAGACCCAAACTAAACCCCATTACCCTAAGCCGTATCTGACACATGCAAAAGGAGCATGTGCTAACACTAAGAACATGTTTTCCCCCATACATCAAGTACCCTGGTGCAAGGTCACCTGAAAGTAGGAGGATGAAGGGGAAGAAAGGGGTGCCTGGATCGTGGGGGTCAGCTGGGAGCTTTGAATAAGTATTTACTAAGGGCATGGGCCCCAGAACAGCAACACTTAGTCTCTCTTGAAGAAAATGAATTTCTTTTTTCCCTTAGTGATAACTAAAATTGTGTATTCCTTTTTTGTTTTTGGAAAGGACAGAGTTAAGTTTGATGTCTAACACAAATTTCATATGACAATTCATGGCTGGAATCTCTGCTTCCTCCTACTCAGCGGCCTGACTTCATTTATATTTTACTTGTAGGATATATGCTCTGTTACAAGTTTTGTCAAACATTTTTTGGATAGAATCAGAATATAAACGAATGAATGAATGAGTAGTCAGAAGAATGATAATGAACATTCTGCTGATTTCAATGGAGACGTACACAGAACCCCCCTCTCTTCCTTTAGGTTACCTGGTTACTCCCACTCTCCACCCGCCTTCCCAGAAGAAAGTAACAACAGCTCACTTAAACGTTTGTGGTTTAAATGGACAAAATTAAGTGGGCATGGGGCTATTCTTTCATGAGAGTTCTGTAAAAAAGGTGCTATTCTGTAAATACAGGTTCAGTTTGTTCAAGCCTTTGTCAAAGGGTGGAGAACCCTGGTCAGCACAGGATGCCAAATAACAACAACCATAATGATACTGTGGAACAGTGCTGAGATGTGCAGGTAGTCTAGAAGAATCCTGAACCCCATTGCTTCCTAGGATTGTCCAAACTCATTCATGCTTCAAAGAGGCTGTGAGGGGAGGCAGGACTCTGAAGACCCCTGTGCCAGTTTGCCTCAGCCCCCAATCCTGGGGGCAGGCCCAGAGATTCCAGGATGTTTCGCCCTGGGCTTGAGAAGAGAGGTAGCAACTCCAAGAGCAAGCGCTGCCAGTCCCAGGGATCAGGCCACATTCTAGAAAACCAAATGCACTGCAATTCAGACTGCAGTCACTGTAGCTATCTTTCTTATCTTCTTCCGTCCCTTGCGCATATGAAATAAAAATTTTAATTGTTTGCTGACTCGTAAAGTTGCCTGAAACAAAAAAAAAACAGGTCGTCCAGAGTCTTGGCTTCTAGATGTAACTAGATGTGTGACCTTGGGCAGTCTCTTCAAGTTCCTGGGCTTCTGCCCTGTTATCTGTAAAATTAGGGATGGGATTCAATGCTTGCTAAGGAGAACTCTTCCAGCTCAAATGCTGTGTGGGTCCTGCGATCCTGCTTCATTAGCCAAGGCCATTCTGTAATCTTTACTTTGGGCACCTTTAAAAACCTTCATCCTTTCACTAAAAAATAATCTGAGAGCCTGGAACACATCAGTTTTTGTTTCTGCCTTTCCACTATGAGTCCCAGAGGATGCCTTAGTTTTAGTGTTGAGTTTTGTTGTTGTTGTTGCCTTAATTCTAACTTAATCTCAGCTAAAAATTCCTCCTCGCTCTTCCTTGTAAACTCTGGAGCTTTGAAGCAGCGTTTTAGTTTCCTGCCAAGAATCAAAACCGACAGCTTTGTTCTTTTGCTCTAGCTCCTATAAACAGATCCTGATAAGAAAATGCCTTTGGTTATTTGTTTGGTTTTTGGCTGAGAGCATTTTTAACACATAATGCAGATAACCATGTCCAGTGCCAATGAGGACAAACTGCAGGAAACTGACCGTGGAAGGTATGTTGCTAGGGCACAAAATTCCAACCACTGCGCTCATGGACTTACAAGTATCTCACTCTTCATCTTTTAAAATATTTCGTCAATGTTTTAATAGTGTCTGTATATTTGCAGAACACATTCACTGCACACTTTTTCTTGGGCTCAGAGGGTTTTTGCACTGGAATGAATCTGAGAAGGTCACTCCAGTCCAACGTGCCACACAGAGCTGGAGTCGTCTCAAGAACATTCCTGAGATGTGGTCACCTGCTTCAAAACATCCAGAGGCAGATGCTCATGTATGGCAAAGCCCACTTCATTTATTGATCACCCACATTTTTTAGGAGGGTATTCCTCATAAGGAGTCAAAATTACACTCCCTGGAACTCCCACACATTAATTAAACTCATGTTATCTGTGGCTCTAGACTAGGGTAAGTCGTTTGTGAGTGGAAAACGGCATGGGTTAGTTCTGCAAGAGTGTAGTGAGTTACTGAAGCTTCCATATTCCACCAGGGGCTGTCTGGCTTTGTCTATAGGGCAATATTAAAAATCTTAGGAGGCCACAGTCACAGCTGAAGCCTAATCAAATTATTACAGGGTAAGAGGCAGGCCCGGCAAAGATCATTGAACATAGTAGCCAAGTCTTTCTGTGGAAAATGTTGTCACCAATCAAGTAAAGAGCTCATAGTTACTCATTTTTATCCTAATTGAAAAAGCACGAGAGAATTTTACACCAAGATCAAGCATCTGCTTCAGTCTCTGCATTGAATGAATTAGTGTTGTGACCGTTCATCATGTTTATCACAGTCCACATTCTTCTCTCTAGGAAGTGAAGAAATCACTGTTCCCCATTTTCTTGACTTCATGTTTACTCTCTGACTTTTCAAGTCTTTGAAAACGACTAATCCTCTGAAAACTTTGAACGGCTTCCAATCTCACTTTGAATATTATCTCCACTCCTTACTCGGCTTCTAAGAGCCTCCTGGTCTGGCCTTCACCCAGCTCTGACTCTTCTCCCAACTACTCACTCCCTCCTGCTCTCTCAGCTCCAGCACCTCCTAGCCCTGCTGTTCCTCACTTAAGGGATGCCCCTGCCTTGTGGCCTCTGTCCGTACTGGGACTCAATTTCCCCAGACACCTGCATGGCTTGTTCTATCACTTCCTTCATGATACACAAAAATATTACCTTTTTAGAAATCAAGGAACCCTGCTGGTCCAGTGGTTAAGTGCTTGGCTGCCAACCGAAAGGTCAGTGGTTCAAATCCACCAGCTGCTCCGCAGAAGAAGGATGTGGCAGTCTGCTTCCATAAAGATTACAGTCTTGGAAACCCTATGGGACAGTTCTACTCTGTCCTGTTGTTGTTGTTGTTAGGTGCCATTGAGTTGGTTCTGACTCCTAGCAAATATGTACAAAAAAATCAAACACTGTCTTATCCTACGTCTTCTTCACAATTGTTGCTATGTTTGAGTCCATTATTGCAGCCACTGTGCCAATCCATCTAATTGAGGGTCTTCCTCTCTTTTGCTGACCCTCTACTTTACCACACATGATGCATGATGATGCCCTTCTCCAGGAACTGGTCCCTCCTGATAAACATGTCCAAAGTAAGTGAGATGAAGTCTTGCCATCCTTGCTTCTAAGGAGCATTCTGACAGTACTTCCAAGACAGATTTGTTCCTTCTTCCAGTAGTCCATAGTATATTCAATATTCTTTGCCAACACCATAATTCAAATGCATCAATTCTTCTTCAGTCTTCCTTATTCCTTGTTCAGCTTTTGCACGCATATGAGGCAAATGAAAATACTATGGCTTGGGTCAGGCGCACCTTAGTCCTCAAAGTGACATCTTTGCTTTTTAACACTTTAAAGATATCTTTTGCTGCAGATTTGCCCACTGCAATATGTTGTTTGATTTTTTGATTTCTGCTTCCATGGGGGTTGACTGTGGATCCTAGTAAAATAAAATTCTTGACAACTTCAAGATTTTCTACGTTTATCATGATGTTGCTTATTGGTTGAGTTGTGGGGATTTTGTTTTCTTCCTGTTGAGGTATAATCCATACTGAAGACTGTAGTCTTTGACCTTCATCAGTAAGTGCTTCAAGTCTTCTTCACTTTCAGCAAGGAAGGTTGTGTCATCTGCATATCGCAGGTTGTTTAACGAGTCTCCCTTCAATCCTGATGCCATACAGTCCAGCTTCTTCATATAGCTCAGCTTCTCAGATTATTTCCTCAGCATACAGACTGAATAAGTATGATGAAAGGATACAACCCTGACATACACCTTTCCTGATTTTAAACCGTGCAGTATCCCATCATTCTGTTTGAACGACTGCCTCTTGGTCTATGTACAGGTTCCGCGTGAGCACAATTAAGTGTTCTGGAATTCCCATTCTTCACAAAATTATCCATAATTTGTTATGATCTGCATAGTCGAATGCCTTTGCACAGTCAATAAAACACAGGCAAACATCTTTCTGGCATGCTCTGCTTTCAGCCAAGATCCATCTGCCATCAGCAGTGATATCTCTTGTTCCATGTTCTCTTCTGAATCCAGCTTGAATTTCTGGCAGTTCCCTGTCGAAGTACTGCTGTCACCATTTTTTAATTATCTTCAGCATAATTTTACTTGCATGTGATATTAATTATACTGTCCAATAATTTCCACATTCCGTTGGATCACCTTTCTTTTGAATAGGCATATATACGGATCTCTTCCAGTTGGTTGGCCAGGTAACTGTCTTCCAAATTTCTTGGCATAGACAAGTGAGTGCTTCCAGAGTTGCATCTGTTTGTTGAACATCTCAACTGGTATTCCGTCAATTCCTGGGGCCTTGTTTTTCACCATTGCCTTCATTTCAGCTTGGACTTCTTCCTTCAGCACCCTTGGTTCTTGATCATATGCTACCTCCTGAAATGGTTGAATTTCAACCAATTCTTTTTGGTACAGTGACTCTGTATGTTACTTCCATCTTCTTTTGATGCTTCTTGCATCATTCAATATCTTTCCCATAGAATCCTTCAATATTGCAACTTGAGGCTTGGATTTTTTCAACCATTCTTTCACCTTGAGAAATGCCAAGCATGTTCTTCTCTTTTGGTTTTCTAACTCCACGTCCTTGCACATTTCACTATAATACTTTCGTCTTCTTGAGCTGCCCTTTGAAATCTTTTGTTCAGCTCTTTTACTTTATCATTTCTTCCATTCACTTTAGCTACTGTATGTTCAAGAGCACATTTCAGTCTCTTCTGACACCCTTTTTTTTTTCCTGTCTTTTTAATGGCTTTTTGCTTTCTTCAAGTATGATGTCCTTCACGTCATCGCACAACTCTTCTGGTCTTTGGTCATTAGTGTTCAATGCATCAAATCCATTCTTGAGATGATCTCTAAATTCAGGTGGGATATATTCAAAGTTGTACTTTGGTTCTTGTGGACTTCTTAAAATTTTCTTCAGTTTCAACTTGAACTTGCATATGAGCAACTGATGGGTCTGTTCCGCAGTTGACCCCTGACCTTGTTATGACTGATGATACTGAGCTTCTCCACTGTCTCTTTCCATAGCTCTAGTCAATTTGATTCCTGTGTATTCCATCAGGTGAGGTCCACGCATATAGTCACTGCTTATGTTGTTGAAAAAAGGTATTTCAAAAAAATCAGTTGTTGGTCTTCCAAAATTCTATCATGCAACCTCTCATGTCGTTTCTGTCACCAAGGCCATATTTTCCAACTACCTATCCTTCTTCTATGTTTCCAACTTTTGTATCCCAATCACCAGCAATTATCAGTGCATCTTGATCGCATGTTTGACCAATTTCAGACTGCAGAAGTTGGTAAAAGTCTTCAACTTCCTCATTTTTGGCACTAGTGGTTGGTGTGTAAATTTGAATAATAGTCGTATTAACTGGCATTCCTTGTAAGTATATGGATATTATCCTATCACTAACAGCACTGTAGTTCAGGATAGGTCTTGAAATACTCTTTTGGATAATGAATGCGACACCATTCCTCTTCAATTTGTCATTCCTGGATAGTAGACCATATGATTAACTGATTCAAAATGGCCAATACCAGTCCATTTCAGCTCACTAATGCCTAGGGTATTGATCTTTATGCGTTCCATTTCATTTTTGATGACTTCCAATTTTCCTAGATTCACACTTTGTACATTCCATGTTCTAATTATTAATGGATGTTTGCAGTGGTTTCTTCTTATTTTGAGCCATGCCGTATCAAATGAAGGTCCTGAAAGCTTGACTCCATCCATGTCATTAAGGTTGACTCTACTTTGAAAAGGCAGCTCTTCCCCAATTGTATTTTCACTGCATTCCAAGCTGAGGGGCTCATCTTCCAGCACTATAACAGACAATGTTCCATTGCTATCCATAAGGTTTTCACTGGCCGATGTCTTCAGAAGTAGATTGTCAGGTCCTTCATCCCAATCCATCTTAATTTGGAAGCTCTGCTGAAACCTGTCCACCATGGGTGACCCTGCTGGTATTTGAAATACTGGTAGCATCACTTCCAGCATCACAGCAACATGCAAGCCACCGCAGTATGACAAACTGACAGATGAGTGGTGGATTCTGTCCTATAGCATCGCTATGAGTTGGAATTGACTTGACGGTGACAGGTTTTATAAACCCTTTTCCTGTATATGCGTTATAGAAAGGCTTGCTCCCCTTCCTGTCATTCCATCTCCCTACCCTGCAAAACATGCCATCACCTATTGATAAGCTGCCTATTAATTTGTGTAAGTGCCTGTTGTCAGTCTGCCCCCATGAGGAGGTAATTGCAACGAGAACCAAAACGATGTCACTTCTGTTTACTGCTGTATCCCCACCAATGGCACTCAAAAAATAATTGTATTTGTTGAGTAAATGAATAAAAGAAAACAGGCTAATAATGATAATGGCCTTGTTGTCTCTCCCCTTCCTACCACCAATCTAAGAGAAAGGAAGTGAGGTTTGTGGCAAAACCCTAAGGGACAACAAAGCCCTCTGTCTTCTTCCTCCTTTTGTCCTTGGTTGTGCCAACCATAGGGAAAACCCTCAGCTCTCTGTCCTGTGGTTCATGGGGAAAACATTCCCTATATTCTCTGAAAGAGGGAGGTTGTAAGTATGTAGAGGACAGACACCAGCAGCCAGCAGTTATAGTACACAAATGGACTCATCATAAATTATATATGCTTTATGATGCCTTTCAGGGAACGGAGTGGTGGCCAAGGGGCCTCCATTCACAAGAGGCTGGGGCTTACAGGGGTGGATTAACCAGTAAGCAAGGTATGCACGGGCTTATTTGTGCTTACTGACTAATCTGTAGTGCACTTTCGCATGGGTTTCACCACATGATGTGGTGAAAAAACAGGTGAAATTGTGCACTACAGATTAGTCAGTAAGCACAAGTAAGCCCGTGCATACCTTGCTTATTGGGTAGTACGTCCCCAGGTTTATACCACTAGCTCCTTTCTTAGGATGCATGGCCAGGATTTCATATTACTTTGGAAGTTCCTACAAGAGTAAATTTTATAATCATTGATTACACTTGTGTTTTCTTTTGGCTGAGGAAAGAGAGTCCTAATTCTCAATTCCAATGCTTAATGGTTAATGAATGAACATAACAGAAGAGCAAACAGAAGACTATCAAATAAGCAAGCCATATCATCTTCTTGGTTCTGAGTACTGCATGGGTTTTACTGCAAAACTGTGATGGAAACACAGATAATGGCTTGTCTTGTATTGAATGATTTCTATGAGACCGGCTTTTTTTTTCTCTCCTCAATAGTACTTTCAGAAAACAGAATGGCAAGGTATGGTCTTCCTTTGAAAAGATCCTTCACTAAGGCGTAGCTAAGTCATTTAAAGAAAGAATCACTAAAATGTCACCCAACAAGACATTTGCAAAAACCTTCCAAAATATCTTAAGCATGTAAGCAGAGAAATAAAACCAACATCCCCACCTACAAACACTCAGGGGTCTGGCTATTTTCTTATTTATCTCATCATGCCACTTTACACTGAAAGAATCAAGTCAAGCTTTACAACTGGTCCCAACTAACCATTCTTCTCCCCACTTTTTTTCTTTTCATCTCTCTTTTACACAAGCATGATGTTTAAGTCAAATTACTTCTTGGCATTTCCTAAACATCTCCTGCACTTCCTCAGTTCCACTCCACTTTTTGTTTCTTCTTCCCAGAATTAGACCATTTCCTCATCACTCTCTGGTAAAATCTTTCCCAGAATATCAGGTCCTCCTCAAACAGCACCCTCTGTGTGATAATCTCAGCATTCCTGCTAGGAACTAGAATTAATAATAACTTTCCCTGTGCTGCTAGTGCACTTTTTAGGTAACTGCCCTGTGCCTCAGCTTCCTCATCTACAGAATAGGCTAGCAATAGTTGCTACCTTTGAGGGTTCTTTCGGAGACTACATGACTTACTATAAGGAAAGTGCTACCAGTGTGTATATATATATTCATTTTCACATGATTCTAGTCTAAGCCCTATGAAGGATGCCTTCTGTATCTTTTTGCCCTCTCAATCCCAAAATAATATATTGCACAGAACAGATACTGTAGACCTAAGAGTCCTGTTTTGGGAGGAGGCGCAAGGCCATGTCTAGCATCCTTTTCTGTTTCTTTTACAATAGCCCTCTTGAGTTTTTCCTTGGAGGGACCAACTTTCCCCACCGTAGTCACATCATTTGTGTGAGGCCAACCCCATCCTTGGGCTCTAGGGCTGGAGGGCTCCCAGGCTTATCCAATCAGAGCTCAGGGTCTCCCTGGCCTTGGTGACTGGTTCAGAGAGGGGTATGTGCCCAAGCTGCAACAGTTAGAACCAAGCCCAGGAATTTTGCTGAACAGTAGGAATTAGAAGGCTCTCTTCCTACCCTGGAGTTGTGAAAGCTAGCTGAATATAAGCCTAGAGCTGCTAGTGGTCACTCTGCCTCCACAAGAGGAAAGCCTAACTTAAAAAAAAAAAGAAAAGTCAGTGCAGAGGAACATAGACTCAAAAGAGGGAAAATGACAATTTCTGATCACAGCTTTTGAAGACCTGGGTCCAACCATGCCTGAAGGTTGTACGCCCTGGGGTTTTCAGTGATACGAATCAAAAAATCCTGTTTGTGGAAGTCAGGACAACTGGACTAAACCAAAAGCTAAGAAGTTTCTTGAACAGAACCAAACACTTCGAGAGACAGAGTAGCAGGGGCAGGGGTCTGGGGACTGTGGTTTCAGGGGACATCTAGGTCAACTGGCATAATAAAGTTTATTAAGAAAATGTTCTGCATCCTACTTTGGTGAGTGGTGTCTGGGGTCTTGAAACCTTGCGAGCAGCCATCTAAGATGCATCATTTCATCCAGACCCACTGGAGGCAAAGGAGAATGAAGAACACCAAAGACACAAGGAAAAGATTAGCCCAAGAGACAAAAGGGCCACATAAACCAGAGACTTCAACAGCCTGAGACCAGAAGAACTAGATGGTACCCAGCTACCACCAATGACCGCCCCAACAGGGAAAGCAACAGTGTCCCTTACTGAGCAGGAGAAAAGTGTGGAGCAGAACTCAAATTCATGTAAAAAGAACTCTGAGACTGGAGGAACCCTCGAAGCCACGGTCCCTGGACTCTCTGTTAACCCAGAACTAAAACCATTTCCGAAGCCCACTCTTCAGACAAAGATTAGACTGGACTATACAACATAAAATAATACTTGTGAAGAGTATGCTTCTTAGTTCAAGCAGATATGCAAGACCAAATGGGGGGCTCCTGTCCGGAGGCAGGATGAGAAGGCAGGAAAGGACAGGAGCTGGCTGGAAGGACACAGGAAACCCGGGGTGGAAGCAGGGTGTATGCTGTCACATAACAGGGATTGCAACTAGTGTCACGTAATGAATGATATGTGTTTAAATTTTTATATGATAAATTAACTTGAACTGTAAACTTTCACCTAAAGCACAATTTAAAAAAAAACCAAAAAAGTGTTTGCTTAAGCCTGTTATTATTCACCAGCAATGAAGAGTACTAACTAATCAAAAAGATGTTAAATAGATGTTTTTTTAACTGCATTTTCTTCCATCAGAGACCAAAGATTACTTAGGTTTCCAAGTTAGAAACATGAAAAAAAAATTTGTAGACCCTCTTTCTACTCCTCAAGAGTTTGAAATTTGGCCAGGCCTTAAGAAAGAGGAAGATGGTGAGGTCTATGTCCCTTCCTCCTCTTGGGACATCAGTGTTACAACTTCCTCCAGAAACCTGATAGTAATCATCCATTTTTTGCTGCTTACTGAGCATTTTCATATTTATTTTTTCATCAATTCCACCAGTAGTCCTGAAAGATAGTCTAAGCAATTGTTTATATTTTCTTAGTACACAGACAAGGTCATTGAGACTTAGAGAGGCTGAATACATTTTCGAGTCACATAGCTAGAATCTGGTTGAACCCAGAAGTGTCTAACTAAAAGCACACCACTTGCATTCCCCAAACTGAATTGGTAAGTACTAAGATTTCAACTTTCCCATGAGAGATGCAATGCTTTCTAACTTTCCTTCAAGCTGTCAGGCAAGAAAACAACTTTTTAAAGTTAATTTCAAAGCAAAGATGTCACTTTGATGACTAAAGTTTGCCCAACTCAAGCCATGATCTTGAGGCCATGATCTTCAATCGCCCCACACGCATGCAAAAATTGGACAATGAAAAAGGAAGACAGAAGAAAAACTGATGCATTCAAATTGTCGTGTTAGCAAAGAATAATGAACATACCATGGTCTGCCAGAGAATGAATAAATCAGTCTTAGAAGAAATTCAACTAGAAAGATCCTTAGATGTGAGAATGGCAAAACTTCAGCTTCCTTACTTTGGACATGTCATCAGGAAAAACCAATTGCTAGAAAAGGACATCATGTTTGGTAAAGTAGAGGGTAATCAAGAACAAGGGATACCCTCAGTGAGTCTTACTGACACAACAGCCGCCAACAATGGACTCAAAGATACCAATGATCATGAGGATAGCGCAGGACTGGCCAACGTTTCTTTTATACATAATGTTGCCATGAATCGGAGCTGACTCAATGGCAACTAACAACAATTATTAAATCAGTAATGCATTCTCATATTTCAAATTATAAAACAATACAGTAAAAATTCTCACTCTTACCCTGTCCCCCATCTACCCAACTTGAAACCAACCTTCACTCTCAAACAGAACCACTTTTATTAGTGTCTCGTGTATCCGTTCAGAATTTCTTAGGCAAGTTCAAATATTAATTTTAATTTCTCCCTTTCTACATAAAAGGTAAGATGTTTTACATACTCTTCCGCATCATGCTTTTTCATTGAAAAACTATATGTAAAACTTTTATAAAGTTTCAGGTGGTGGGGGTGACTGAAAAGGTTGAGGTGGGGGGACTTTGCCCAAAAGAGTTGTAATCATTGCTGTTTCTAGAGGAGGTGAGCTGAGAACCATCATGGTAGATCAACCCAAGGGGACTCACGATTATCATTCCCAAGGGAAAATTCAGGACTAGAACAATGAGCAAGCCCTCAATTCCAGATGGATCAGGAAGTACAAGTAATCTCACGAGAGCAATTAAAGGCCAGGATTTGTGAGCTACGTGAAATACTGCTTGTTCTTCCTCCTTCCTCTCTAACTCCTGCAAACTCGTGAGAAACACATGCACAGACAGGTGCTTTCAGATTGATCCAATTCAGTGAAAAACTTGCATGTTTCCATTTCCTGTTTCTTCACAGTAAAAGACAGCAAATCCAGGCTATGGTGAGACCACAGAGGGGATCAATGCTTGAAATAATGATAATGGTAATCATCCTGAGAGTAACCTAATTCTAAATTCACACTAAGAAGAATGGGTTAAAGAACTGATTTAAAAATGAATCTCAGCTCAAACTAGAAAATCTATAAATAATACCCATTAGAGGGGAGGCTTCTAGAGGGCAGAGAGCCAGAGCTTTTAATCCCAATGTCATTCCCTATTATCTGGAGTCCCTGGGTGGTACAAATGGTTGATGCACTTGGCTGGTAACCGAAAGTCTGGTCATTTGAGTCCACCCAGAGGCACCTTGAAAGAAAGGCCTGGCAATCTACTTCTGAAAAATCAGTCACTGAAAACCCTATGAAGCATTGTTCTACTCTGATACACACGGGGTCCCCATGAGTCGGAATTAACTCGAAGCAGCTGGTTTTGGTTGGTTAATGAACAGAACATATTAAAACATCACCAACTCAAACTAATAGATGAAGCAACTAGACTAAACTGGCAAGAAGGATGAAAAGGAATCTCCAAAAATCCATGTTTATTACTTCTATATACATATCTAACCAGACTACGTTTCTTAAGGATGATTAAAAATAAGCATTTAACATTCCCCTCCTCCTACCTAACCTCTTGCCTGCACAACAGAATGAAGAACAGTACTTGTGAAGAACAGTATTCTTTTGGCAAAACTGGCCCAGACCTAGACTAAACCAGGAGGATAAACTACACCTCAACGCCTGTGTGACCCTGCAGGAATAGGCTAAGAGGTTATGTCAACTAATTTTTTACCTTCCAGTTAGCTAAAGCTATAGCTTTTCACTGTAGCTAAAACTATGTTTAAAGTTTGATAGCAATGCTTTCTTTCAATTGCCTGCCTTTCCACACTGTGGTCCAAATTTTCTGGTTTCAAGGGGATACCAGGATCACACCATTCTTCTTGAAGATTGAAAAGGCTAGGAAATAGACTGTGGATCAGGAAGTATACATTCCAGCCTTCTTATAAATATACCTTAAGTTCAAATCCAGACCCTGCAACTTACTCGCGGCTGATCATGAGCAAGCTCTTAAATCAACTCCTTGCCTTTGTTTCTGCATATTAAAACCTAACTTGGACGGATATTAGAATGATAAAAACATCTTGCAAAATGTTTTAATTTTGTAATGGTTGATACATGATATTATGCATTTGTTTGGCACAAAGTACGGACCAAATTAATACTAGTTTTTTTCTCCCTTACTTTTCATTTTCTCCTGTATACATTTGATAACATTCCATTGATATTTTTACTTGGATATGTTTATTCACCTAGGAGGCAGAATAGTATAGGAATTAAGAGTGAAGAACTCAAGCCAGGCAGCCTAGGTTTAAATACAGGCTATGCTACTCACAAGCCCTGGTATCTAGGGCAAGTTATTTAACTTTCTGTGCCTCAGTTTACTCATTAATGAAATGTGGAGCATAACAGTAACTTAACTCATAGAGTAACTGGGAAGATTACAAGCACTTAAAACAATGTCTGGCATACAGTAAAAATGTAATCTTAAATAAAACTTCAAATGAGTAAAAGAAAAGTATTTTCACTTTTATTTAAAAAAAACATAATTTACTTTGCATAGTGCTGTATACGTAGCAAACTGCGCAAATAACCCAAAGGGTACGTTTTTCAAACATCATGGGGTGGGAACTAAATTGAAATTGTTAGCATTGAATTAAATTGAAAAAACTCAGCAAAAAGAAAGGACAACATAACAGCAGCAATATGTCAATGTCAGATTTAAAACAGGTGATTAAACATGTTAACCTGATAAACTTCAGCTGCTGTCTCTCATGTTTTGTACTTGATTCATATAAGGTTTTCTTGAAAGACAAATTAAATGGTAAAACTCATTTGGACTATAGAGTATTACATAAATGCTGAACACTGTGTATCTAAGATAAAAAATAAATCAGAATGCTCAACATCATATATCATCAGGGAATTGCGAATTAAAACAACAATGAGATACTACTATATACCTATCAGAATGGCAAAAATTCAAAAACACTGACAACACCAAGGATGTGGAGCAACAGGAACACTCATTCAGTGCTGGTGAGAACACAAAACGGTACAACCACTTTGGAAGACAGTCTGGCAGCTTCTTTCAAAGCTAAATTTAGGCTTACCATGCAGTCTAGCCATCGTGCTCCCACGTGTTTACCCAAATGAGTTGAAAACTTATGTCCACATTAAAACCTGCATTCAAATACTTAATGCGGCTTTATTCATAACCGCCCAAAACTGGAAGCAGCCAAGATGTTTTTTAATAGGTGAATGGATAAACAAACCGTGGTATATCCATACCATAGAGTATTATTCGGCCATAAAAAGAAATGTGTTAAGCTACAAAACGACATGGAGGGAACTTAAGGGCATACTGCCACATGAAAGCATCCAGGTTGAAAAAGCTACAAACTGTATGATTCCAACTATATGACATCCTGGAAAAGGCAAAACTATTGGGACAGTAGAAAGATCAGTGGTTGTCAGGGCTCCAGGGATTAGGGGGCTGTGGGGAGCACAGAGCATTTTTAGGGCAGTGTAGCTATTCTGTATGTTACTGTAATGGTGGGCACATTCGTCTAAGCCCATAGCACCTCACAACACAAAGCATGAGCCCTAAAGTACACTATGGACTTTAGTTAATAATAATGTATTGATATTGGTTCATCAGCGGTAACAAATGTATCATGCTAAACTGCAAGATGATGATGATAACAGGAGAAACTGTGGGCAGAGAGGAGAGGGAATATGGGACACTCTTGGTGCTTTCTGTGCAATTTTTCTGTAAACTCAAAACTGCTATAAAAAAAATAAAGTCTATTTAAAAAAATTTTTTTAATCACAAGGAATTAAAAAAAATCATATATCCTAAGATGAGTTCTCAGACTGCCTTCCAGTACCCAGGCTTCTCCAAATATGTTTTTTATTCTCTTATATTTCTCACATAGCCTCTTATGCCTTGTCTTAAGTTAGGTACTAACTAAACACTTATAAGAAGCTCTGGTGTTGCAGTTGTTGAAGCACTGGGCTGCTAACCAAAAGGTCAGTGGTTAGAACCCACCAGCCGCCCTGTGAGAGAAAGATGTGGCAGTCTGCTTCTATAAAGATTTATAGGCTTGGAAACCCTATGGGGCAGTTCTATTCTGTCCTTACAGGGTTACTACGAGTCGGAATCAACTTGACGGCAATTGGTTCGGGTTTGGAAACACTTATACTTTGGAAAAAAGAAAGCTTCAAGAGTATCAGTCTTAAAACATAGTCTGCCTTTGGGAAGCAGTTGAAGAAAACTGAGACAGAGTGTTAGAAACCTTGATGGGCAAATTCCTTTCACTTAACAATAAGGAAATAAGGATTAAGAGAGCAATTTATTTTTCAAGTGGAAAACAAACCAGGAAAATATGTAAGCCAAAAAATAATCACTCTCCAGGACTTAGCTTTTAGCGATAAAGACCGGATTTCGTATCACAGGATGAAAAATAACACATACATATGCACACACACACAAACACACACACACACACACACAAAGGAAAATAATATGCAAAGGAAATAAAATAATGGACTTTCCTGACATGAGCTCTCTGACCCAGGCCAGAAGGAGTTCTGTAGCTACATTTAGAGTGTTTAAAAGTGGCACCAGTCCAAAGGAAAATGAAATTAGGAAATTATCCACCCAAGTAAGTCATCTAAACAATCAGATCCTCTCTTAAAGCAATATAAACTCATTACATTTCACCCCAGTGGAAGTCTTTTTTATTAAAAGAATGATGGGAGCATTGTTCCTGTGCCCCACAATTCCCTTAGGAATCAAATGTGGCAAAAAAAAAAAAAAAAAAGAAAGAAAGAAAAGCAAGTTGAACAATTCTACATATGTCATTTAGTAATCAGAAATCAGCAAAACCATTATTGTATGTGGCTTGTTTGAGAATGTTTTCATAGAAAAGTCACTGAATTTGGCTTGCTCAGCCAAGTTCACTCCCGCTCGAAGGACCTATAAGGTCGCTATGAGTCGGAATCGACTTGATGGCAATGGGTTTTAGAAGCACCTAACTGTCCCTGTAAAAGGCTAGAGGCTTTAGATACTAGTCAGCTCCATGGCTGGACAATTTACACCCAGTTCTCAACCTGGATTAAACAATATTCCCATCTTGTAGAATGGACAGGAAATAAGGGAGTCTTCTCAACTCCATTTAGAAACAAGATTTATGGTTTATATTTATCTGTAAATGGTGGTCCTGATGGTTTGGCCATTTATTTCTCAGCTGGCTCTTTCGAATCCACGATGGAAGGTGCCCATATTTATGAAACCACTAATTTCAATTACAACAAATGTACAAAAATTACACTTAACCACTGCATCACCAGGGCTCCTCCATACAAAAATTAGCACTCATCTTATATTACTCCTTCCCATAAATGGGTTTTATCCCTAGAATAGACCTATAATGAAGAATAAATGCTCCATCCATAAAAAGGTAGGGCCATTAAGATTCTTTCCATCTACCCACGTGTAAAAAAGACCGAACTAAGAGAAAAATTTGTTCTATTGGGAGAAAAAAATTAAGAGGGATATTTAGTCTCCTTCATTTTTCTATTGTTGCAAAAAATATATACATAATAAAACATTTGCCAATTCAATATTTTTTATAGGTACAATCCAGTGATGCCAATTATATTAATCATGTAATTATGAAGTCTCCTTCATAGTTAATGCAAATTGAGGAAATATGTTTTAATGCCATCATAGATCTCTAGGAAAACAGAATAAAAGAACTTCAAGCAAGTATGTATAGTAAAATTAGTATACATTATCTCTCTTAGACTCACAGAATTTATAACACCCATTTGATCTGATTAGGTTCAGCTTAAAAATACACAGGTACACAAACTGAAACACAAAACCTCCTTTTTGTGTGAATGCTGCTCTCAGACTGATCTTTTAAAAGCTGTTGCTACATAGAGCAGGCAGTCACAGTTATTACTTAAGTTCATTACCCATTCATGAGACAATGGGTCCTCACTATGTCCATTAAATTTGTGAAATATTTTTTTGTCTATTATGGCTTCTCAAGGATCCTTAAGGCTCTTAAGCAGTTTCCACTGATGTGAGCACTAAGGAAGTATTGAAAATGGTACAGTCTTTCTGCAAAGTTGTTTTCCCTCCAAAATTCCAGCAGCCTCCAAATCATAAAGACTCACCAGCAAACACTCCATATGTGGGGTAGGATAAGGCCATTGAGAGTCCTTCTCCCATTCATTCGTTCAACCAACATTTACTGAATAATTAACACATGCCAGGCATTATTCTAGTTCTTTGGGATATTATCAGGGAAAAGGCATTATTCTAGTTCCTTTGGGGTATTATCAGAGAAGAAAACAAAAATCCCCTGTCCTCATGGCATTTATAATCTAGTGTGTATATGTGGGGGACAGATAATAAACGATCCATATATTTTATAAAATTTATAAATCATATAGTATGTTAGAAGGTAAAATGTACTATGGAAAATGAAAAAAGTAAGGCAGAAAAGGGGAATCAGAAGAGTGCTGGGTGAACCACTTCACACCCACCAAGACAGTTATAACCACAAAAACAGATAATAACAAGTGTTGGCCAGAATGTGGAGAAACTGGAACCTCATACATTGCTGGTGAAAATGTAAAATGTGCAGCTGCTTTGGAAAACAGTTTGTTAGTTCCTCAAAAAGTTAAACATAAGAGTGACTGTATGACCCAGCAATTCTATCCCTTAGGTACACACTCAAGAGAAATGAAAACATATGTTCACATAAAAATTTGTACACAAATGTCCATAGCAGCATTATTGATAAGAGTAAAAAAGTAGACACAACCCAAACATCCAGCAACTAATGAATGAATGGATAAGTAAAACATGGTATATCCATACAATGGAATATTATTTAGTCATAAAAAGAATGAAGTCCTGATGCATGCCACAACATGGAAGAACCTTGAGAACATTATGCTAAGTGCAAGAAGCCAGCCAGAAAGGACCACATATGCTATGATCCCATTCATGTAAAACTTCCAAAATTGGCAAATCTACAGACAGAAAGTAAGGCTGGTGGGATTGGGAGAAAATGGAGAGTGACTGTTAATGGGTATGGGTTTTTTTTTTTTTTTTGGATGATGAAAATGTTTCAGATTAATTGTGGTGATGGTTGCACAACTCTGAATATTTAAAAAAAAATTGAATATTAAATTTTAAATGGGTGAATTGCATGGTTATGTAAACTATATCCCAGTAAAGCTGTTAAAAAAAGAAGAGTGCTGGAGAGAGGAGAGGTTCCAAATAGAAGATCAAGAGAGGCCTCATTAAGAAGATTAACACCTGAACGTGGACTTCACTGAAGGAGGTGAGGTAGCTGGTTAACCATGAAGAAATATGGGGGAAGGGTCTCCATTTGTTTTCCATTTCAAAACATCAGACAGGCTATCAAAGCATCACTCAAGACAAAACAACAGTAAGAATGGTCCTATAACTATTACATAAATTGAAACTGAATTTGCAGTTTAAAAACTTTTCAAAAAAGAAATCTCCAGGCCCAGATGGTTTCACTAGTGAATTATACCAAACATCTAATGAAGAAATAACACCCATTCTACACAATCTCTTCCAGGCATAGAATAGGTGGAAACAATTCCCAGCCAGCATTAATATCAAAACTAGACAAAGAAAAGCAAATAGACCAATATTGTGAATCCTTAACAAATATTAGCAAATAAAATCCAGCAACATATAAATAATACACCATAACCAACTGGGGTTTATCCTAGGAATGAAAAACTGTTTCAATATTCAAAAATCTATAAATGCAATCGACCACACTAAAAATCTTAGAAAAACCACAAGATCACATCAATTGATGCAGGACAATAATTAGAGAAACTCAACATCTATCCGTAATAAATATTTTCTGAAAATCAGGAATAAAAGAAACAAAAAATCTACAGCAAACATATTTAATGAATGCTATCCCCCTAAGGCTGAGAACAAGGCAAGGATTTCCACTCTCACTACACCTATTCACTACCATACGGGAAGTTCTAGGTAGTGCAATGAGGTAAGAAAAAAAATTAAAAGGCATACAGATTGGAAAGGAAGAAATAAAACTATCCTTATTCACAGATATTGTAATTGTCTATGTAGAAAATCCTGAGGAATCTTCATTAGACTAATAAGTGAGTTTAGTGAGGTAGCATAATATAATTGTATTTCTATATACTAACAACGAATAATTGGAACTTGAAATAATAATAATAAAAAAAGCCAATAACACAGTAGCTCCAGAGCTATTTCTAAATAATACTTTAGGTATTACTAGGTAAATCTAATATTGTATGCCGAAAACTTTAAAATACTGATAAAAGAAATAAACCAAAAACCAAATCCTTTGTCGATGAGTTGATTTTAACTCACAGTGACCCTACAGGACAGAGCAGAACTGCTCCATAGGGCTTCCAAGGAGTGGCTGGTGGATTTGAACTGCTAGCCTTTTGGTTAGCAGTGAAAGACCTAAATAAATAGGTAATACATTGGTTCATAGATTGGAAGGTTCAACACAGCAATGATATAAATTTCTCCCAAATTAAGGTATAGATTTAATGCCATTCCAATAAAAATTCCAGCAGGATTTTTTTTTTTTTTTTGAGAATATAGACAAGCTGATTTTAAAACTTACATGAAAAGCCAAAGGAATTAGACTAGATAAAACGTTTTTGAAAATGAAGAATAAAGTTTGAGGAATCACACTACTTGATTCTAAGATGTATAAAGCCATAGTAATTGGGACAGGGTGATAATGGTGAAGGAACAAACACATAGATAAATAGAAGATAATAGTGAGTCCAGAAATAGACTCACACAAATGAGGCCAATTAATTTTTAACTTTTGAAAACATGCAAAAGCAATTAAATAGAGAAGATAATCTTTTCAACAAATGCTGTCGGAAAGCTCTATACATGACACCAAAAGTGTGATTCTAAAACAGACTAAGATTCAGACTAAGACAGACTAGGAAGAAAAGTCTGCTGCTCTACTTCCAAAAATTAGCCAGTGAAAACTCTATGGATCACAACAAAATATTATTTGACATAGTGCGGGAAGATGAGCCCCCGAGGGTGGAAGGTGTCCAAGATACACACTGCCGTAACAAAGGACTTGAGCATACTAACCATCGTGAAGATGGCACAGCACAGGGCAACGTCTGTTGGACATGGGTCGCCATGAGTTGAAGCTGACTTCATGGTGACAAACAACAACAACGTCAGGAGGGAGCATGCCTATCAGGACACGATTGGGAAGGTGCAAAACAATGCACAGGACTGAGAGGAGACGTGTGCCAAAGAAATGTAGTTGAGGGTAAGTAACAAGAACATAAAATATATTGACATAGAGGGATAAAACATATCACCTTACTAGGAGGATCTGGGTGGTGCTTTCCATATGTAGAAAATAAAGTGAGCAGAGATGTAATATAGAATACTGAGGATTTCTCAATTCCCTGGACATTTATACAAGATACTCATTTTCTATTTGATTAATATTTATCTTTTCAAAAACAAGAGGAATTCCTACTCTGGACTTCATTCCAAACAGTGAAAATGTAGCTGTGGAAGTGCAAGTAATAAGAATTGTGAGAAAAGTCATTGGGTAATATTAGTATTAAGATACTATGATGAGTTAATAAGACTATTATTCAAATTTAATGCACCAACCACTAACGCCAAAGATAAAGAAACGGAAGATTTCTGCCAACTTCTGCAGCCTGAAATTGATCAAACATGCAACCAAGATGTATTGATAATTACCTGTGATTGACTGGAATGTGAAAGTTGAAAATGAAGAAGGATTGGTAGTTGGAAAATATGGCCTTGGTGATAGAAATGATGTGGGAGATCACATGACAGTATTTTGCGAGAACAACGACTTACTCACTGGAAATAACTTTTCTCAACAACATAAACAGCAACTATACACATGGACCCCACCAAATGGAATACACAGGAATCAAATCAACTACACCCATGGAAAGAGATGGCAGAGAAGCTCAATATCAGCAGACAGAACAAGGCAAGGGGTCAAGTGTGGAACAGACCATCAACAGCTCATATGCAAGTTCAAGTTGAAGCTGAAGGAAATAAAAACAAGTCTATGAGAGCCAAAGTACAACTCTGAGTATATCCCACCTGAATCTGGAGACTATCTCAAGAATAGATTTGACGCACTGAACACTAATGACCAAAGACTGAGGAGTTGTGGGATGACATCAAGAACATCATACGTGAAGAAAGCAAACGTCATTAAAAGGACAGAAAAGAAAAAAAAAAAGACTAAAATTGATACCAGAAGAGACTCTGAAACTTGCTCTTGAGCATACAGTAGCTAAAGCTAACACAAAAATGATGTAAGGAAAAGAGCTGAACAGAAGATTTCAAAGGACAGCTCGAGAAGACAAAGTAAAATATTATAATGAAATGTGTAATGACCTGGAGTTAGGGGAAAAAAAGGGAAGAACATGCTCAGCATTTCTCAAGCTGAAAGAATTGATGAGAAAAATCAAGCCTCAAGTAGCAATATTGAAAGATTCCTTCTGTTGTACACAGGGTCACTATGAGTTGGAACCAACTCTAGGGCACCTAACAACAACAATAATGGGCAAAATATCGAATGATTGCAGCAAGCATCAAAAGAACATGGAAAGAATACAGTCACTGCACCAAAAAGAATTGGTTGATGTTCAACCATTTAAGGTGGTAGCATAGGATCAAGAACTAATGGTACTGAAGGAAGAAGTCCAAGCTACACTGAAGGTATTGGCAAAAAACAAGGCTCTAGGAATTGATGGAATATCAATTGAAATGTTTCAACGAACAGATACAATGCTGGAAGCACTCACTCTTCTATGTCAAAAAATTTGGAAGACAGCTACCTGGCAAAACTACTGGAAGAGATTCATATACATGCCTATTCCAAATAACTGTGTTCATGTGGAATCTGTACATAGACCAAGAGGCATTCGTTGGAACAGAACAATGGGATTCTGCATGGTTAAAAATCAGGAAAGGTGTGCGTCAGGGTCATATCCTTTCACCATACTTATTCAATCTGTATGCTGGACAAACAATCCAAGAAGTTGGACTACGTGAAGAACACTGCATCAGGACGGAAGGAAGACTCATTAACAATCTGCGATATGCAGATGAGACAATCTTGCTTGTTGAAAGTGAAGAGGACTTAAAGCACTTACTAATGAAGAACAAAGACTATAGCCTTCGGTATGGATTGCATCTCAACACAAAGAAAACAAAAATCCTCAAAACTGGACCATCACAATAAATGGGGAAAAAATTAAAGTTGTCAAGGACTTCATTTTACCTGGATCCACAATCAACGCCCATGGAAGCAGCAACCAAGAAATCAAATGAAGTATTGTACTGGGCAAATCTGCTGCAAAAGACCTCTTTAAAGTGTAAAAAAGCAAAGATGTTATTTGGAGGACTAAGGTGTGTCTGATGCCAGCCATGGTATTTTCAGTCGCCTCATATGCATGTGAAAGTTGGACAATGAATAAGGAAGACTGAAGAAGAATAGATGTCTTTGAATTATGATGTTGGTGAATGAATAATATTGAATATACCATGGACTTCCAGAAGAATGAACAAATCTTTCTTGGAAGAAGTACAATCAGAATGCTCCTCAGAAGCAAGGATGGCGAGACTTCATCTCACATACTTTGGACATGTTTTCAGGAGGGACCAGTACCTGAAGAAGGACATTATGCTTGGTAAAGAAGATCAGCAAAAAAGAGGAGGACCCTTAATGAGATGGACTGACACAGTGGCTGCAACAATGGGCTCAAACATAGCAATGATTGTGAGGATGGTGCAGGACTGGGCAGCATTTTGTTCTGTTGTAGGTAGGCCCACTATGAGTAGGAACTGATTTGACAGCTCCCAACAACAACAACCGTACTAAAAATAGCCAAGAAAGGAAATAGGAAATACGGTGAGATACACAAGCTACACTGTGAGCTGCATAAGACCAGGGCCTTGTTGGACTTGTTCAATATTGTGACATGCTGAATAGGGCCTGGTTCTCAATAAAACCTTACTGAATAATCTAGACTTGTGAAAAGTATACTTCATGGAATTCAGAGAAAATTAAGTATGCCCCCATGATGAGGAACTCTGAAATTGAAAACAGATCAAAAGAATGAAAGAACTTTAAGATGAAAGATCATTATGTAAAAATACAATTAGGATATGAATACGGAGCCTTGGTAGCTAACTGTAAGATGGGCGGTTTGAACCCACTCAGCGGCTCCAAGGGAGAAAGACCTGGTGAGCTGCTCCTGCAAAGATTACAGCCTAGAAAACCCTAGAGGGCAGTTCTACTCTGTCACCTGGGGTTCCTATGAGTTGAAACAGACTCCATGGCACCTAACAACAACAAAAGCCAGGGAATAGTTAGAAAAATTGGAGAAATGTTTCAGGTCAATATAAAAGAAATCCTCCCTCAACAAATAGAGCCAGGAATTAGGAGTTCAGAAAAAAGTTGAATGACTACGTTTTCAGGTTGCTGGAGACGGGGGAATTCCTGCCATGGAGATAGAACTACCTGACTGGTAAGGTCCTTTACAACTCTAATGTTCTGCATTTTAATTGAAAATTCAGAGTACACTATAGTCACAATAAATGCTGTTTGGTTGTATATGGAAGAATATCAGAAGTACCAGGCTTCTGGAATTTTATGTGTTAAAATGCGTTTTGTAAGCTGGTTTGGAAATATACCCATCATATATATACACACATACACACACACTTTTTTTTCCCTATAGAAAATTGTTCAAATTCTAAGTAATATAAAAAGCACCGGCCTGTACGTTAGCGACTGTCTGAAGACAAAGGCAATACTGCACTATTATTCCAGGTTATAAAGGCATTCTCCGTAAGACTTGATAAACCTGGACCCACCAAAAAACACCAGTTTGTGAGGGATTCTACACTTGGCCTCCATGAAGCTGGCTTTCTGACTTTTGGTTTCATGGCCTGTCAGAATCTAGCCTTTGGCTCTGAAGAAAGCAAGCCATAACAAGAGCACTTACATTACAGTTAAATCACTTCCTTGGTTTCCGGCTCCTTTCTGGTAGAATTGTATAGAGTGAATTTACGTGATTTGTCAGGAGCCATGTGCTAGTAACAGATATCAAGATTAACAACCATGAGGTTCACGAATGTGAGGCATTTTAATTGTTACATTAATAGATAAAGTTAAGTTTACAATGGACTAAATTCACAGTGTATTAACATCCAATTATTAGACAGAAGGAACAGCATCGTATCTCTAACTCATGTGTTTAGTAGAATTTCTTTGAGTGCTTTCCCCTCCCTCCTTCCCGTCTTTGCTCAAATGTTGCCTTCCTAGTAAAGTTGCTTTGACCACCCTATTTTAAATGTAACCTCCCTCCCACATTCCCTATTCCAATTCTCTGCTTTATTCTCTGTTATGAATTTCTAATATACAGCCTAACTTATTGGGTTTACTTTCTGCCTCCTATCCCTACCAGAACGTAAGCTTCATGAGGGAAGGAAGTTTTCTCTCTTTTGTTCTCTGTTGTATCACATACAGTAGGCATAGATGCTCAATAAGCTTTTGCTGAAAGAACAAATTAAGTGCTGCCTAACATGTAACCAAGGAGCTCTAGGTGGACCTGGCTTTACTATGTCACCTTGGCTGGTAATGTAACTTCTCTCTACCATAGTAAAACGGGAAAACGGGGAGCTTTTCTTCCCTCCCTCCACCATGGTGTGATGGTGAATGATACCTGGAAGTACTTTCATCTTCTTAGTGGAATGAGATAGGCAATGCTATCTTACTATTGCAACCTGACCAGTCCTTAACAAGTATCACATTGGGCGAATTCTCTAACTTTGCCCTACTTTCTAGATATGGAAAACAATCCCAAGCAGAAATATTATGCCTCTATGGTTACAGAGAGTATTATCCTTTAATAAGATCAAACATAATTTTGATTCTTGCCAACATTTTTCTATGAGTACACTGCTGAAATCAGGCTGGTCAAGTAGAATCAAAGTAATTCCTCAGGCCAGATCCTTCTTACAATAAAATCTCTAGTACTGGGAGCAAACCTGTGTATTAGAGTTGCCTTTTAATGATCAGTCCTTACTGATCTTGGTATGAAGTAATCATTCAGAGATGCAGCATAGCGTAATGGTCAAAGCATTGGATCTGGTGCCATATTGTTGTGTGCTGTCGAGTCGATTCCAACTCAGAGTGACCCCACGTGACAAAGTACAACTGCCCCATAGGGTTTTCTTGGCTGTAATCTTTACAGAAGCAGATTGCCAGGTCTTTCTCCAGTGATGCCATATTGCTTGGGTTCAAATCTTGGCTTTGCCTCCTACCAGCTGTGTTTCCTTGGGCAAGTCACTGGACTTTTCTGGCCCCTGTCTTCTCATCAGTAAGACTGGGATGATACAGCACTTAAACTTCATAGAGTTGTTTTGATGATTAAATGAGGGAATGTGAATAAAACTCTTGCATCAGTCCCTGGCAAATAATAAGTATTCAATAAAAATTAACCATTATTATTACTAGGGAAAGCAGAGTACCTTTAGTAAACTCAAGATTTTACCAGATGAAGCTCTACAAGATTCCCTGAATGCTGATACTTACAACAATGTTATCTAAGAATCTAGACAGGTATTCCATTCCCATGATTAACAATCCAAATAAAAGTCACAATTTTAACAAAGATAAGTTGCCTTGATTTCTTTAGGAGTATAACTTACTTTTTAAAATAAAATTAAAGAAAGGGCAGAGAATTTCCTCTAATTATTTTATCAGCTTCTTAATAGTTATGCATAGACGTAATTACAAAGTACATGTTTTCGGTTAGTTTTTGTCCTTTTCTTTTCCATTATGATTTTTTAAATCTTCAATTCCTTTTATAAAGACCTAAATTACCCAGAGTTGTATTTTTATAATAGATGTTCAATACACAGATGGTGCAGAGGCCAACTGGCACCTCTCTGCCTACCACAGCAACCCCTAAGACAGGCTCAGAGCCCACACCCTCAACCCCACCACTGACAAACCCCTTTCCTAGTCTGGGTTTCTGTTAACAGGAATTTTTAATTGGTAGTAGGTAGAATACAACACTGACTTATTAATGCCATTGTAATAGCATGTTTACTATTGTGATGGGAATAAGAATGGTCCCTTCACGACCTGTTTAGGTAGTCTTTAAGTCAACTGTATTTTGCAATGCTCCTTCTGAGCCCGAAGGTTGCCCTGTCCTGCAAGGCAGACTGAGATTGTGTCCTGACTTCAGTTCTCCGGCCTGTTTTTAATGCAGGAAGTTACCCACATTATCAACTCTGGTTAGTCTGGTTATTAGGTTCTAGGACAGGAGAATATCTCCCTTTTCCATGTACTTGCCCAGGTGACCCTCTGCTTTACCTTTGTCTCCTGATTGAGGGGGTCCGTCTTTGGTCCCACCTGTGTTTTATCCCTTCCCTATTTTTAGAACTCACAATGTCAATTACACCTTTTTTCCTAAATAATTTTTTTTTCCTGTGGTTTTTGTAGGGGAGGGAACGGTTTCTTCCCCTGGATGTATAAACATGCTTGTATCTACCACACCTAAGAATACAAACAAAAGCACACTCTCTCTAAACACAGTAACTCTTCTAACTTCTACTTAGTCTCTCTGTTACCTTCAAAACCAGACATCTTGAAAATCCATCCTGTCATCTGCTGCTTCCTCTTGCTCCCCACACTAATTCCTTGTTCACTGCAATCTGCCTCTGCATCCAGCACTTCACTGAGGTTAGGCCAAGCTCTGAATCACCAGTTAGTGTTCCTCTCTCATTTGCATCCTTTTCAATATCTACAACATTTGACATAACTGATTACTCCTTTCTTAAAATACCTCTTGCTTAATTTACAAAAGGTGTCATTATGTTGGCTGTCTTTGACTTTCCTTTTTCTATTTTGTCCCTTCTCTTGGTTAAGTGGAAGAATTCTTGCCTTCCATGCCAGAGACCTAGATTCGATTCTTGACCAATGCACCTCAGCACAGCCACCACCTGCCTGTCAGCGGAGGCTTGTGTGTTGCTATGATGCTGAGCAGGTTTTAGAGAAACTTCCAACTAAGATGGACTAGGAAGAAAGGCCTGGTGATCTACTTCCAAACATCAATGAAAACTCTATGGATCACAATGGTCTGATCTGCAACCAATTAAGGGGATGGCAGAGGACTGGGCAGTTTTTCGTTCCATTGTACATGAGGTTGCCATGAGTCAGGGGCCGACTCAGCGTAGATCATTAAGACATGCTCTTTGCCCATGGACATATATTGAGAATATTAGACTATGGTACAATGAGGAATTTTGATGAAGGGATTCTTTTGGACAGTAAGCGTGGAGAAAACTGAACTTATATCAAGAAATAAATGACTTTCTAGCTTAAACAAATACCACTGACACTCCTTTGAATCAGTCTTAATTCTTCACCTGAGATTTAAAGCCAACTTCCTCCATTAGTCTATATGAAAGGTACTTGTTAGGTTCCATTGCATTGGTTCCAACTCATAGCGACACTGTGTACAACAGAACAAAACACTGCCTGTTCCCACACCATCCTCACAATCATTGTTATGCATAAGCCCATTGTTGCAGCTACAGTGTCAATCCATCTCACGGAGGGTCTTCCTCTTTTTTTGCTGGCCCTCTATTTTATCAAGCATGATGTCCTTCTCCAGGGACTGGTCTCTTTTGACAACATGTCCAAAGTACATAAGACAAAGTCTCACCATCCTCTCTTCTAAGGAGCATTCTGGTTGTACTTCTTCCAAGAAAGATTTGTTCGTTCTTCTGGTCATGGTATATTCAATATCCTTTGCCAACACCACAGTTCAAAGGCGTCTATTCTTCTTCAGTCTTCCCTATTCACTGTCCAGCTTTCACACACATATGAGGTGACTGAAAATACTGTGGCTTGGGTCAGGTGTACCTTAGTCTCCAAAGTGACATCTTTGCTATTTAAAATTTTAAAGAAGTCTTTTGCAGCAGACTTGCCCAAAGCAACATGTTGTTTGATTTCTCAACTGATCCTTCCGTGGGCGTTGACTGTGGATCCAAGTCAAAAGAAACCCTTAATAACTTCAATCTTTTCTCTGTTTATCACAATGTTCCTTAATTGGTCAAGTTGTGAGGATTTATGTTTTCTTTGTGTTGAGATGCAATCCATACTGAAGGCTGTAGTCCTTGGTCTTCATCAGTAAGTGATTCAAGTCTTCATTTCAGCAAGCAAGGTTGCATCATCTGCATATTGCAGGTTGTTAATGAGTCTTCCTCAATCCTGATGCTGTGTTCTTCTTCATATAGTTCAACTTCTCAGATTATTTGCTCAGCATATAGACTGAATAAGTATGGTCAAAGAATACAACCCTGATGCACACCTTTCCTGATTTTAAACCATGCAGTATCCCCTTACTCTGTTCAAACGACTACCTCTTGGTCTATGTATAGGTTCCTCATGAGCACAATTAAGTATTCTAGAATTCCCATTCTTCATAACACTATTCAAAATTTGTTACAATCCACACAGTTGAATGCCTTTGCACAGTCAATAAAGCACAGCCAAACATCTTTCTGGTATTCTCTGCTTTCAGCCAAGATCCACCTGCCATCAGCAATGATATCCTTCGTTCCATGTCCTCTTCTGAATCTGGCTTGAACTTTTGGCAGTTCCCTGTTGATGTACTGCTGCAACTGCTTTTGAATGATCTTCAGCAAAATTTTACTTGCGTGTGATATTAATGATACTGTTTGATAATTTCCACATTCTGTTGGAACACCTTTCTTTGGAATGGGCACAGATATGGATTTCTTCCAGTTGGCTGGCCAGGAAACTATCTTCCAAATTTCTTTCTTTTCTTTTTTTTTATTGTACTTTAAGTGAAAGTTTACAATTCAAGTTAGCTTCTCATACAAAAATTTATACACACGTTGTTATGTGACCCTAGTTGCTCTCCCTACACTGTGACAGCACACTCCTCCTTCCCACCCCGGATTTCCCGTGTCCATTCAGCCAGCTCCTGACCCTCTGTGCCTTCTCATCTCACCTCTGGACAGGAACTGCCCATTTACTCTCATGTACCTACTTGAACTAAGAAGCACACTCTTCACAAGTATCATTTTATGTCCCATAGTCCAGCCAAATCTTTGTCTGAAAAGTTGGCCTTGGAAATGGTTTTACTTTTGGGGTAACACAGTCTGGGGGCCATGTCTTTGGGGCCCCTCCAGTCTCAGTCAAACCATTAAGTTTGGTCTTTTTACTAGAGTTTGAGTTCTGCACCCTTTTCTCCTGCTCCATCAGGGACTCTCTGTTTTGTTCCCTGTCAGGGTGGTCACTGGCAGTAGAAAGGCACCATCTAGTTCTTCTGATCTCAGGCTGATGGAGTCTCTGGTTTCTGTGGCCCTTTCTGTGTCTTGGGCAAAAATTTTCCTTGTGTCTTTGGTGTTCTTCATTCTCCTTTGCCTCCAGTGGGTCTGGACTAAATGATGCATCTCAGATGGCTGCTCACAAGCTTTTAAGACCCCAGACACCACTTGCCAAAGTGGGATGTAGAACATTTTTTTAATAAACTTTGTTAGGCCAACTGACCTAGATGTCCCCTGAAAACCATGGTCCCCAAGACCCCTGCCCCTGCTACTCTGTCCCTTGAAGTGTTTGGTTGTATTCAGCAAACTTCTTAGCTTCTGGTTTAGTCCAATTGTGCTGACGTCCCCTGTAGTGTGTGCTGTCCGTCCCTTTACCTAAGATAATTCTTGTCTACTATCTAGTTAGTAAATACCCATCTCCCTTTCTCCCTACCCTCATAACCGGCAAAGCATGTTTCCTTCTGTGTTTATTAAACCTCTTCTCTTCCAAATTTCTTGACACAAACAAGTGAGTACCTCCAGTGCTGCATTCATTTGTTGAAACATCTCAGTTGGTATGGTATTCCATCAATTCCTGGATCCTTGTTTTTCATCATTCCTTTCAGTACAGCTTGGACTTCTTCCTTCAATACTACTGGTTCTTGATCATATTCTACCTCCTGAAATGGTTGAAGGTCCACAAATTCTTTTTGGTACAGTGACACAGTGTATTCCTTCCATCTTCTTTTGATGTCTCCTGGGTTGTTCAATATTTTCCCTGTAGAAACCTTCAACATTGCAACTGAAGTTTAGAATTTTCTCTTCAGTTTTTTTAGCTTGAGAAATGTTGAGTGTGTTCTTCCCTTTTTAATTTTCTAACTCCAAGTCTTTGTACATTTCATTATAATACTTTGTCTTTTCAAGTTGCCCTTCAAAATCTTCCGTTTAGCTCTTTCACTTCATCATTGCTATAGCTACTCAACATTCAAGAGCAAGTTTCAGAGTCTCTCCTGGCATCCATTTTGGTCTTTTCTTTCTTTCTTGTCTTTTTAATGACCTTTTGCTTTTTTCATGTATGATGTCCTTGATGTCATTCCACAACTTGTCTGTTCTTCAGTCATTAGTGTTCAGTGGGTCAAATCTATTCTTGAGATGTTCTCTAAATTCTGGTGGGGATATACTCAAGGTCGTATTTTGGCTCTCGTGGACTTGCTCTAATTTTCTTCAGCTTCAACTTGAACTTGCATATAAGCAATTGACGGTCTGCTCTGCAGTCAGCTCCTGGACTTGTTCTGACTGATGATACTGAGCTTCTCCATCATCTCTTTCCACAGATGTAGCTGATCTGATTTCTGTGTATTCCATCTGGCAAGGTCCACGTGCACAGTTGCCATTTATGTTATTGAAAAAAGGTATTTGCAATGAAGAAGTCGTTGGTCTCGCAAAATTCTATCATAAGATCTCCAGCATCATTTCTATCACCAAGATCATATTTTCCAACTACTGATCCTTCGTCTCTATTTCCAACTTTTGCATTCCAATCACCAGTAATTATCAATGCATCTTGACTGCATGTTTGATCAATTTTAGACAGAAGTTGGTAAAAATCTTCAATTTCCTCATCTTTGGCATTAGTGGTTGGTGTGTAAATTTGAATAATAGTCACATTAACTGGTCTTCCTTTTAGGCGTATGGATATTATTCTATCACTGACAGCGTTGTACTTCAGGATAGATCTTGAAATGTGCTTGTTGATGATGAATGCAACACCATTCCTCTTCAATTTGTCACTCCTGGCGTAGAAGATCACATGATTGTCTGATTCAAAATAGCCAATACCAGTTCATTTCAGCTCGCTAATGCCTAGGATATCGATTTTTATGTGTTCCATCTCATTTCTGACAATCTCCAATTTTGCTAGATTCATACTTTGTACATTCTATGTTCTGATTATTAATGGATGTTTGTACCTGTTTTTTCTCATTTTGAGTCATGCTACATCAACAAATGAAGGTCCCGAAAGCTTTACTCCCTCCACATCATTACAGTTGCGTCTACTTCAACTCTTCCCTGGTGGTATTTTGAGTTCCTTCCAACTGAGGGGCACACCTTCTGGCACTATACCAGACAGTGTTCCACCACTATAAGGTTTTCACTGGCCAATTTCTTCACAAGTAGACTGCCAGGTCCTTCTTCCTAGTCAGTCTTAGTCTGGAATCTCTGCTGAAACCTGTCTACCATGGGTGACCCTAAAGGTATTTGAAATACCAGTGGCATAGCTTCCAGCATCACAGCAATATGCAAGCCACCACAGTACAACAAATTGACAGATGTGTGGGGATGAAAGGTACTAAATGATGTAATTCTTAAGATTTAACAAATCCACAAATTAACAATAGAGAAATGTTCACACCAATAGGATATGGCTCCCCTAGAACAGAGGCCACTCATTTGTTCCAAGATATGACGGAAATTTAAAATTAAACAATAATTATGGTAATGCTTTTCTTCCATGCACCCATTTAAATCTTGAGCACAGAACAAATACCTTAAAAAAATTAAATTAACAATAAGAGGCTGCTACTGGAATTAGATGGATACATACATAACAATATGTATTTCATAAATGGATCATAAATAGAAACTTGTATCCATAAGCTGATGAACATGATTTCCACTTCTAATTTCCCACTATTTCACCTCCTCCTCCCCACATATCAGTCTTATGTGAATTTATAAGTATATGTAATAAATAAATGTAAGTATATATTAAAAATAAGACCATTAGAATTTATTTCTAATATACTAGAAAGTCAAAGTGAAGAGAAAAAGAAGGCAAATCTTTCTTAAATAATTTCGTTTCAAATATCGCTAATTTTTTTTTCTAGAAAAAATCTGCAAGATGTAATTTCTCACCCTTTGAAAAATTTAGGAATTTATTTTGTGTATATGATAGTCATACCTGCTGATGTTTCTCTAAATTTGTCACTTGTCTTCTTTTTCCTCCATTTCCAAGGTTTAAAGATTTTACCAATGGTGGATAGTTTCCCCTTTCTCTTGAAGGGAGGTGTTTGGGAACCTGATGTTGGGCCATCTGAGTTTGCTATAGAAGCTTTGTCCAGTCCGTCAACTGTATTAAAGAAAAAATAATGTCAGAGAAGGCTGTAATAAAAGTTGGAAACAACATTATCTATTTCTTCCTGAGTTGTTAAAAGTAAGCAAAATCACTCTAATTAGAATCTCATATGAAGTTTATTTTGTCCCATTTCCCAGCTTGCAGGAATCCCCTGATATTAATCAGTTAGTCAACTGATCAGAAATTATAGTCCCTGTAGTTATTCATTTACAAGAAAGAAGTGAGAGACTTACGTATAAAGGTCTGAGAAAGACAACTAAATCCATCTGTAACAACTATATCAATGTTTTGTGTAGGAATAGAATATTCTAAATATTCCTAAAATAGGATGTTCTTCGAGAGACTAGTTTGGCATTCTGAGTAATAAATATTAGTTATGGTTTGGCTAAAACCATAGTTTCTCCTTCACAAAATAAAATTAAGCGCCAAGAAGCTAAATTCTGATTTTTTACAATGCTAGAACTAGCTTTTTGTTCCAATATGAAAATTTTTCTGCTACAAATAAACTGATAGCTAGCACTACCAGTAAGAGACACATAGGAAATGTCGGTATTGTGTATGAGGGAATATATCATTATATCCCTCAATCGTTTTATTCACCAGAGGAAAGGCACAAAACCTTAAGTTACCTTGTAGTATGTTCAAAAAGGCAGAGAGATAGTAATAAATTATTCCAACCATCAAAATTTAATGGCAAAAAACTAGAAATAGACCAGTGTCAGACGTGAAAGACCTACACAAAGAAAACTACAAAACGCTATTGCAAGAAACCAAAAGAGACCTACATAAATGGAAAAACATACCATGCTCATGGATAGGTAGACTCAACATTGTGAAAAAGTCAATTCTACCCAAAGCAATTTACAAGTACAATGCAATCTCTATCCACATACCAACAGCATTCTTTAATAAGATGGAAAAACTATTCATTAACTTCATATGGAAAGAAAAGAAGCCCTGGATAAGTAAAGCATTATTGAAGAACAAAGTAGGAGGCCTCGCACTATCTGACCTCAGAGCCTACTATACAGCTACGGTAGTCAAAACAGCCTGGCACTTGTACAATGACACATACATTGACCAATGGAACAGAATTGAGAACCCAGATGTAAATCCATCCACCTATGGTCATCTAATCTTCGACAAAGGCCCAAAATCCATCAAATGGGGAAAAGACAGTCTTTTTAACAACTGGTGCTGGCAAAATTGTAAAAAAAAAAAATATCTGTAAAAACAAAAATGAAACAGCACCCATACTTCACACCATACACAAAACCTAATTAAAAATGGATCAAAGACCTACACATAAAACCAAAAACTATATAGAATATGGAAGAAAAAATAGGATCAATGCTAGGGGCCCTAATATATGGCATAAATATGATACAAACCATAACTAACAATACACAAACATCAGAAGATAAACTAGAAAACTGGGATATTCTAAAAAGCAAACATTTAGTTCACCAAAAGACTTTAACAAAAGAGTAAAAAGCAAACCTATAGCCTGGGAAAAAAATTTTGCCTATGACATATCTGACAAAAGTCCAATCTCTACAATCTATAAGAAAATCCAACATCTCTACAACAAAAAGACAAATAATCCAATTAAAAAATGGGCAAAGGATATGAACAGACATTTTACCAAAGAAGACATCCAGGCAGCTAACAGACACATAAAGAAATGTTTGCTATCACTAGCCATTAGAGAAATGCAAATCAAAACTACACTGGGATACCATATCACCCTGACATTACTGGCACTAATCAAAAAAACAGAAAATAACAAATGTTGGAGAGACTATGGGGAGACTAGAACTCTTATGCACTGCTGGTGGGAATGCAAAATGGAACAACCATTTTGGAAAACAATATGGCATTTCCTTAAAATGCTAGAAATAGAAATAGCATAGGATCTAGCTATCCCACTCCCAGGAATAAATCCTAGAGAAATAAGAGCCATCATATAAACAGACATATGCACACCCATGTTCACTGCAGTATTATTCACAATAGCAAAAAGACGGAAACAACCTAAGTGCCCATCAACAGATGAATGGATAAACAAACTGTGGTACATACACACAGTGGAATACTATGCAACAGTAAAGAACACTGATGAATCTGTGAAATATCTCACAAGATGGATGAAGTTATAGAAACTTAATAGACACATCCAAACTCCCTGAGGGACCGAGCTACTGGGCTGAGGACTGGAGACTACAGTCTTGGGGGACATTTACTCAATTGGCACAACATAATTTATAAAGAAAATGTTCTATATCTGACTGTGGTGAGTAGCGTCTGGGGTCTTAAAAGCCTGTGAGAGGCCATCTAAGATACATCTACTGGTTTCACTCCCTCTGGAGCAAAGGAGAGTGAAGAAAATCAAAGACACAAGGAAAAGATTAGTCCAAAGGACTAATGGACCACAAATATGACAGCCTCCACCAGCCTGAGCCCAGAACTAGATGGTGCCTGGCTACCACTACTGATGACTCTGACAGGGACCATAACAGAGCGTCCCGGACAGAGTAGGAGAAAAATGTAGAACAAAATTCAAATTCACAAGAAAAGACCAGACTTACTGGTCTGACAGCAACTGAAGAAACCCTAAGAGTAGGCCCCAGACACCCTTTGTACTGAAGTCACTCAAAGTTCATCCTTCAGTCAAAGATTAAACAGGTCTCTACAACAAACAATGACACGTGAGGAATGTGCTTCATAGTTCAATCATGTATATGAGGCTAAATGGGCACACCAGCCCAAAAGCAAAGACAAGGCAGGAAAGGATAGGAAAATTGGACGAATGGGGAACCTGGCATGGAGAAGGGTAGAGTGTTGACACATTGTGGGTTGGCAACCAATGTCACAAAACTATTTGTGTATTAACTGTCTGAGGAGAAACTAATTTGCTCTGTAATCTTTCACCTAAAGTACAATTAAAAACAAAATAAAATCTTTGTTTAAAGTGGCTGGAATAGAAGAGAAACCCTCTAAGATGGGGAATAAAAAATCTGAAAATTCAGAAAAATCAACAACAACCAAAAAAAAGAAATAGACCAGTGTCACCAACAGGAAAATGGATAAATCAACTATGGTATTATTCATTCAATGAAATATCACTCAGCAATAAAAAGTAATGAAAGATTGATACATACAACAACATGGATATATCTCAAAAACATTGTGCTTTAAAAAAAAAAAAAGCCATGCATGTGGTTCCATTTATATCAAGTTCTAAAACAAGCAAAACTAATCTATGACAAAAAAAAAGAAAAGGAAGAAAAGAAAATCAAAACAATCTTTGCTTCTTGGAGTAAAATGGCAGTAGGAATTAATTCATAATAGGATTCAGGGAACTTCCTGGGGCAATAAAAATGGTCCCAGTAAGGGCTGGATTATACAAAACTCATCAAGCGGTACTTACAATTTTGTGCATTTCACTTTATGTAAAATTTACCATAAATAAAAACATAAACATATAGTGAAGTCTAATTAATATACATGCCAGTGTTTAGGGGTCAAGCATACTGATATCCATCAAAAAATAATAAATGGACAGATAGATGGATAAATATGCAATAAAGTAAAATGTAGCAAAATGTTAACAAGTGTTCAATCTAGGTGGTGGAAAAATAGGAGTTAACTCTACAATTCTTTCATCGTCTCTGTATAAAATTTTTCATAATGAAATCTGGGAAAAACTAAACAAAACAAAAATTGAACGGTAAGGGCTTCTACTTTTGGGAAGATGGAATAGACTTACTTTTTCCTATTCTTCCTGCTAAATACAACTTAAAAACCCTGGACATTATGCATAAAACAAACATTAAGACTTTGAAAGGTGGTGAGAAGGCAACCTGGCTTGGGCCTTTAAAACCTAGGAAACGGCATGGTGGTGGGATTCCTGTGTTTCCTTTCTGCCTCAGATATCCCAGATGTGTTGCTGAAGAAGCCAGAAACCCAGAAATGCTAACGGGCACAGACCAAAATAGCCTCAGCAAAAGTCTGCTCTCACGAGTCAAACGACCAGAAAAGAGGCAGCCTTGCAAGACAGAAAACTTTTAAACAGTAAATGCTCTACTCCAGTCAAACACCACAAAAGAAACTGTTGGCCATCCAAACTAGCAAAGGCAGAGTGGGGAAACTGGACTTCCACCCCCAGGAGGCTGTAAGGAGGAGGCTTATTAATACTCCCATTGAAATAGTGTCAGAGAAGGCCAAGTAGGGAGCCAGCGCCTTCATTTCTGCCAGCTGGGCCAGTACTGACGTGCACAATGTGATGTCCATGGAGAATGCATGGGGAGCCTGGACTTCCACCCCCACTAGCAGTATGAGGTATCCCTCCTCCTCCCCATTACAATGGTGTCATAGGAGGCCTAGGAGCAACAGGCCTTTCACCACCATCCAGTGCTAATGAGACTACCTCACCACAGTGTCAGTAAAGACCATGTGGAAAGTCAGAAATCCCACCCCTGCCCAGCAGTAACAAGGGTCTCTCTTCCCCAGCCCACAACCCACCCCCTTACCTCAGGTGTCAATGGAGGCTAAGTTGAGAATCTGGATTTCTACCTGTAGCTAGCAGTAACAAGGTTGCATGGCCCCCGTGCCTCCCCACTAGAGAGGTATCTGACAAAGTCACTTAAAACATAAGATCTCAATAAGATCCAGAGTCTCATAACATAATACAAAAATGTCCAGGTTCCAATCGAAAATCACTTGTCATTGCAAGAAAGAGGAAGATCTCAAACTAAATCAAAAAAGACAATCAATAGATGCCAACACCTAAATTGTTACAAGCTCTTCTTCCAAACAAGGATGATAAAACCAACTCTTCTCACTACCCAAGTCTAATCTATTTTCAGGTGTTATCTTGGTAGAGATACCCTGAGGCTGTGCATCGGCAGGGTAAACTGGAGATGAAAGTTCTGCACTGACCGATCCCTCTGTATGTAGGTCCTAACTCCACTTTACCCCACATCAGCACGACAGGTAGAGGGAAACACAGGATAGACTGATTTTGAAGCTATGCCAGAGTAAAGAAGTAAAATCCTTATCTATGTCACTTCTACTCCTGCCCAAATGCTTTCTTTGAACGAAGGGCAAACCCAGTGAGGAACTGAGTGTATGGTTTTTGTCTTCTTTTTGGAGTCTTCACACTGAACTCTCGTTGAAGGGCTTAATTTTGAACAACTGAAATGCTGTGAAATATAAAAGGGCCGATTATTGCAAACATAGGAACTAAAGCTTCCATCTCAAATGCCGTCTCTGCAGCTATAGACACGCATCTATTTCTCATTTCCCTACAATGCAGTGGGATCTTTATCTCCCAACCCACATATCCAGTTCCCCAACACACCATAAAAATTTGCTTTCCATCTGAACCGAGGAAGCATGATCAATTTTTTTCTTGAAAGCAAAAGCAAAAAACAAACGTTAAATAACTCCTTAGATGACAGAAGGTGGCAGGCAGGGAGATTGAGAGAGACAGCTGATGAGTGAAAAATAAAAGCCTTAATGTTAAATTCATAGCTGCATTAGAAATTAACTGACACTGTGTTTATTTATTATGCATTTACAGTTCTAGTCTTTATCTCTACTCTGGGAAGGGCCTGGGCCAATTCCAACAGCCACAGCTGCACACATGTACACGTCTTTTTCCTGACTGAAGGAATCCACCTGTGAGTTATGCAATTGCTGGATGACTACAGTTAACTACCAGTTAAAAACCAGTTGCCGTCAAGTTGACTTGCACAGAAACCATTAGACAAGGTGTAGAGAGTAGAACTGCGTTCCACAGGATTTTCAATGGCTGATTGTTCGGATATCGATTGTCAGAACTTTCTTACATGGTGCCTCTGGCTGGACTCAAACCTCCAACCTTTCGGTTAGCAGCGGAGCACGTTAACCGTTTGCATTACCCAGGGGTGCCTACAGTTAACCACACTTGCCATTAAAAACCATATGTTGGCATAGTTGGTCACACTGCCATCATCATTCTCTTAAATTATGAATGTGAAAGAAATTATCACCCACTATTGAGTAGCATGAACAGAACATTAAATCTCTTCTTTCTTCCAGACACCCAGGATACTGCCGGCACCACTAATATTTCTGTAATTTTCTTTTTGGACCAATTTGTCACTAAAATCAGTTTGAAATTTTCTTTCTAAAAATTCTTGATCCACTCTCATGTTATGAAGACTGACCTTCCTTTTCACACTTGAGATCAACAGTTTGAAATACAACATATTTAGAAATACAAACCGTCACTGGCTATTTGAACGTAAAAATTCTGGGTGACACAGCTCAGTCTACATTCTCATTAAAACAAGCTCACATCTACCAAGACTTCCCCGAACCACCAACTGGTAAGAATTCAGAGTACATGCAGGTTTTATTTCTCATTTAAACAGAAATTAGTCAATTAGAGACAGTTCCAGTGCACATATGACCATATAAGCCACAAATGAGTCTAGAAATTATCATATAAAATGAACTACAGGCTTGGAGAATCTTTCCTTTATGTGCACTGAGATCTGAGAATGACAGGTATTCTTAGAAAAACAGTAAATCTACTTAGTAATATAAGAGTTTGTAGTATTCTTATAACATTCAGTAGTTATGTGATATTTTAGGTATTCACCTTTCTCCAGACATAATTATTTCAATCACTTAGAAAGTGAAAGAAACGTGGCATAGCATTTAACCTCACAAATTTTGTACCGGAAAGATCATTTAGTAGAAAAGAACCTGATTAAAGAGCTCTTTGTACTGATTCTTTGTGCAAACTGTGTGGCCACCCTGTGAAAATGTAGGTGGCAAAGATGGTCTCAACTTTCCACTAAATATCCTTAAATATCTGAAGATTAATACAAATATATTTTTGAAGCCCAGTAATAATAAAAACAAAGAGAAATCATGTGTGGTAAATAGTGCTTTGAGACTTTGCTGTAGTAAGTGTATACTCATAACATTATTCATAGTGATTTTATTGTACCAAGAAGTGTAAACCTATTAAAAGGGTACTGCACAAAGACATCTGATATTTGAAATCAAGAATGTAAAGGAAGTCAACGAAACAAAACAAAAAACCTTATTTCCTTAAAATATGGTTTCTATGCTGTTTTTTTATGTTGCCTGTGTAATTTATTATGCTTACATAGTATTATCACTATAAATTTTTCTTTCTATTACAGTTTTTATGTTTCCGTTATAATTCTGCCGCTGTCCCCTTTAAAGGTCACAAAACATATGGCAAAGAAACATTACAATAGTGCTTAGAGAAGATTTAACTTTGTTTCCTACACTTACATGAGGCCTCTCTCAACTGAAACAACGACTCAGGATACATGCTATCATATACAAAGGCATACACACGTTTTCTGGGCACAGAACCAAGTAGACAATAAGGTCAGAATAAATCAGTGCTATGAGACATTGAAGATGAGATTGGATAATGGTTTCTAAGGCAGCCAAACGGCTGGCCTTGTCTTATCTAAAAAAAATCCCCCAAAAATCCAACCCATTGCATTCGAGTCGATTCCACATAGCTATCCTGCAGGACAGAGTAGAACTGCCCCGTAGAGTTTCCAAGGCAGCAAATCTTTACGGAAACAGACTGCCACATCTTTCTCCCACAGCGCAGGTGGTGGGTTCGAACTGCCGACCTCTCAGTTAGCAGCTGAGTGCTGAACCACTGCACCACCAGGGCTCTCTCTGAGTTATCTAAAGGAGATCCTTACTCTCTGGGTTGGATCAAAATCTCTTCCTTTTTTGAATAAGATGAACGGCCAATGGAAGGAGAAAAAAGGAACAGGGTAATCAAAATGTATGGTATTGCATGGCAGTACGGGTTAACAATTCTCAAAACTCTTATACATGTGCATTGGGACTGAACAAATAAGTAAATAGATGGGGAATGGTAGATGGCGAGAGCCAGATTTCTCACTGTTGGAGAAGGACATTACAGATAAGCAAGAAGGGAAAGCAAGAATGAACCATGTGGCACTGGATTAGAGTTGGAGATGTTAGTATGAACTCATGTTTGGCCCAATATAGATACAGAAGCAATTACAGATAAAGTGTATATACATGGCTTAGTATACATATGTACTTCCCAGTTCTGTCCACTCAGAGGGTCCAGAAGCAATGACTCCCAAGTACCGAAAGTTTCTAATATCATTCTCTAATACAAGGAACCAGATCTCCTTATAGAAATGGATGCCTCTAGGGTTGGGGCTGGGAAAATACTAGGTAAGCCTGGAACATCTTATAGTGCCAGAAAGTAAGGAAGTGCTCAAAAAACAAACAAATGGGAGTATGTCAAAGAACACAGAAGCCAACTGAAACAGCTCCCAAAGGCCAATGGTGGAACCATTTGAGCCATAAAATAATAACGTACTGTTAGATTGGTGGCGCAGTGGTTAAGAGCTAACCAAAATGTCGGCAGTTCGAATCCACCAGCCGCTCCTTGAAAACCCTATGGGGCAGTTCTGCTGTGTCCTATAGGGTCGCTATGAGTCAGAATCAACTCGATGACAACAAGTTTGGTTTTTTCTTTAGTTTAGTGTTAAATTATAACTCAAAGTATAAAATATCCATGAATTCATACTGATATAAATAAATGAGTACATAAATAAACACGGGAAAAGAGACAAATCTGTACAGAAGATTTCCAAATAATTTATATAGATAGGATCTTACCTCCCCTCCTTAACTGTGGGCAGCATATACTCTTTCCAAAGACTACAGTATGGAAAGAGGGGAAAAAAGAGCGACAAATGCTCCCTCAGCCAGGCGATCGAGGTTAACATCATCAGTGATGAATAATGTTGGTAACATGTAACCTTGATATGATGTGATGAGAATGGTACTTCAAAACCCGTAACTCCCTTGTAACCATCAGAAACACAACATTCAAAACCAAATGGAGGGACATTTACAGAATACCTGCCCAGTACTCCTCAAAACTGTCAAGGTTATTAAAAACCAGGAAAATCTGAAAATTCACAGACCATAGGAGGTTAAGGAGATATAATATAATGACTAAATGTAATGTGGTACCCTGAATGGAATCCTGGAACAGAAAAAGAACATTACGGAAAAACTAGTGAAATCCTAATAAACTGTGGAGTTTAGCCAATAATAAAGTACCAATGTTGGTGTCTTGGTTGTAACAAATGTATCATACTGATACAAGGTATTACTATTAGGAGAAACTACGTTCAGGGTATATGAGAACTCTCCGTACTATCTCGGCAACTTTTCTGTAAATCTAAAGCTACTCGAAAATAAAGTTTATTTTTAAAAATGTGACATTAGTGAGCATGGAAGTAAACAAGGATAAGGGTTTAGGAGATTCTTAGGGACTGGGACATGAGCTCTAGGGAGAGCTCAAGAAGTACTGTCTGAAAAACCTGTTGCCTTCAAGTTGATTTGACTCATATAGGACAAAGACTGCAATCTTTATGGAAGCAGACTGCCACATCTTTCTCCGATGGAGTGGCTGGTGGGTTCGAACTGCTGACCTTTGGGTTAGCAGTGCAGTGTTTAGCCACTGCGCCACCAGGGCTCCGTATACCAACAGTAAAAATTTCAGTTCAAAGCAATTTTGGAAAGTACTATGCTTCAGAGTTGCTCATCTTTCTCCTCGAAACTTCCCTTTAGTAATACTTTTAATACCTAGTATTTTAACAGTAAAACAACATTTACAGGTCATCAAATTGCTGTTTCAACCCTTTTTAGCACATGATATGCCCATACAAAGTAAGTGGTACTCAGCATCTTGCAAAAGGGTGGACAATGGGCCCTTTTGCAGCATGGCATAGGAAGTACTTATCCACAGTTATGGTGAGACCCCACAGAGAGAGGAGACTTCAAACTAACCCCCCAACATATCACACACACACACACACACACACACACACACACACACACACACACCCCACATCATGCTGAGATTAGTATCAGGTACTGCTAATACAGAATCACAGATCTGAAAATAAAGAGTTTCCCTGTACTACACTTTATTTTTAAATCATTGAAGCTGAACTATTTTCAATCATAAAATTTTATTTGGGAATCAAAAGTAAACTTAAACGTTGGTAATTTATTTCCTGACCACTGAGGATGAGTTTTTTTAGCTCATCCATTTACCCCACCCCTCCCCGAACTCATAGGGATAGGAGAAGAGTAGAATAATTCAGAAACAGAAATCCCATAACTCATGCTTGTGTGAAAGGTCTAATGAGAGGTTCCCAAAAATGAACTATTCATTGAGTCACCCTGGGTTTCATTCTCTCCTGAAAGGTGACATTATTGAGTATTTTATTAATAGCAGAATAATAGCTAATATTTATTGAAGGAGCTTTGGTAGTGCAACGGTTAAGCACTCGGGTGCTAACCAAAAGGTTAGTGGTTCAAACCCACTAGCAGTTCCACAGGAGAAAGAACTAATTATCTGCTTCTGTAAAGATTACAGCTAAGAAAACTCTATGGGGCAGTTCTACTCTGTCACACGGGGTTGCTCTGAGCTGGAATCAACTTGATGGCATCTAACAACAACATTTATTATTTACTGTGTGCCATGTACAGTGCTAAGAAGTTTACCTGTATTAATTATCTCATATAATTCTCAAAATAACTGAGATAGCTATCATCATTAGCCCCATTTCTGAGATGAGAAACCAAGACTCAGCAAGATTAAGGACCTAGCTCAGTATCTGGCATATTTAGTACGTATGCATGTGTTTATATGCATATGAGAGAACGATTCAGATATATTTATTGACTCAATTGTGTGACTCAATAAAATGTGTATGGTTCTCACATGATACATGCAGTCAGTGGCTGAGTTTGGATTAGAAGTCAGGTCTGTCTGCCTTCAGAGATAGCACTCTTAACTACCATACCACAGGGCCTCCTTTAATTCAGTGCCAAGCACTCATCATATAAAGTTTTTGGGGGAATCACAGAGATAGTAAGATATGATTTTTGCCCTTAAGGAGCTCACAGTACAGTTATAGAAACAGACATGATCCAGGGCCAGTGATGCAAGCCAAATGGCCGTAAGTGTTAGGACAAAGGTGGAAGCAGTGTAGCAAAGGGAGGAGCAATAAACTCTGGCCGGGTGACTGGGGAAGGTCCCGGGGTGGCGCAAACGGTTTGCACTCGACTACTAACCTAAAGGTTGGTGCTTTGAACCCACCCAGCACAACGAAAGAAAGGCCTGGCCATCTGCTGTCATAAAGATTACAGCCAAGAAAACCCTATGGAATTGTACTCAGTAACACAGGAGGTCGCCATGAGTTGGAATCAATTCGATGGCAACAGGTTTGGTTTTTTTGGTGTGGGTGACTGGGAAATATGTCACAGGCAGTGGGAGACTTGAATCTTAAAGAGAAGTAGCCTTTCAGGTGGAACTCAATGAGGGATGGCCTGAAAGTAAACAAATCAAGGATGGCTGACCTTTTAAAGTAATGTCAACAAACATTTTCTCATTATCTCAGTGCTGTGCTGTTAATACTCACACGATACATATTTATGGAAAAAATAAAAACAAACGGAAAAAGACATGTCCTTGAACGTGAGAAATGGTTAAATGGGAAAATTTTAAAAAGGGACTAGAGAATTCTTGAACTTTGCATGTATAAATGTGTGCTACTACTTAAAATCTAAGAATAATATAATTTTGGAGTTGGAAAAGATTTTCGTTAGCTCAGAAGAAGTTGCTTTTAATCAGCTGACAGTTCGTAAGAAAATAATCAGCATTAAGATAATAAAAAAACCAAAAACCCACTGCTGTCGAGTCGATTCTGACTCATAGCTACCCTATAGGACACAGTAGAACTGCCCCATAGGGTTTCCAAGGAGCAGGTGGTGGATTCGAACTGCCGACCTTTTGGTTAGAAGCTGAGTTCTTAACCATTGTGCCACCAGGGCTCCATTAAGATAATAATCATAGTTAAAAAATATTTTTAAAATTATTTGACCACTGCCTTTTAAAATCCAGAGTTACTTTGTAGTAAGAACAAAAATAATAGATTGTCAAAAAGAAATTAAACTAAACTAAAAGAAAAAGAATAAAATGGGAAAAACCTTTGTTACAATAGAGTATAACAAAAGAATTTTAGTCTCTTGGAGGAAGACTGCTCTTATAACACTGCTATTCATACTTGCCTCCCAATTTGCCAATTTTCATTCCTCCTTCACTTGAAAGAAATTATAAACTTATTTAAAGGGTTTTGGGGTAAGAGCAACACTTCCCACTGTCAATAATACTACTGAGCTTTCTTTCTTTTCTTTTTTTTTAAAATGAAGTATACCATACATACAGAAAATCAATGTAATTACTACCCAGTTCAAGGTATAGAAGTCCCTGGGTGGTGCAAATGGTTAACATGTTCAGCTGCTAACAGAAAGATAGGAAGTTTGAGTCCACCCAGAGGCACCTTAGAAGAAAGGCTTAGCGATCTACTTCCAAGAAATTACTCATTGAATGCTCTGTGGAGTGCAATTCTACTCTGACATGCATGAGGTTGCCATGAGTCAGCGTCAACTCCATGGCAACTGGTTGGTTGACTGGTTCAAGGGATAGAACATTTCCAGTGATCCAGAAAGCTTCCTCCTGCTTCTTCCCAGTCAACACCCACCCTCTTCCCTCCACTCCCCTAGATAACCACTGTTTTGACTTTGATTTTGACTTTCATCACTACTGATTTGTTTTACCTGTTCTCGAACTTCATTTCAGCTAAGTAGAATCATACAGACATACAGACATAGAATCATATAGACATACAGACATACACTTTTGTGCATGTCTTCTTTCACCGAATATTATGTCTGTGAGATTCAGCTATGGGAATTCTTTTTAGTTATTTTGAAATGAGCATTTCAAAGCAAAATTGTATAGTTACCAAATAAAAAATATATTACCTTAGCAAGACCTCCGATGATAGAGTATTTGACAATGACGAGCTTTATGCACAACTGTTCTTTTAAGAAAGGATATGATTATCACTTTCTTTATCTGGAAAATGTAAATAGCATCTTCTTTCCCGTACTAGGTTTCTGGAAAAGTTAATTTACCTTTCTGCCATCTTTTGAGGTTGGCTTGAAGCCATGCTTAATTATAAGCGCACTTAAGCAAGATTAAAGATGGAGAAGCAATTTATTTTCCATAAATAATGACAGCTTTATGTACAGTAAAACCTGTGAGAGCCAGAACTCGATGGGACTGCCTTATTTTTCCAGGGTCTTGAAAGTTTTTCGCCTTGACGGGGTACAGTCTTACCACTTTTCTATCACCTCTATCAGTGGAAAATATTTGCGTTTTCCTTCTCTGACAGGTTCTGCCTTACACAGGTTCCAGCTTTCGCAGGTTTAACTATATATTCTTACTATGTGTATTAGAGCAGGCAGCAGCAGTTTTAAGCAACATAATCTACAGAACCACTACATTATCCGCTGTGGGACCAACAATTATGTATAATGCAGGAGTTCCACATTATCCTGTTATTGCTAATGTTAGGTTCCTTCAAGTCAATTCTGACTCACAGCGACCCCATGTGACGGAGTAGAACTGCCCCATGGGGTTTTCTAGGCTGTAATCCTTTAGGGAACCAGATTGCCAGGTCTTTCTCCCATAGAGCCGCTGGGTGTATTTGAACTGCCAACCTTTCAGATAGTAGCTGAGAGCTTAACTGTGCACCACCAGGGCTCCTTTAATAACCAAAGATATGGCTTTAACCCTTTGGAGGCTGGAGGCGGCCTTCAGAGATAGTATATTTTCCTCATTATATATATGAGGAAGCCAAGACCCAAGAAGGTCACATGGCTTCCCAAACTGTTAACTAATGGCAGAAACAAGAGTCTAGGTCATCAGGTCCCTGTGCTTTTTTCCTATTCTAGCAGGCTATCTTCTTTAGCATATGATAGCTAAACCCATGATGAACCAGTAGCACTTCCTGTTGTTGTTAGCTATTGTTGACTTGGCCCCTAATCGACCATTGTGATCCAAAAGGTTTTCTTTCTTTCTTTTCTCCACATGTGGTTTTTAGTGGCTGATTTTCTGAAATAGATCACCAGGTCTTTCTTCCTAGTCTTAGTCTGGAACTCTGCTAAAACCCGTTCAACATCCTACCAACATGCAAGCTTCCATTAACAGGCAGTTATTGCCTGGGCATGACGTGCACTGGCTGGAAACCAGGTCTCTTGCACAGAAGGCAAGAATTCTACCATTGAAACATCACTGCCCTCCAAACCAAAAAAAAACCAAATCCACTGCCATTGAGTTGATTCCAATTCATAGCAACTCTATTAAAAAAAAAAACCAAACCCATTGCCGTTGAGTCAATTCCAACTCATAGCAACCCTATAGGACAGAGTAGAACTGCCCCATAGAGCTTCCAAGGAGCACCTGGTGGATTCGAACTGCCGACCTTTTGGTTAGCAGCCATAGCACTTAACCACTACGCCACCAGGGTTTCCAGCAACCCTACAGTAGCTCTAAAATTGCAGAAAGACCGTGTATGTAGAACAAAAAGCAAAAAAGACATTACACAATCAGAACAGGCAAAAATCCAGGTTATTGTTCTGGGTTTTGACCACCCAACTGGGATGGTGACCTATAAGCCAAGGAGAGAACTGGCCCCAAGATCCAGCTCTGCTACTTAACTAGCTCTATGACCTTCAGCAAGGACCCCAATTTTTCATCACTGAAATTAGGAGATTCAGCTAAATGACCTCTAGGCTCCTGTCCAACTTAAAAAATTCTGTGCTTCTTCCTATTGCTTTCTGCTGAGCACACTGATCTCATAGGTCACATTAAGATCTGTTCTAAGTGCTTTAAGAATATTGCCCCAACCAAAGACACAAGGAAAGTATTAGCCCAAGAGACAGAATGGGCCACATAAACCAGAGACTTCATCAGCCTGAGACCAGAAGAACTAGATGGCGCCAGGCTACCACCAATGAACGTCCTGACAAGGAACACAACAGAGGGTCCCTGATGGAGCAGTAGAAGGATGGGGTACAGAACTCAAATTCTAGTAAGAAGACCAGACTTAATGGTCTGACTGCAACTGGAGGAGCCCCGGAGAGCATGGCCCCTGGACTCTCTATCACCCCAGAACTAAAACAATTTCCGAGGCCAACTCTTCAGACAGGGATTGGACTGGACTGTGGGACATAAAGTGATACTCGTGAAGA
>NW_004443938.1:28542943-28558741 GCF_000243295.1 Trichechus manatus latirostris
CAAGTAGATACAAGAGACCAAAGGGGCAGCTTCTGTCCAGAGGTGAGATGGGAAGGCAGAGAGAGTTAGGAGCTGGTTGAATGGTCATGTGCAATCAGGGGCAGAAAGGAGGAGTGTGCTGTGCAGAATGGGGTGAGCAATTAGGGTCTCACAACAATGCGTGTAAAAAAAAAAATTGTATGGGAGACTAACTTGAAATGTAAACTGCATTTTATTACAACAATTAAAAAAAAAAAAAAGAATATTGCCCCATTAATTGTTACCACAACCCTGTGAAGTAGGTGCTATTAGCATTCCCATTTTACAGATGTAGAAGTTGAAGCCCAGAAAAACCAAGCAACTTGCCCAAGGTCACACAGCTGATAAATGGGATTTAAACAAAATGGGGGAGGGGAGCCACAAGTCAGAGTAGGGCTCTATTTTAAGAGAAGGCAAAATATGAACCCTAATGAATAATAACCCAGTTCTACACTTCATCCTTCCTTAGCCTAATTTAAAGAGTCAGAGCAGGTACAACGCTCAGGGTCATCACAGTTTATTTCATGGTGGTTGTAGGCAGAGTATATTCTTCACTTATATTGACAATGATTATTTGATTGTACAGAACACTTATTTACAATAATATTAACTTTAGAAGTTTATACTTATCAGTTGTTTTTTTTTAACTTGTTTTTCTAACAGAGGCAGCCATTATTTTTCAAACCCCCAAAGGGAAAAGCTACTAAAGATTTTCATCTGCCTGCAAGCACTGACAGAGAATTCCTGAGTTTGAGCTTGTGGCTGACAGGCCTGCAGAATGAATTTGTGCAGCTGTGTGATATGCTGATTCACTGACAGGAACAACATCCCCTAGACTTGCTACAGGATATTTAATGGATTAAATAAAGTTGCTGGTATTTGGGGTTTAAAGAAATTCTGATTGAGTAAGAATAGGGTCACTTTGCAAATGGAAAGTCAATTTTAATGTAAACAAAGGCATTTTAAGCCTCTAATATCACTGTTGGAGCCCTGGTGGTGCAATGGGCAATGGTTAAGCACTGGCTGCTAACCCAAAGGTCAGCGGTTTGAACTCACCAGCTGCTCTGCGGGAGAAAAGACCTAGTGATCTGCTCCAGTAAAGATTACAGCCTAAAAAACCCCATGGGGCAGTTCTACTCTGTCGTACTGGGTTGCTATGAGTCAGAATCGACTCAACAGCACACAACAATATCACTGTTATAGCTATAAGCAAAGGGTTCTCTCTATGCACAGATATGCTAGTTCTGCTCAGGGGTAGTACAGTAAAACCTGCGAAAGCTGGAATCTGTGTATGGCGGGGGGGAGCCTGTCAGAGAAGGAAAACGCAAATATTTTCCACTAAAACGAGCAATAGAAACGAGGTAAGACTCCACTCTGAAAGGCGGAAAACCTGTGAGACCTGGAAAAGCAAGACAGTCACACTGAGTTCCAGCTCCCACAGGTTTCACTATAATAAGTTTGCTTGTTGTTTGTGTTGCTGGGTGTCATCAAGTTGATTCTGACTCACTGCGACCTCATGTGACAAAGAAGAACTTTCCAAAGAGTTTCCTAGGCTGTCATCTTTCTGGGAGGAGATCACCATGTCTTCCTTCTGTGGAGTGGCTAGTGGGTTAAAACTGTCAACCCTTCAGTTAGCATGGAGGGCTTAACAATTGTGCCACCAAGGATCCTTGCTTACAGAGATGAATAACAAGAGAGGAACTGACTTCCGACCATCCTCCCCATACCTAGTCATCTGCTACAACAAATTCCAGAGTCTGGGGTAGGGAGCAGAAGTGTGGAATGTGCTTGTGCAAAGAAGAAAAAGTCCACACATCTCCAGCAGACAATCTGCCAAGTGGGAGAGAATTTCACCTCATCCATTTCAGGGTAATGAAGCACCCTGCTTTTGCTGAGCACGCACATGGGGATGAACTTTTAGGAGAAACTGGTAGATCTTATATATAAATTGTAAAATAAAATCGAATGAAATATCACAATTTTTAAGCGGCCAAATTTTGCCTCAGACAAAATTATGAAAAGTTTCCCACAGGGCACGGATTTAACAGAATATTATTGAAATAACACATTAAGTCTGGAACAATATCTTTAGGTCAAAAGATCGGTGGATACCTAAGAGTCCTGAGAGTCCACATATGATATGGCTGACCCTGTCTGCATGTCCACCAGTCCCCCTGGCCATCATACCAACTTCTAAAGGCTGCTATTTGTGAAGATGCCAGACTGGTGGCCATGCATAGCATTCTGGACGTGACCTCAAAGCAGAAATGAAACTTGCAGGCATATACAATGGAAGGCAGGAAGCTGGGAGACATATCCCACAGAGGGGAAACTATGTTAATTAGTAATAAGGAGCCCCCAAGGCACCTAGATTTATATGTTTGGAGTTCAGTTAAGAGGTGACTGCAACTATCCAGGCATCTGAACTTGGGCAGTAGTGGTGACTGTGGATTGGAAATGATGAATGGATACAAGGGACATTGAGGAGAACAGAGGAGGCTAAGGAACTGCCTGGAGAAGTCAGAGGACTGCATGGCCTGAACCTCTACCAGGACGTGTAGGATGTCAAGGGGATAAACAGACTTAGAGGAAAGACCTTTGACTTGTGCTTAGACAGCATGAACTTCAGGTGTTGGCAAGACATTCAGGGAAAATGTATAGCAGTCAGAATTACTGGTACACTAGCAGAAGTTGTGGCTGAAGTTATTTGGGGGTTTTCCAAGCAAAGGAGTCCCTGGGTGGTGCAAACATTTAACCAGCTTGCTGCTAACTGACAGGTTGGAGGTTCGAATCCACCCAGAGGCATTTCAGAAGACCTAGCAACCTACTTCTGAAAACTCAGCCATTGAAAAACCCTGTGGGGCACAGTTCTATTCTGACACACACGGGGTTGCCATGAGCCAGACTCAACTCCACGGCAACTGATACTGGTCCAAGCAAAAGTGGCAGTTGAGGGCCAGGCATAAACCCTTAGAGAATGATTGATTGTATTTAGGAGGCAGGAGGCGGTTCTACTCTGTCACATGTGGTTGCTATGAATTAAAATGGACTCGATAGCACCTACAAACAACAATAACAATAGGCTGTAGGCAATAAAGAACCTTGGATTTTTTTTGCGTTAAGAATGATACAGCAAAGGAAAAGGTTTCACTTGAGTGTTTTAAATTAACAAAGTATGGGGGACACTCAAGCATGTTGATGGACTGAGAGGATGGAGCCTGCAGAGAGGGAGAAGGGCTACAGGATCAATCCAGCCAGGATGGTAGACCAGGTGCATGGGGACTGAATTCCCTCAGGAAAACAGCAGGACTTAGGGTGGAAGAAGAGGGCCAGAACCTCAGGTGGTGAATATGAGGAAGTGACCAGGAAGTCAAGGGATGACAGCAGCAAAGAGATGTGGAGGGAAACTCAGCAGGATGGCATGTACTTCAAATGAAGATGTTCACAATCCTGGAAGCAAAATGGGTGGGAAACGGCAGTGGGCAGCTGACTGAAAGTCAATGCTGCCTTTGACATGAGGGGTGAAGAACACAGCCCCCATTAGAGAGAATTACCAGGGAAGCAGTATTTCCAAGAGCCAAATTTCATTAAGAAAAGCAAGAGTAGGAAATAGAAGTCCACAAAAAGATGAGGATATAGGAAAATTTGCTCACCATGGAATGGAGTCATTCATTCACAATTTATTGACTAACTATTATAGACAATGTAATGCACTGGGGCTATAAAGGTGAGTAAGAACGGCTCAGACCTCCACCCTCAAGAAGCTTACGGTCTCTGAGGGAAGCTGACATCATTCAAATAATTGTAAAATGTAGAATTACAGGTGTAATGGGAGCACGTGAGACAGTGGTGGTTCAGTGATAGAATTCTCATCTTCTACTGCAGGAGTGGAGGCCTGGTGGCACAGTCATTAAGAGTCTGACTGCTAACCAAAAAAGTCAGCTGTTCGAATCCACCAACTGCTCCTTGGAAACTCTACGGGGCAGTTCTACTCTGTCCTGTAGGGGTGCTACGAGCCGGAATCGACTGGATGGCAAAAGGTTTTTGGTACCTCAGGAGACCTGGGTTTGATTCCCAGCCAATGCACCTAATGCACAGCCACCACTCATCCATCATTGGAGGCCTGCATGTTGCTATGATGCTGAACAGGTTTCAGTGGAGCTTCCAGACTAAGATGGACTAGGAAGAAAGGTCTGGTAATCTACTTCCAAAAATCAACCAATGAAACCTCTACAGATCACAATGGTCCGGTCTGCAACCAATTGTGGGGACGGTGCAGGACTGGGCAGTGTTTTGTTCCATTGTGCATGGGGTCACCATGAGTCAGGGGTCCATTTAACAGCAGCTAACAAAACAGAACGGGAGCACAGGAGGATGTAAGTCAGCGAAGGGGCTCATACTGTGGGGGCTGAGCATTAGTTCTGGTAAGTGGCATGGGATGACATGGTCTCCACGTTCTGAGCTAACATTCAGTGAAAAATTGTTTGAGTCTAGTTGATTGATTTAGTCTAGTTTCACAATGCTACTTAAACGAGGGAAAAACCCTGTTCAAATTAAACAAGAAACCATTTAAAAGTCACTGAAAAAGCGAAGGATTAACGTTCCTTAGTTTGGGTACCTCATTCTCTTGAGAGTACAAGAGCAATAGAATTCCATTAGCTATTTTTTTTTCTTAAAGATAATTTTATAATAATGATGCATTTAGTGTTGACTTTCTATGTTTTTTTCTCCAACACAGTCACTAAGGATATCCTACTTACAAGATGTTCTATTTTGGTTTCTCTCTTTAAAATGACATGTGCTTCTAGCAAGCATTCCAGAGAATGAGTCGTTCCAGCAGGACTTGGGCACCCCACCTCGCAAAAAGCCTCTGAATCCAATTAGACCACTGTCAAGCCAATAGGCTAATTCCAAAATTCTTTTCTGATATAATTTTTATTAAGATTTTCAATACTAGCCTGGGGGAGGAATGTTGAATGTGTACTAGAATGATGAAAAAAAGCCTGTAACTCTCACAAAACAATTTGTGTATAAACTTTTGAATGAGAAACTAATTTGTGCTGTAAACTTTCACCTAAAGCACAATAAAACTAAATAAATTTTAAAAAGCCCGTAACTGAACTTCAGAAGGAGCTAGTTGCAACTCACCTACTTTACCAGAAGCCAAAAAAATAATTTTTTATTGCTGTTGTTGTTAAAAGAGCAGGAAAAAGGAAGACTGCCTCTTAAGGGAGCAAGTATATGAAGAAATAATAATAGTCCTTCCTACTAGATTAGGTGTCCCATGAGGGCAGGACTGAATATTTTATTCTTGGTGGCACTTCCACACTGTGCCTAGGCCACAGAAGGTTCTCAATAAATATTTATGAAATGGATGATCAAGTCATGGATAAATGTCTGGTAATAATTTATAAGACCTGGCCTAACCAGGCTGTGATTTATTTTAGCAGGTCTTTGGATTTTTTCACACAGTAGAAATGGTTTCCAACGGTGCCTTCCTGTAGAATTCCAAATATTTTGAAACAAAATAGAACAAACACTGAAGTTTGAAATGGGGAAAATTTCAACACTAGCAGGAAAGATGATGAACACTCAAAAGAATGGGATAGACATTGTTGACAAATTTTTCAGGTGAGCAAACACTTAACTGCGGCTTGATTATGTAACTTACAAAGGACAATCCATCAAAGATAAATGGAAAAACAGTTGGAATCATTCACACATCAAATAATCTTTTAAGGATTTTCTATTTTCACACAGTGATGGATGGTGAAAATTGATTTTTTTCCCCCAAGAACTCCTCCCTACCCCCATAAACATTTCCTTCTTCCTTCTCTATTAAGCAGTCAGATTCTTTCTTAGTCTTCACCTTCTTTCTCTGTACTGGGGAAGTCAAAAAGGTAATTTAATTTTATGGTTAAGAAACTGGAAAAGGCAAGTCATCTAACTAAACTGGAACTAAATCCAACATTGTTTTTGTTTTTTCCATTCCTTTTAGGCATTGCACATGAAAATTTGAATCTCTCAGAAAACCACAAGAAACCACACTTTTAACCTGAAATTAAATTTGTTCATAATATAGCATTGTTATAGATGTTAAGCTATGTATCAATACTTGGGACTTTCGATTCACTAAATCCATCAGAGAGTGGCAGAACCACTAGGCCCTTTGGGTTGTAGCCCAGTGTTGTGGCTAATATCTGACTACATAACGTAACACACTCAATTACTAGGAGACATTCTTCAACCAGCATCAAGTTTTTGGTCCAGTCTGAACAGAACACCACCTCTCCTATCTCACCTTTCAACTGAGAATCAAACAGCATCTTTTCTACCACTATCCTAAGGGAGCAAACACAAATGGAAGGATGACCGGCATTTTCTTTCCTCTACACTTAAGCTTCCACAGAAGTAAAAGAATGTTTTTGTCTTGTTTAATCCTTTAGCTATTTGGCACCCTGGTAACACTCTGTGTATATTAAAAAAATAAGAAATAATTAGTCATTTTAAGTGTAAGCACAGACCCATGAGTGCTATAAAGGAAAAACAGGCATTTGTGGGCCAAAGAGACTTGAATTTAATAGTCTGCTCTTCCACTTCCTAGATGGTAACCTTAGGCAAGTAATTGAACCTTTCGGAGCCTTTTACCTCATCTGCAGAATGAGGTGATGATGGATAGTTGCACGGGTTAATAGAGATAATATACGTAAAGTGTATTACTGCTTCACCAATAGTTAAGAAAGGTCAGCTCCTTCCACTACTCTACTTTCTCTCCAAGCGAAGTGGAAAAGAGAATGATGAAAGGTTTTGAGGGGAATAAAGATAGTGGGTTGTTCATGAGACACAGCTGGAGCAACTGGTACAGCAAAATTTTTTTGAAAGATATTTTCCTGGTCTTCTAGAGATCTACAACTCTTTGGGAAAACAAAAACATCCCCCAAAATAGACTCCCGCTTAGGGCTGCCTGCATGCTCCACTGGTCTCAAGACAATTGCTAGGAGCTGCTGAGACCACTAACACTCAAGGGAAATCACCATTATACACAGCAGAAGTACCCTGGACTACGAAAGGAACAAAGCAAGGAGGTGGAGGTCTCCTATAAGAATGAGAGTAGCTAGAGCTGGACTTGGCTCTGTTTCCCATCAGCTGGGGAGGTGCTGAATTTATTTTTACACTTGAATTTGCAAAACATAAAAAAGCCTTAAAAATATTTAGTTGAAAACACTGGTTTCTTATTTGATTAATATATTTATTGTACTTCAAAGTCATATCTACTGATGGAGTCAAGAAGAAAATGACAATGGCACTTATGGACTGCCTGTATCTAGGCAGGCTACAAGCTGTGGTTGCTGCTGGTTTTTTGAAAGGTCTGCAGTGTATCAGATGTTGTTACAGCTGCCAAACACAGGAAGTTGCGTGTTACTCCTGTTTCCAAATATGCCTCATGTCAAAATCTAAAGAGAATAAAGAGTTCCGTTTCATGATTCCATTACCCCAGATCCTTTAAAGTGAAGGGCACGTTTAAATTCAAGGTAGATGACTAAGTCCTGAAGGACTCTTGTTTACTGAGAATCATTATCCATTGGACTGGTAAGCAACCATTGCAAATGGGGCCTCTGTTTATTCTGCACCTTTTCTTTTTCGAGATCTAACAGAAAGCTTGTGCTCTTTTTTTTTGCCCCTAGTACTAGAGTACCCAGCAATAAAAATACGGTTGGAGAGGCCCTGCAAAACCATGAGTAATTATTAATTAAATCCTTATCTGTCATTTCCACTGTATACAGTAAGACTTGGGAGCCCTAGTGGCACAGTGGTTAAGAGCTCAGGCTGCTAACCAAAAGGTCGGCAGTTCGAATCTACCAGCTGCTCCTTGCAAACACTGTGGGGCAGTTCTAGTCTGTCCTATAGGGTCACTCTGAGTCAGAATCCACTTGACCGCAACAGGTTTTTTTTTATAGTAAGACTTCATTTTTAGGCCTTAGGATATTGAATTTTGAATTTGAAATATCAGGATCTTGGACCCAAGTGAAGTGTTTTCACTTGAAAAACACCAAGGTTTTGTGACTTCGAACCTTCGTGAGATCGAGGGTTTAACATAGTCTAATCTGCAAAATGCCCTAAAAAGCCAAAGTGACAGAGTCACAAATAATGGGTGTAAAGGCTTGGCTAAGAGTTGCTGGGTATCCCACCATATCCTCCCCCAGCCCACACACACACCATTATTTGGGTTCAGATCAGGGCACAAAAGAATTGGGTCTTGCATGCAGTGCATTTGGGACATTTTGTATCTTAGCCACCTCAAGTTCTAATCTTCTCCTAGGAAACTCCTGGTCTAAAAGATGCCTATAAAATTAAATGATATCCAAGGATACTGGGGACTTTTAAATCCTTTTAAGAAAGGATCTAGGATCACCGGAGTCAAATGCACCCAAATCTTACTTGTGTGCTTAGACAGCTTGAGGGGCCTGCTCTATTTAAAATAAGGAATTTTGAGCCTAAAAGAGGTGGCTGTGCTTTTGCAGCACTGTCTGCATGTTAAAGAAAATCATCTTGTGACAAGGTGAGCAGTCCACCCAAACTGACCGTCCCAGTTCAGAGTTTCCTGTAAAATTTAACAAGGGATAGGAAGGCATCATTGAAAGCCTTCTAAGTGTTTGGCACTGTGTATGAAATATAATACTAATGTGTTTAGTCACACACGAATCATCTCTGAATTACCAACCTGACTCAACAGGGCTGCTATACTTTCTGGCAAGAACAATCTTGTTCTGGCTTTGCTTTGACAGGTGTTTAAACACCATCTTTCTTCAGCATCCCTATTCATTTTCTTTCTTATTTTAGCAGCTCTTTGTGAAGAGATGTATCACTCTGCTGGGTATCAAACACATCTAAGACAACGAAAGCACACAGAGTGAGAAGAATGAACACAGAAAAGGAAAAAGGTGTATGTAGTGACATTTGGAGGAGGCCTGGTGGTACAGTGGTTAAGCGCTTGGCTGCTAACCGAAAGGGCGGTGGTTCGAACCCACCAGCTGCTCCACAGGAGGAAGATGGGGTAGTCTGCTACTGTGAAAATTATAGTCTTGGAAACCCTATGGGTCAGCTCTACTCTGTCCTGCTGCATTGCTATGAGTCGGAATTCAACTCGATGGCAATGAGTTTTTGGTTTTGGTCAACATTTTCTCTAGGCAACTGGACATCTGGAAACAAAACATTACTTCAAATAGAGTGCTTCACATCCAAAGACCTCAGGGAAGATTATAAAACCAGTCAGGTGGCACATATATAATTTCTCACCCCGCTGGGATTAGAACCTTGATAAGCATTTTTGTTTTGTTTCCCAGTGTTGCTCAATTTGATGCTCCAACCACAAGATAATGGTAATTATTTCTTACACACTTATGGCAGAAATATAATGCTTACATACACAATTTTCTAATTTTACCCCATATATTCTTTAGTTTCCATGCTTCACTTCCTAAGTGGCACTGCCTAGTGGTATTGGTTAATTCATCTTGCTGAAAATCACCTTCAATGCTTCCTCTTATCCAACTCAAAACCACTAAGTAGGTGGTACTGTGGAGGCTGTTGGAGAAGAGGCTGTAATATTTTAAGGAGTGAAATGGAAGAAACCAGAAAAAAGACAAATAGATTCCATGTGTTGATGGCCCATTGCTAATGGATCCTAGTTTGTACATTTGTTGTAAGGACGTTTACTGTTGTTGTTGGCTGCCCTTGAATCGGCCTCCAACTCACAGTGACCCCATGCATAAGGGGGTTAAACTGTTGTGACCCAAAGGGAAAAGATTTTCATTCGCTGATTTTTTTGAAGTAGATTGCCTGGCCTTTCTTCCTAGTCCCTCTTAGACTGGAAGCTCTGCTGAAATCTGTTCCGCATCATAGCAACACACAAGCCTCCACTGACAGACAGGTGCAAGAGGCTGCATTTGAGGTGCACTGGCCAGGAATCAAGTCTAGTCTCCCACACGGAAGGCAAGAATACGACCCCCAAACCACCAATGCTCTCTTGGACATTTATTACTACCGGTAAAGTTTGTTATTCATAACCGAAACCCTGCTTCCAACTTTACCTCTACCTTGTCCAATCTAAAGGGTAAAAAGAAAGGGTTTACCAAGGTTGAGAAAGGACAGTGTTGACATGTAGTTGGGTTGTTAACCATTGTCATAGGGCAACATGTGTACTGTTTAATGAGAAACTATTTCGTTCTCTAAACCTTCATCTAAAGTGAGGATAGCAGCACAACTGGAAGAACATAATCAATGTCACTGAACTGTGCATGTAGAAATTTTTGAAATGATGTATCTTTGGCTATGTATATAAAAAAAAAAAGGTCGAGAAGGGAGAGTATTAACATGCCATGGGGTTGTTAACCAATGTCATAAAACAATATGTGTACTGACTGTTTAAATAGAAACTATTTGTTCCGTAAACCTTCCCCTAAAGTACAATGAAAAAATTGCATTGCAAAAAAAAAAAAAGAAAGAAAGATAAGGGTTTAAAGGCTTCTGGCATGCTTACTTTATAATGGCTTTCTAACTTAAAACATCTTCAACTGTAAAATGAGATATACGTGTGTTCTGACATTCTGTGGTTGGATAAACAAAATGGATTCAGTTTTCGAAAAGCGTAGTTCTAAATGCTTTTTAAAATCTTGTGTTTGAACTTACTCTTTTCGTGTTTTCTTTTAAAAAATCTGAGTGACAGAACATTAGTTGTGCACATGTATATACAATTCCATTTTTTTAATTAATTTTTTTATTGTACTTTAGATGAAGGTTTACAGAACAAATCATTTCTCATTAAACAGTACACATATTGTTTTATGACAATGATTAACAACCCCACAACATGTCAACACTGTCCCTTCTCAACCTTAGGTTCCTTATTACCAGCTTTCCTGTCCCCTTCTGCCTTCTAGTCCTTGTCCCTGGACTGCTGTGCCCCATTAGTCTCGTTTTGTTTTATGGGGCTGTCTAATCTTTGGCTGAATGGTGAACCTCGGGAGTGACTTCATTAGTGAGCTAAAAGGGTGTCTGGGGGCCATACTCTTGGGGTTTCTCCAGTCTCAATCAGGCCAAGTACACAATTCCATTTGAGAAGCCTTTAGGAAAATGAAACACAGCTCAGTCAGGCCCACAGGAACACACAGCATGAGCTTGTGAACTTGTTCTGGCTTATTCCAAGTTTCCATCCTTACTCACTCCTCCATAAACAGCTTGGCAGGTCAGCACAAGTTACCTTTGCAGATGCAGAAGAAATTTTAAAAATCACAAAATTCCTTGAAGTAGATGAAATTGGCAATAGCAATCCTGAAATATCCTGTTAGACTGCCTTCTCAGTCCTGTGAGCTACCCACCTGTTGTCAGAACCATTTGTATACCAGAAGGAAGGGCGAAGGCAAAGCTCAGCATGCCCTCCTCAGAACACCTTCCTCAGACAACACCCTCCTTAGACAACAAACAGCAACTTGCTATGGGGAGGCTGAGAAACTCTTCAGGAAAAGCTCTCGAGAGGTCCCAATTAAGACGGAATGGAATTTACTTCACACGCGGCAGTGGATTGCAAATAGGCACAAAATTGAAAGAAAAGGCCCCTGGCGTACACACAGAGGCAAAAATAAAAAGCCAAACATTGTCCAAAAGGGAACATATGAAAAGAATTTTTAAATAAATGGTTGCTTCCTTTTGGATTCTTCGGAATTGGCTGCCCATATTTCTAAAAGGGAAAAGGGCTCAGCCTCCCTTTTCAAAAGGTATTTTACTAAAATCTTTTTTATAGTGCCTCTTTCCTTCCACTCATTATTAAACACCTGTATTCATCTAGTGCCATGTTCTTTAACTCCGATTCATCAGTGAAGTAATTAGCATGCAGCACCCTGAGATGCTGTTCAGTGGACTTCCTGAAAAGGCAACTAGTTGAATTCTGTGTCCCTTCCTTGAACTGCAACTGCCATTCTGCCACTCTACTGATAATCTCTTTACCTTCAGATTAACTATATTTAGTACAAACCTGGCTACTGTGGGAAATGAATTATTTTTCAGCTTATGATATTTATGAAATACACATAAGAGCAAAAAAGGTTTTTGGCAATCAGATTCTGCCAAAACTATGCTTTACAATAGGAATACTTGTTAGTGAACAGTAAATATTAATGATCCAATTCATCAAGGCGTTGGGTACAGAAGAGCAGAGTCTTTGAATACTTTAAAACTTGTACCTCAAGTCAAGAGAAGATGCACATTGTTAGTGAAGAGAAAATTTTATCTAAAGTCACATTAGTCACCTTTCAAATACTGCTGATCTATAATTTATTTTCCAGAAGATGTTTCTCATCTTAAGAATACTCTAGAATGCTTGTTGAAAAGACAAATTCTGAGATCCCTCTCCTAAAGAGTCTGATTTTGCTGGTCTAGAAAAAGGAGTCTAGAAATAAAACTTTTTTTTTTTTTTTAAATAAGCATACTAGGCAATTCTCAGAATCAGGTATGTTTGTGAAATATCAACCTTCAATTTGAAATACTCCAGGATTCCATCAGGACAAGACCTCATCAGGACAGCCTGTCCTTAAAATAATAATGTACAAAAACACAGGAAAACAACAATTATTCTATATCCCAGCTGCCAACGAGTAGAGTCCAACTTATGACAACCACATGTGTTGCAGAGTATCACTGCATTCCAGCAGTTTTCAAGGCTATGACCTTTTGGAAGCAGATTGCCAGGCCTTTCTTCCATAGAGCCTCTGGGTGGGTTTGAACCACAAATCTTTAACTAGTAGTTCAGCACTTAACCATTTGCACCCCCTAGGGACTCCATAATTATTCTATATAGACCTTAAACATGATTTTTTTTAAATGTCAACATAGTAAATATATTTTAAAGTTTGTCTGTTTATATGTAAAACTTTTGAACTTTCATAAAAAAGCGTTTAAGACCACAGCAACAAGCCAGTTCAAAGTTGAGTCCTTCCATGACAATCATCCAAGTCTTTTGAAATTAATTATGAACTATTTGCTGAAAAAAAAAAAAAATAGTCTTCAACATAAGGGGAAAATGTTCATCATGATTAATTACAGGCAACAGCAGGTGTTTGTGCATATTACAGCAAGTTTACTTTGCTACCTGATAATCCAGCCAAGCTATCAATCAAGTATGATGCCAGAATAAAGATACTTTCTAACACAAGGTCTCAAAAAAAAAGATGTCTTATAAGCTTTTCTCAAAAAGCTGCCTGTGTGTTCTGCCAAAATGAAGGAATCAACCCAGAAAAAAGAACTCATGGGATCCAGCAATTCAAGAACTCGTGGAAATCCAACACAAGAGGGAAGTAAAAGGAACCCCCAGGACAATGGTGAAGAGGGATGGGCAGCAGGCTTAGGAAAGACCAAACCCGTTGCCATCAAGTGGATTCTGACTCATAGTGACCCTATCAGACAGAGTACAACTGCCTTATAGTGTTTCCAAGGTTGTAATCTTTACGAAAGCAGACTACCATGTCTTTCTCCTTAGGAGCAACCAGTGGGTTTGAACCACCAACCTTCTTCTGGTTAGCAGCCAATCACTTAACCACTATGCCAACCAGGGCTACTGACCAGGCTTAGAGGGAATCAAAATTGGAACAAGGCAGACTACGGATAAACTTAAGGATGAACTTCAAAGAATAAAGTGTCTGAACAGATTGTGAAGAGATTTATGTAACTAGAGAAAGGGCTGGGGATGAGTACATAGGAAGTATATAGGACACTTAGCAAACAAACAAAAACACCAATAGGAGAAGAAAAAAACACCAGGAAGAAAGCTATGGAGGAAGGAAAAAGTAATGACGGTGTTCCACACAACCTAGCTGTCATTAGCTTTTGGCACAGGGAAAGCAATGTAAACACAGAATGCTGGCCAAATCAAAAGTACAATATAAGAATGTTGGGAAGATGGGAGAAAGGGAGGACGGGAAATGTGTGAGTAGGGGCAGGGTAGGGCTGCAGAGGGGGATAGAAGAGAGGGCTATAGCTTTATCTTCTATTCTGTGAGGTCAGTAGATAATGTGTCAAGCTGAAAATCAAAAGTAGCAACGTAAATGTGTGCTATTTAGAGATTGGAAGTAAATACTAAATAATTAATTTAAAAAACTCTACACTCCTTGGATGCTATCTAATTTTCTAGTAGGTTCCTACCAATCTACTAATGCATGATCTGACCAAATGGAGCTATTTGTTTATTTGACAAAATTTTTTGCCAGGCACATATCTAGGAATAAGAGATACACTGGTGAACAAGACAGACATCTACCCTTAGCTCATGAAGCTTATGTTCTAGTGAAGTCAGGGCTTGTATGGTGGCAGCAGAGAGAGAGAGAGAAGTGAGCGAACTTCAGACACATTCTAGAAGACAAACAGACAGGACATGGTGATGGAGTGATGTGGATGGGAAAGGAAACAACCAAGGGTGACTCCTAGATTTTGACCAGAAAAAGTGAGTGGTTGGAGGTACCACAAACAAGATAATCTGAGTGATAAATTCAACAAAGGAATGAAAACAAGAATTGTGACTGGGAGGTGGGCAGGTTATTCTGGAAAGGGGTGGTCAGGGAAGGTCTCTATGAAGGGATACTGGTGGAGTTGAAATAAGGAGCCAGCTCTGTAAAGGGCTAGGGCAACATATGAATGAAAAATGCTTCCTATTTTTATAACACCAAGTTAACTTCAACATCAATTTCCACCATTCTCAAAAACAAAAATTACTATCAACTTACTATAAGAAAATGACTTAATAATTTTTACTGGTTGGCCATTTAGGAACAAATTAAGTTAGACCTTATTATGCACTGAACTGTGTCACCCTGAAATGCGTGTTGGAATCTTAACCCCTATACCTGTGGATGTAATCCCATTTGTAAATAGGGTTTTCTTTGTTATGTTAATGAGACCATATCAGCATAGGGTGTGCCTTAAACCTAATCACTTTTGAGATACAAAAGGGACAGATTAGGCACAGAGGCAAAGGAGCGCAAACTGGGGAAGACAGAAGCATGTGTGAGAATCGCCAAGTAACCAAGGAACCTGAGGGCTACAGAAGCCAAGACAAGGACCCTCCTCCAGAGCAGACAGAGAGAAAGGCTTCCCCTAGAGCCAGTGTCCTGAATTTGGACGTTCAGCCTCCTGAACTGTGAGAAAATAAATTTATGTTCTTTAAAGCCACCCACTTGTGGTATTTCTATTACAGCAGCACTAAGAAACTAAGATCTTAACTCATATTAAAATCAAAAATAAACTTCTCAATCTGAATGCAATATTGATTTTAGTCAATAATAACCAGTTGCTGTGGAGTCAACTCAGAATAGAACTGTGCTTTATAGGGTTTTCAGTGACTGATTTTTCAGAAGTAGATTGCCAAGCCTTTCTTATAAGGCGTCTGGGTGGACTTGAACCTCCAACCTTTCTGCTAGCAGCTGAGTGCATTAACTGTTTCCATAATTACAATGTATCATTATTGGTTCATTGGTTGTGACAAATATAACATGTTAACAATAGGAGAAACTGGGTGGATGGATGTAAGAGAACTTTCTGTACTACCTTTGCAACTTTTCTGTAAATCTAAAACTCTTTCAAAATAGAAGTTTATTAAATAAATTAAAAAAAAAAAAGACTTGGGGAAGAGTGTTCACGCAAACCAGGGCTTAGCAACTGCAAAGGTCCAGAGGTCAGAATGAGCCAAGCTTGTCTGATGAGTAAAAAAGCCAATGTAGGTGCAACAAATGGGGC
>NW_004443938.1:28558841-28604870 GCF_000243295.1 Trichechus manatus latirostris
AGGGGTGATGGAGGGGCAAGGTGGTAGGAGCTGAAGTCAGAGAGGTAGGCAGGGAAGGGATCTTGTAGGCCTTGAGGGCCATCATGTGAAATCTAGAATTCACTACAAGTGCCATGGGAAGACACAGGAAGGCTGTAAGACAGTGACATGATTTATGTTTTAAAAAATTATTTTAGCTGTTGGGTGGACAACGAATTATAAAAGGGTAAGAACAAAAGTAAGGAACTCTGGTGGCACAACTGTTAAGCGCTCAGCTGCGAACCGAAAGGTTGGCAGTTTGAACCTACCCAGTGGCTCTGGGGAGAAAGACTTGGCAATCTGCTCCCATAAAGATTATAGCCAAGAAAATCCTATGAGGCAGTTCTACTCTGTTACATGGGGTCACTATGAGTTGGAATCAACTCAATGGCATATAACAACACAACAAGAACAGAAGTAGGAACCCATCTGAGTCTCCTGTAGTTATCCATGCAATGGATGGCCAGGGTTTCAGTGGTGTTAATACAGAGAGAAAAGAGAGGGGACTTGACACACATTTTGGAAGAAAAATGGACAGGGCGTCTGATGGACTGATACGGAGCGGAAAGTGAAAACCCAAAGACGATTCCTAGATTTCCGGCTAGAATAAGTGGTGAAATATAAAGTCAAGGGACAAACTGATTTGGAGGAAAAATTCAGCCTTCGATTTAGACCGGTTATCTCTGACATGCCCATTAGCTATTCAAGGTTGCTATAGTTGCCATCCAGTCCATTCCAACTCATGAAGGGGATCTATCAAATAGGCAGTTGCATATCTGACCCTGGAGCTTAAGGAGGGGTTAGAGTCACCGATAAAATTTGGGCTTCATCCTACTCCCATTTTTCTAGCCATCCCCTCAGGTCAGGCGCTCATTTACCCACGTTGGATTATTGCAGTCTACCTCTTGGTTCTGCCTTTAGTCTCTCCCCATCAAATCTATACAGCAGGCAGATCCATCCTGCATATGGCAGGCAAATTCATTCCCTAGAAGCTCTTCTGATAGGTTATACCAATTTAAACTACCACAAAACAATCATCTGGGAATCATTCTTTTTAATCTTTGCTAAATTCAAAGGTGAAAAATGACATCCAATTTTTTTTTTCATTTAATGATTTAAAGTTAATTTCATACATCAATTGATCACCTATATTTCTTTTTGGTTCGGTAATGTGGGCAAGTTACTTAACTCTTGTACTTCAGTTTTCATCACCTGTAAAAGGGGATATTAATAGTAGATACCCCATGTGGATGTTTTGAGGATTAAAACAGTTCATTCAAATAAAGCACTTAGAATAGTTTGTACCTATAGTGAGTTCGGGTGGCTTAGTGGTTGAGAGCTACAGCTGCTAACCAAAAGGTCGGCAGTTCGAATCCACCAGCTGCTCCTTGGAAACCCTATGGAGCAGTTCTACTCTGTCCTATAGGGTTGCTATGAGCCGAAACCGACTCAACGGCAACAGGCTTGGTTTTTTTTTTTTAATTTATAGTGAGTTCACTGTCTTAGCCACCAGACATTTTGAAAATGCCTATTCACGCTCTTTAACCCGTTTTTCTATTTAGACGTTACCTTTTTCTTATTGCTCTATTTTTCTTATTTTTTAAAAACATCTTATTATTAAGGATATTAATCATTGTTTACTATATATATTGTAAATTATTTCAACTTTGTGACTTCTCTTTTCATTTTGCTCATGGTTGATTTTTTTTCCATGTAGAAATTTAAAATTTTTATATGACCAAATCTTTCCATCTTAAGGAGCCCTGGTGGCACAGTGGTTAAAGTGTTCAACTGCCAACCAAAAGGGTGGCAGTTGGAATCAACCAGTTGCTGCTTGGAAACCCTATGGGGCAGTTCTACTCTGTCCTATAGGTCACTATGAGTTGGAATCAACTCGACGGCAGTGGATTTCTTTTGGATCCATCTTAAGTCAGAATAAATTCCAGAGCTCACATATTCAAATGTAAGTAAAACAGCAGAAGAAAGTATGTTCTAAAACAATCTTTGTTTGTATACAAGAAAAAGGATTGAAAAATGACTCCACAAAAATTTTAAGTTTTTATAGTACAAAAAAAAGCCATAAACAAAAGGTAAGAAACACATGGACAAATGTTTACAATATATGTATGATAGGCATAAGGCTAATCTCCTTAACTTATAAATTTCTTACAAACCTGTAAGAATAGAAAACATAAAAATAAGGAAAAAAAGAAATATAAATGCCCTATCTCACTCATAATTAAAGCGAGACATTCAGATTTATAGAAATTACAAAAATTATTGATGCACAGCATTGTGGTCATATACAGTTGTACAGGTTATTCACTGCAAAAAAGGGCACCTGGGCAAAGCAGTTAGTGGGGGCTGAATTCCTGCTAAATGCCTAGCTTTTTAAGCCATGTACCTGCAGGGATGCCTCACCCAGAAAGAGTGACTTCTACTTCTCACAAAAGCACCGTATGGGCTAAGAGTAACCCTGACATGCAGTGCTGGTGAGAAAGTACAGAAACAGGAGCGCTCATATAGTGAGCAGATGAACTGATACAGCCTCTTTTGAGAGTAATTTGGCAAAGTCTTGTCAAAATAAAATACGTACCTATTTTCAGCCAGCAATTCCACTGCTGGGATTTTATTGGCACACGTAGTCCAAGATGTGTAGATAAGGATGTTCGTTTCAGCATTGTATACACACACGCGCGCGCACACACACACACACACACACACACAAACCAGAAACAGTATAAAGCATCCATTAATAGGGTTCTTTTAGGGAAAATTGTGATATATCCATATACCGTAATATTGTGTTTGTTTATAGGATTAAAGAGATCTATATGGGAATATTTTCCAGTTATATTACATAGAAAACCTCAAAGTATAAGGCAGTATTATAATATGTCTTAGCAGTGTTTTGATTTAAAAATATATATATGTGAATGGAAACTGTCTAGACTGAAAAAAAAAAGTTCTTGCTGGGTTATAATCATGGAGTGGGACTGGGGTTCTGGGAGGGAGTAAAATTCAGTTTTAACCCAACCCTCTTTGTAATCTTTGATTTTTGACCATGTGCATGTTATTTTCATTAAGGAAAACAAACTATCCTCTTATGCCTTTATGATTTCTTCCTATGCCAGGTTTTCAAATAAATAGATAAATATCCTGCAAAGGACCAAAATTTTGGAAATCCAGAAACACAAATAGAGATTCTATCACAACCTAGGTGTGACTTACACACTTTATTCACTTGTTTCCTTGTCCTCTAAAAATAGTACAGTGGCTTTGTCTGCCCTTTTAACCCATGACCTGGGGCAAAACAGCCAACAGCTATACTGTGGCTCGGTGAAGGCAGGACCGGTCTGAGGAACACTGGAAGAAATGGATGCTAAATTCAGGCTCTCCTTCCGATAACAGAGCCAGAAAATGTGCAATTCTAGAAGTAAAAAATAATACCTATCAGTCATCCAGATAGTCATTAGCTTAAAGTAGTCAGTCATTGAGAGCATTTGTTGAATGTTCATTTTGTCCAATCTGCAGGGCTCTGTTTTTGGCAATGGGAATACTGGAAACCCCAACCCTCCAGTATTGGAACCACACTATTTAGGGGCATACCTGTTTAGCTTATGCTTAGAAATACTAGCAAACCAAATCCAGCAACATATACTAGCAAACCAAATCCAGAAACATATAAAAAAGATTATATACCACAGTCAAGTAGGATTTATCCCAGGAACGCAAGGTTGGTTTAATACCTGAACATCAACTAATGTAATATTAATACAATATTGATTCACATTAATCAGTATTAATATAATAAAGGACAAAAACAATATGATCATCTTATTAAAGGCCGAAAAAGCATTTGGCAAAATCCAACACACTTTCATGATAAAAATATTCACAAACTAGAAACAGAAGGGAACATCTTCAACCTGATAAAGGGCAGCTATGAAAAACACACAGTTAACATCATACTTAATCGTGTAAGACTGAATGCTTTCCCGCTAAGATCAGGAACAAGACAAGGATGTTTACTTTTGTCACTTCTATTTAACATTGTAGTGAAGGTTCTAGCAAGAGCAATTAGGCAAGAAAAAGAAATAAAAGACATTCAGATTGGAAAAGAAGAAAAAATCTATTAGAATTAATACACAAGTTCAGCAAGATTGCAGGGTTCGAGATCAATATACAAAATCTTTTTTTTTGTATTTCTATATACTAGCAATGGACATTCTGAAAAGAAAATAAGAATATAATTTCAGTTACAATAGTATCAAAAAGAATAAAATACTTAAGGATTAACAAAAGAAGAGCAAAAGCTGTACACTGAAAACTAGAAAATACTGAAAGGTATTAAAGAAGACCTAAATAAATAAAAAGATCCATGTCCATGAATTGGAGGACTTAGTATTGTTTAGATGGTAATACTCCCCAAATTTATCTACAGATTCAATAAAACCCCAATCAAAATCTCACCTGGCTTTTTTTGTAGAAATTCACAAGCTGATCCTAAAATTCACATGGAAAATCAAGGGACTCAGAATAGTCAAAAGAATCTTGAAATAGAAAAACAAAGTTGGAGGACTCACATTTTCCAATTTCAAAACTCATTACAAAGGTATAGTAACCTAGATAGTGTGATACTGGCATAAGAATAGACATATAGATAAATGGAATAGAATTAGGAGACCAGAAATACACCCTTATATTTGTGATCAATTAATTTTTCACAAGGGTGCCAAAACAATTAAGTGGAGAAAAAAGAAGTCTTTTCAACAAATAGGGCTGAGACAACTGGATACCTACATGTAAAAGAATGAAGCTGGGCCCGTACCTCAAACCATACACAAAAATTAACTCAAAAATGTACTGTAGACCTAAATATGAAACAAAACGATAAAACTTTTAGAAGTAAACATAACTTTAAATCTTCAAGACCTTAGTTAGGCAATAGTTTCTTAGATACAACACCAAAAGCACAAGTGACAAAATAAAAAAATAGACAAATTCGATGTCATCAAAATTAAAAATGTTTGAGCTGGAAGCCATACTACCAAGAAAGTGAAAAGAAAACCCAGGGAATGGGAGAAAATATTTGCATATCATATATCTGATAAGGGGGTTGTATCAAGTAACCAAAGAACTCTTATAATGCAATCAAAAAGCTAAACTACCTAATTAAAAATGGACAAGGTCTTTAGATAGACATTTCTTGAAAAATAATGTACAAATGCCAATAAGCACTTGAAAAGATGTTCAATGTCGTGAGTCATTAGGGAAATGCAAATCAAAACCACAATAAAATAAATACTTCATACCCACTAGGATGGCTATAGTGAAAAAGACAGTAAGAAGTATTGGCCTAGATGCAGAAAAATCGGAACCCTCATACACTGCTGCTAGGAATGAAAAATGGTGCAGATGCTTTGGAAAACAGTCTAGCACTTCCTCAAAATATTAAACATAGTTACCACATGACCTATCAATCTCATTCCCCGGCATATAAACAAGAGTACTGAAAACGTATGTCTACATAAAAACTTGTGCATCAATGTTCATAGCAGCATTATTCATAACAGCCAGAAAGTAGAGATAACCCAAATGTCCATCAACTGATGAATGGATAAATAAACTGTGGTATGTCCATACAATGAAAATTTATTCAGCAATAGAAAGAAACAAGTACGGATATATTCTATAACATAGATGCCCCTTGAAACATGGTAAGTGAAAAAAGCCAGTCACAAAAGACCACATACAGTATAATTCCTTTTATATGAAATGTCCAGAATAGGCAAATTCATTAAGACAGAAAGTAGATTAGTGGTTGCGTAGGGCTGGGGGAGTCCTAGTGGTGCAGTCGTTAAGCACTTGGCCACTAACCGAAAGATTATTGGTTGGAACCCACCAGCCACTCCTCGTGAGAAAGATGTGGCAGTCTGTTTCCATGAAGATTTACAGCCTTGGAAACCCTATGGGGGCAGTTTTACTGTGTCCTATAGGGTCACTGTGAGTTGAAATCGACTCCATGGCAACAGGTTTTGGGTTTTTAGGGCTAAGGGTGGGTAGGATTGACTGTTAATGGTGTACGGAGTTTCTTTTAGAGTAGACAAAATTAATTGTTCTAAGTTTAGATTGTGGTGATGGTTGTACAAAACTGTGATTATACTAAAAAAATTAATTTTACAATTTAAGTGGGTGAATTATATGGCATGTAAATTATATTTCAAATATAGCTGCTTTTAAAAAAGGAAATAACGGGTCTCGTTGCATGTTTTTGGAAACAATTATTAATGGTCTTTCTAGGAACCAGAGAAATAGATGCAGCCCTAAACTGAAAAAGGCTCAAGAGAGTCTGAAGTTAGGAGAGTGAGAAGCAAGCTAACTTGTGACCTATAATGATGATTTTTACAAAAGCCCAAATTATGAACAATTAGACTCTGCTATTGATTCATTAGACTGAAAGAGATGCCTCTCGCCCTCCACTCCACTCACCATTTAAGATGAGAATTGTCTTCAACACTGTAATCCCTAGCAGCTGCTCAAGACTGCAACCAACTAGTAGACGGCTGTGATCAAACAGAACAAGGATCTTCACACCATCTGTAAAGCCAGAGTCGAACAGCTAACAAGGAGTGAACAAAATACCGGTATTTGGGAGAGTAGAGGGTTTGACTCAGACTCAAGAGAAGAACACACATATGAACAAAAAACCGACCAAAAGTTTTCTGCTTTTATTGTTGTTGGTTAGCATCTGAGGGCAAAACTTCAGGGAACTAGAGTAAATGACAGTAGTAAACTTCAAGAACTTAAGTGGATGTCATGAGAAAATCATTCTTATAATACTACAGCTTCAGTCAATAACCATTATCATTCCTTAACTGACAAACTTTAAATCAACAAAACTGACGACCAGCAATGTAAAGTGTAACACCATCTGTGAGACAGTTCTCTGAAATATCTCTATGGTCAAGCATAAAGCACCACTTTTTGTTTTCTAAGCTGAGCGATCTCTTGCTGTGATTAGTCATTTTATTAGGAATTACCTGTGGGTTTGTTTTTTTTCTCTAGGTAAGAACTAGGACAGTCACAGTTTAGGATTCTACTCTGGTTCTTAGACATCATTTATATAATATTCCTTGATTTTTGTGAACGTAAAATAGACATTTCTAGTATTAACTCTAATGATATTTTATGGCAAAAGAATTAAAGCACAACACTTTCTATATACCTGTAGTAGTATTGATTTAATGCTATGCATTGGCAGTACAGAAGTCAAAAAATATAACTCTTTTATTGCACGCTGCTTTAAAGTAAAACAAAGGAAACCAATACTTATTTGCACAAATTTACTGTATTTAAGAATCTAATTAACAACTAAAAAAAAAAAAACACACGAACTCAATAACTAATCAACATGAAGCCTCTTTGATGTTCCAGAACACACTAGGTCATTAACAGTAAGGGAAAGTATACTCTTTTTTTGGATTCTGATTTTCTCTCCTTTGCAGAGAGTTCATAAACTCCAGGAAAGCTTATGATATTTCAGGGAGTGAAGTTCTGCAATATAAACAAACCCATCCAGAGAGGGACTGGGGTGTGTGTGTGATCATTCTATCTAGCCAGACATCCTGGAGTAGATTTAAAAACCTTCCTCTCTGCCCTGTCATTTCCTTTCACCAAGATCCTGTTGATGTTTGCATAATTTTAAAAGTGTATCAAATATCTCAGTGCATAACATAAATGGCCCCTCTAAGGTTCTTTTTTTAAATCGTTGATAGAAACTTATCAAAATAGCACCTTCTTATTTATTTCCTCATTATCCAATCACAAGTAAACCCACAAAAAGGCTGTTTCCCTACATCTCTGGGGAAATGCCAGACATAGTACCTTCCTTCCCTTTTTTGTTTAAGAAAATGGAAAAGCGAAACTTTTGAAACAGGACATTATAACTCAGAAACGTTACAATACGTTTCCATAAGACAAACTTTGGCCCTCAATAATTACGTTCATGAGATATGTTTCCTTAAATTTTATAACTTATGTGTCTAACATAAACAAAACAAGTATCATTTGAAAGTTACGTATTTTCTTGTAGTTGGTTATTTAAGTATTGAGCGTTCTGCCAGGATAAGAGAAGGCGATCAGCACTACTACTCGAAAAACAAACCATAAATCAGTTGACAAGCTTGAAAGAATTCAGTTAAAGTCTGTTCGGAAGCCAAGTGTAAATACAGAAAAAGTCTGTTGGCAGGTTTATCCTGCTCTCTAAGTTTCGCGTTTTACCAAAACACAGTAACTTTCTGGCTCAGAAGGAATTCCGATACAAACCCAACCGAGGCATCCCGTACAAAAAAGGGGCCTGTGCCTTTAAGGTAAAATCGGCTGGATCCCAAAAGACATTCCACTCTTCTACTACAAAGAGTTTAGGGAGTGCTACCTCTCCGGTTTCCCGGAGGGACTTCGTGGGTCAGAGCAGAACCCGACCGGGCGAGAGCCCTCGGTTTTGCGTTTTGGGGAGCCAGCCCAGGGCCCGCGCCACGGGAGCGCATCCTGTGAGCCCCGGACTCACCACTGCTGGGCTGTGGGGACAGCGTGGACACCGAGGTCTGGCCCATGTCCGGGGTCGCAGGGCCAGGTCCAACGATCATGCGGCTCTTTTGGTCCCTGGATCATGGGTCCGTTCCCAGGCAGATTTGCAAGCGCTCATTTCCCGGCCTGTGCGGCGCTGCCCGCGGGTCCCCTCGCCTCCTCCCTGGCGCGGGTCTCCCAGCCCGGCCGGCCGGAGCCGGCGCGGCGGATCCTGCCCAGCGGATGCCTGTCATTCCTCTATGCAGATTAGCTGGGGTCAAGGGTCACAGGGAGGAGGGTGGGGTGGGAGGGAGGGAGCCCGGGCTGGTCCTGCCGCCGCCCTGAGGCTCGGGGACCGCATCCCCAAGGGTAGCAGAGAGTTCAGGCTATTCCCCTTCAACTTGAAAGGGTCAATTTCAAATGATCCTTTAGGGCTGGGAGAAAAGGAATTACTTAGTCACGGTATTTAATTTAAGAAAATTTGTTTCTTTAATGTTAGTCCTTTCTCACATTCTGTTCGCAGTATTGCCACACGGCTACTTGTCGGTTTGGTGTGCGTTTTCTTCTTGTTTTAAAAGTTATCTTCTTTTTAACAAAACAAACAAAACGCCATTAGTGGCTTCATTCAAGTTGTGTAACAAATCTGAATGATGGATCTACGTGCGTGATAACAAGTTATCCACTTTGTTCTCTACCACCTAAAACTCTGGGATGCTCACCTCTCCTACATTTCAAATGAATTACTGCGAAGACATATGGTAAGGTGTTTAAAATAAACAAAAAGTAAAAACAACAACAACAACAGTATAACCTCCCTGGAAAGTTGGAATCCTACCATAATATTCTATTATGGAGTTCCCTAGGTAGCCCCAAAGAGTTAACACACTCTACTACTAACCAAGAGGTTGTAAGTTCAGCTCCATCCAGAGACGCCTTATAAGAAAGTTCTGGACATCTACTTCAGAAAAATCCAGGGCTTCCAATCCGTTTGAAAAGATTTAGTCATGGCTGTCAGCACTGCACAGCAACTAAATCTGTTGCCCCATAGGATTTTGACCCCAGTAGGGAACAAACCTGTGAGTTGGAATTGACTGAACAACAATGGGTTTGGTTTTTTTTGGGTTTAGGGAACTGAGGTGCCCTGCTCAAAGATGATGGCCGACTGCTCCACTTTTAATGTTTCAAGGGCCTAATGCAAGAGACTGGATTATTGGCAGGGCTGTGGCCAGCGACACACATGCAAAGCAGCGAGGTTGGCTGCCATCGACACACATGCAAAGCAGCGAGGTTGGCTGCCATCTTTGAGGCGGGCACCGCTGTTTGTTTCCTACTCAGGTCAAAATCTAATGGGCAACACATAGGCTGCACTTGTTTACAATGGCCATGACTGAAACTTTTCTAACCAGCTCGAAGCCCTGGAAAAATCAGCCGTTGAAAACTTCATGGCGCACAATTCTACTCTGACACACTTGGGGTCTCCATGAATTGAAGTCCACTCAACAGCAACTGGTTTTATTTTTGGTTTGGTTATAATATCCTCTTAAATCTCAATCTTTTAAATATGAATACAAATAAATTTTCTTTGAATTTACAATTGATGATTAGTATGATGTATACTGTAAATGCAACACACACACATATAAAGTACATTACACTAGGTAGTGGTTACATAAATGCGTTCATTCTGAAAATTCATTATGCTGTATAATACTCTGGTTTGTGTATTCTTCAGAATATACGTATTTCGTTAAAAAAAAAAAAGTAACATGTTTAGGTCGCTTGCCGGAGCTTTAGCATCTATAGGTTACCCCTGACATTTAATTCTAAACTATTAAAAAGCTATAGAGTAGACAGATACATTAATATTGCAAACATTAAAATCATTTTTTCTGAAGTTTATATTATTAAGATAATAAAGATCTTATTTTCTATTTTGAAAGACATTTGTTTGTTTCATTATAAGTAAGCAGCCCTAGTTTTTCACACCCACTATTGTGAGGAAGGAGTCCCTGGGTGGTGCAAATGGTTTGCTCGACTACTAATGGGAAAGACTGCCAGTTTGAATCCACCCAGCAGTGCCATGGAAGAAAGGTCATACTGTAAGATTTGTTGTTATGTGCCATCGAGTCAATCTCAACTCATAGAGACCCTAAGATCACAACCATTGAAAACCCTATGGAGTGCGGTTCTACTCTGAAACACGTGGGGTCGCTATGAGTTGGAATTGACTCCATGGCAATGGTTTTTTTTAATTTTTATTTGTGAGGAAGGAGTCCCTGGTGTGTGTTAACCAAACGTTTGGAGATATAAGTCCACTCTGAGGCACCTCGGAAGAAAGGCCTGGTGATCTACTTCCAAAAAATGAGTCATTGAAAACCCTATGGAGCACAGCTCTACTCTGACAGACATGGGGTGGCTATAAGTCAGGGTCAAACCTTATGGAGCACAGTTCTACTCTGACACACATGGGGTCACCAGGAGTCAGCGTTGACTCAATGACAACCGGTTTTTAAATTTCTTTATAAAGTTCAAAAACGTTTTGGGAGCACATCTCAACCTGGGGAGTTCAACAGTGAAAATAAACAATCATAATGGCATGGCCCTTTCATTTCTTTCTGTTTTAAGTTGCCTTTAAAAAACAAATAGCAGCAACAAAAAATGTTAAATGTTCTCACAACGTAAGTGTTGAAGGGAGAAACGTCTCATTCTTCCTCCCATTGCTAGAGCCTAGTTAATGACAGGAAGGCGACTGATTAGAAGAAATATACAGTGAGTTTTGCATGTTAAAAATATGTAAGCCTAATTTTTTTTTTAATTCACAAAAGCTAAACATTGAGGTGCAATGTTACTTTTGCTATCATTATTACTTCTTTTCCTTGAGAAACAATAGTGTGCTGCTTTTTATTTCTTCTACAAATTATTTCAAACATCAAGGGTGTACTCTATAGTTCTAGTTTTTCACGATTTACTTAATATATCTGTATTTACCTTTTTCAAACCCTTTCATGATTTTCTAGTTAATAAACTCTTAGCCTCATCTGAGATTCTTATAATCCCCAGATCAGGTTACACACTTTTCTCTGAAACTTCTCCAGCTCCATTACATTATCCTTGAAGCATGTCAACCAAAACTGCGGGAAGTGTGCACTAAGGTTTCTGTACAAGGGTGGGACAGTTATTCCATTTTGTTTCCAGAGCTTCTGATGGGACCTGGCATTTAAGTGGCCTTTTTGATCAAAGCTAACAACATATACTAATAAACATTGAAAAACTACTGAAATTATTAAGTTTCATTTCTAAATCATAACACAAAGGTTAGAATTTATCAAGAGTATTTTAAGGTAATTTTCCTCCAAATTGCCTTACTCTTGCTTTATTAGAGTCCATCTGCTATATTTTTAGCCAATTCACACAGTTTTACCATGAATTCTGGGTGCTAATCCCACAGGTTTAACTCTGGAAACATTTAATGCCATCTGAAAAATAGGAACATTTATAAAAATGGTAAACAAGATTAGTTCCAATACTGAACTCTGGGGAAGCATCTATTTATACTTCTTCAGAGTTTATTCCGTTTGTCCCACCCTTTGTTCTGTATTTCTAAATCAATCTCTTACCCAGGGATATGCTGGTAAATGCTTAACAACCCATTCTGGGGACAGGGGTAGAAGGTAGAGTAGGGAGTGGGAGGACTGATTTGTAGTGTTTGCTGATTTCCATGATTTAAATATCCCTACAATGGCCAGTTTAAGCTATCAACCAGCTAGCTAAATTGATATCAAGGGGCTTGCAAAATCCCGGCAAATTTAACAACTGGCCCACGAGCCTGTAGGAGATACCTTCAGCACACCATCACTTTTATCTTTCATAATACATTGTCACCAAATCATACCATGACTGACTTTGAGGAATAGGTTATATTAAACTTTTCTAAAAATATAGATATGATATCTAGTAATTTTTCCACTTAACAGTCCAAATATTTTTTCAAGCTCTGAAAGAACTTCTGTGATTTATTCATTAATTTCCAAAAAGAAATTAAGTTGAGTGGATTAGCTAGATAGGATTTCCCCTTCCAGAAACCAGTTTGCCTTTGACAAAGAGGTTGTACTTATTGAAGTGTTCAAGCATTCTCCCCTACAACACAGATTTCACTCTCTTGTCTAATAGGGGAGTTATTAAGCTCACTCATTGGGTACCCAAAATTATACTTGCACTCCTTCTAATGGATGGAAGCCACTATATCTATTAGATAAAAATTAAAAGCAGACATGAACCTAAACTTCAGTAATTTGGACTATTGTGAAAAAGTGCTTTCTTACAAGGTCAAAATCCAAATTGCAGATATACAATTTAATGTCTAAAGAAGACAGTTTACAATTATTACAGTCACTGCTACCAAATTCTGCAACTTAGGTCACTGATAGCTTTTCCTGGGTGGCCAAATCTAAGCTTGGAGTGGTGGATAAGGAGTGAGACCCTTCTCCCTCAGAACATACCTGCCCCTGCATGCTGATCCTGGGTCCTTGCCTTACCCAGATGCTGCCAGCTGTGTTAGGACTCATGCTGCAGCACCAGAAGTTGGAGGTGGGGGATCACGGTGGGAAAGAAGGGTCAGGCGGAATTCTAAGAGACAAGATGACTCATGGGTACAGCGGTGGTCCAGGGAGAAACAGTGGCTAATACTGGTCATGTACAAATAGATGAAGATTATCTTAATGAGTACCCTTATTTCTGGACTTGGCTTTGAAAAAACAGACACATGTTGATACCACATGTGTTAGAGTAAAACCATGCTCCATAAGGTTTCCAGTGGCTGATGTTTTGGAAGTAGATCACCAGGCCTTTCTTCTGAAGCACCTCTGGATAGACTGGAGCATACTGTTTGCACCAACCATGAACTCCTGGCTGTGAAGATCCAGTGAGTCAATGACATTTCTCTGGGTAATGGGAATTGTAGCCACAGGAAAAATCCCTTTCTGAGTGGAAAGGAAATGAATTCAAAATTAGCTAGAATTTCTAAAAATTTACCAGTTTGTTTTCGAGACACAATGATCAGAAGAAACAACCAAAAATTTACAGAGAAGCTAAAAGCATCATTTTAACCAATTATTTTCTTTCCACCTACAATGATCAGATTCATTCGTTAAAAAGCAGAAAATTATCTATTTTCCCTTCCTCTGATGGAGGTACTAGAGGGCAATTTTAAAAAGTTAGAAGACTTTTATCACAAGAAGTTCTAATAATCAGGTGAAAGAATATGTTACTCAGAAACTAAAAACTGTTATGCAAAAATTTTAAAGGTTTCAAGTAGCTTTTTAGTAGTGAATATCTTCCTCCCCCACCCCCCAACTCCCGCCATTTAACTTTGCATTACTCCAAAACTTGGCAACATTTTGTAAGAGGTATCTTGTGAGAAGCAGCTTATTTAGAAAAATGTAACTACTACTAAAAAAACAGACGTTTTAATGGATCTTATCATTTCAGTTGAAATTCTGTATATGTAACTAGGTTTACTTTAAAAAATTTTACCCTAGAGCAGCTGCAACTCCATGCCTACTAAAATATACCTTTTATTTGGACAATTCTGAGAGGTATTAGTTTTAACATGATAATACAAACAAAGGAGGGCTTTTAAAAATGACAACTTTGGACATTCTAGTTATATTATCAGTAGTAGAGAGAAACACATTCCACAAGCATTAGAACAGGAAATAAACCTGTAAGGCAGGCTTTTCTTTCCTATTGTTCTCATATTTTTATATGATTTGTTTCCCCCGTTTTCCTTCTGCTTGCTCAAGCTGAAAGGATTATAGTAAAATACCTTGCCTCTGCCTGTCCTGAGTGAGTTCTCTGCAGAGGGTGTGGTGTGTCTCACATGTGTTTACTTAGTGATTGAGTGGGGCAGTTGGAAGATTTACTTTGGAAAACAAAGCCCTCAAGAGGCGGTGCTGGAATTTCCTTTTCCAAAAACCTTCCCTCCGCCCCGGGAGGAAAAACTTCTGTAAATTGCTGCACTATATTTCATAAGCAAAACAAATTATTCATCTATAGTATTTAAATCTCTGATGCTGTTGTTATCAGCCGCTACTGAGTCCACTTGATTCGTGGCAATTCCATGCACAACTGAACTGTTGTGATCCATAGGGTTTCCAATGGCTAATTTTAAGAAGCAGATCACCAGACCTTTCTTTCTAGTCCATTGTAGTCTGCAAGCTCCACTGAAACCTGTTTAGCATCATAACAACACACAAGCCTCCAACGACTGACTGACATGGGGGTGGCTGTGCAGCAGTGGCACTGGCTGGGCATCAGATTTGAGTCTCCCGCCCAGAAGGTGAGAATTCCATCACTGTACCACCAGTGCCTCATATATGGCCAACACAGAGTCTATATTTCATTCAGAAGACACCTCAAGATGGTGAAGTACTTTCTAAATCAAAGAAAGATTAAATTCTAATAGTATTTTGTCAGTATTAGCTGTATTATTTTGTTTACTTATTGCTTGCAGCTTTTTGAGGAATAGTTTACAAACTCTAAAATCTACCCATTTTACGTAAACAGTCCCATGAGTTTGGGTACATATACACAGTAGTGCAACCCCCACTACCACAATGAAGTTTCAGAACACTTTGAGAACCTTAAGGAGTCCCATCTGCAGTTAATCTCCGTTTCAGTCCTGGCATCAGTCAACCAATGACCTACGTTCCATCCCTGTAATTTTGTCTTTTGTAGAACTGCGTATAAACGGAATAATACCTTTGTGTCTGGATTCTTTTACTTAATGTTTCTGAGATTCACTCGTGTTGTTGCATGTATCAGTATTTTGTTCCTTTTTGTTGGCGAGTAGTATTCCATTATATGGATATACCAATGTTTATCCATTTAGCAATTAACGGACAACTGCATTGAAACTGTATTTCATTATATTCCTATTGTCTGAAAACACATAGGATTTAAATTATATTATATTGTATTACATTATACATATGATAGTTCTATACTAATAAGTATTTATTTGCTCATGAGTCACTTAACAAATATTTATTATGCATCTCCTTTGTATCAGGCTCTGTTTTCAATACTTGAGATACAGAATTACACAAAAAATCAAAACACTTGCACTCATAGAGTTTACATTCTAAAGAAAAGACAGAAAATAAAAAATAAACATAATAAATCAATACATTTTATACCAATTTAGAGGATGAAATAAAAAGAGAGATCGGATCAGCATGTTGTGGTCGGATGGTCCTCCGAGAACACGATGCAAAGATCTGAAGGAAGTGATGGGGAAGACTGAAGGCCTCTAGGGGAAGAGCATCCCAAGCAGAAAGACCAGTTAATATAAAGATAGGAATATGCCATATGTCATGGTTTGAATTATGTCCCCCCAAAAATGTGTGTATCAATTTGGCTGGGCCATGATTCCCAGAATTGTCTGGTTGGCCTCCATTTTGTGACTGTAATTTTATGTTAAAGAGGATTAGGGTGGGATTGTAACACCAACTTTACCCAGGTCACATCCCTGATCCAATGTAAAGGGAGTTTCCCTGGGATGTGGCCTGCACCACCTTTTATCTCTCAAGAGATAAAAGGAAAGGGAAGCAAGCAGAGAATTAGGGGACCTCATACCATCAAGAAAGCAGTGCTGGGAGCAGAGCACTTCCTTTGGACTGGGGTCCCTACACAGAGAAGCTCCTAGCCCTGGGGAACATTGATGAGAAGGCCGACAGAGAGAGAAAGCCTTCCCCTGGATCTGATGCCCTGAATTTAGACTTTTAGCCTACTTTGAACGTGAGGAAATAAACTTCTCTTTGTTAAAACCATCCACTTGTGGTATTTCTGTTATAGTACCACTGGATGACTAAGACACCATATGTTTGAGGAACAGTGAGGAGGCCGGTGTGGTTGCAGAAATGAGTAGAAGGGAACTATAAGCCTTGTAGATGACCATAGGACTTTGACTTTTACTACCAGTAAGATAGGGAGGCAATGGCAGTTCTGAGCAAAGGAGTGGCATGATTTGTCTTATCACTATAGCTATGAGTAAAAGATAGAACAAGATTGGAATCAGAAAGACCAGGAGAGACTCAGGAATAATCCAGGCTAGAAAGGACAGAAACTGAGACCAGGTTGGCAGCAGTGGCAGTGGTGAAATATACCTGGATTCTGGATACATTTTGAAGGTGGAGCCAACAAATTTCTTCACTAATTGGATGTGGAGTGTGGGGGAAAGAGGTGAATTAAGCCCAACTTCAAAATTTTCAGGAGCTCTGGTGGCAGAGTGGTTAAGCGCTTGGCTGCTAACCAAAGGGTCAGCAGTTTGAACCCACCAGCCACTCCGCAAGAGAAAGTTGTGGCAGTCTGCTTCCATAAAGATTACAGCCTTGGAAACCCTATGAGGCAGTTTCACTCTGTCCTGTAGGGTCGCTATGAGTTGGAATCGACTTGATGGCAATGGGTTTTTGGTTTTGGTCAACATTTTCTCCAAGCAATTGGAAGGATCAAGTTGCCATTAATTAAAACTGAGACAATGATGAATGGTATAGGTTTGGGGTAGAAAATCAGAAATTCCATTTTGAGAGGTCCACTAGACATCCAAGTGGAAACTGAAAATAATTCTGTGTGTCACCAAGGGGGAAAAAATACATGTATATACCTTAACACATCCTAATAAAACTGAGTATCAAGAATAAAGAGAAAATCATAAAAGTACTAGGTAGCAAAGGCAGATGCCATTTTAAGGAATCACAACTAATCCAAGAAGAAAATATAATTATATTTTTTTAGTATTATGGGGAAATAACTGTCAATTTAGAATTCCAAACCCAGTTAAACAACCTTTCACTAAATCAATCATTCACTAAAATAGTTAATTACTAAAAGAACTACTACAACAGGATGTTTTTTGGCAACGTAGAAAAAGAATCCAGAAGGTAAGGGTGGGGTGCAAGGAACAAATGTGAGCACAGAAATTGGTCAAATGATAGTAAAATTAATAAACTATCGGTTGTATAACATGGAAAAACAGTCAGTGAATTCTTAACATACGTTAAGCAGAAAGCAAGAGGAGGATAGAAATACTAAATAATTGTAGACTTTGTTAGAAAAATTTATTGTTTCAAATAATAAGAAAAATACCACAATAATCTTCAAATCAGTAAGTAAAAGCAAGGGAAGGGCAATAAAGTTTCATTAATTGTTACAGATTGAATTGTGTCCCCCAAAAATGTGTGCCAATTTGGCTAGGCCATGATTCCCAGTGTTGTGTGGTTGTCCACCATTTTGTGATCTGATGTGATCATCCTGTTTTAAATCCTAAACTCGATGCTGTCAATGAGGCAGGATTAGAGAAGTTATGTTAATGAGGCAGGACTCAGTCTACAGGATTAGGCTGTATCTTGAGTCAATCTCTTTTGAGATATAAAAGAGAGGATTGAGCAGAAAGGAGAGGGAACTCATACCACCCAGAAAGAAGAGCCAGGAGTGGAGCACATCCTTTGGACTCAGGGTCCTTGTGCTGAAAAGCTCCTAAACCCAGGGGAAGATTAATGACAAGGACCTTCCCCTAGAAGCAGCAGACAGAGAAAGGCTTCCACTGGAGCTGGTGCCCTGAATTTGAACTTCTAGCCTCCTAGACTGTGACAGAATAAATTTCTGTTTGCTAAAGCCATCCACTTGTGGTATTTCTGTTATAGTAGCACTAGATAATTAAGACATTAATCCAAATAACTAAAAAATAAAATAAGACAGAAAAAGAAAAAGAGCATACTAAAAAATATGACATAAATTAAGCTATTCAATATAAGTCCATATCAGTAATTATAAGAAATATGATAGCAAAAAGCTTTCTTATGTAAAGACAGAGACTAAAAGATTGGAGGGAGTAGAAATAAACTAAATCTCTCTACATGTCACTTTTATGAGACATATCCTAAACTGCAAAAGGCTGAAAATAAAACTATGAAAAATATATACCAAGCAAATACTTGCCAAAGGAAAAGTTTTATATAAACATTAATAACATAAATTACAAGTTAAAGCAAAACAAACAAAAAAAAACCATAGAGGGACATATTATGTAATTATAGCAAGCATAACCCACCAAGATGTACAAATTATCAGCTAATATGCTCTAATGTCAGAACCTGGAAATAAATAAAGCAAAAACTAACAGAATTACAAAGATAAATTCACAAATCCACAATACTATGGAGAGATTTTAACATACCATCAAAAAGTAATAAGATCAAGCAGACAAACCATTTTTAAAGTTAATAGATTTGAATAATCCAATTAATCAGCTTCATCTAATAGCTATCTGTAGAGACCTGGACTCAAGAAATAGAAACTGTATGAGGATAAGTCAAAAAGTATTGCTACTAGGGTTCCAGTTCATACATGCATGGGTTTATTCCAAACAAAACATGTTTAAACATGTCTCTGTGATTAGTGGATGGCTGCAGACAAGTTCTCTCAGTAATACACTTGCCTTAGTCTCATTAGGGTGCCTTCAAAAAGAAGGATACTTTTTGTGCCCTGGAAAAAAATGATTTTGAGGTCAGGGCTAATATCAAATTTTTAACAAAACTCAAGTGGACATCTTTCCAAATCATTGAAGCTTTGCAACAAGTTTATGGGAAAGCTACGCCATGTAAAACAACAGTTTTTAGATGGATCAGCATTTTAAGGAAGGTTGGTGTCATGGATTGAATTGTGCCCCCCAAAATATGTGTCAACTTGGTTAGGCCAGGATTCCCAGTATTGTGTAGTTGTCCTTCATTTTGTGACTGTAATTTTATGTTAAAGATGATTAGGGTGGGATTGTAACACCCTTACTAAGGTCATATCTCTGATCCAATGTAAAGGGAGTTTCCTAGGAGTGTGGTCTGCATCACCTTTTATCTTACAAGAGATAAAAGGAAAGGGAAGCAAGCAGAGAGTGGGGACCTCATACCACCAAGAAAGCAGTGCCAGGGGCAGAGAGTGTCCTTTGGACCTGAGGATCCTGCTCAGAGAAGCTCCTAGTCCAGGGGAAGGTTGATGACAAGGACCTTCCTCTGGAGCCGACAGAGAGAGAAAGCCTTCCCCTGGAGCTGCACCCTGAATTTGGACTTCTAGCCAACTAGACTGTGAAAAAATAAATTTCTCTTTTATAAAGCCATCTACTTGTGGTATTTCTGTTATAGCAGCATTAGATGACTAGGACAGTCAGGAAGACCTCAGAGATGAGCCAAGAGAGGGAAGACTGCTCAGAAGGTTATGGTGACTGTTTTTTGGGATTCCGAAGGGGTAATCGTGATAGATTTTCTCAAAGGACACGGGATGATCACGGGGGCTTATTATGAGGAAGTTTTAAGAAAATTGAAAGCTGCACTGGTGAGAAAAAGGCCAGGAATATTGCAGCCAGGAATTTTTTTCCATCACGACAATGTACCTGCTCATTCTTTGAGTGTAGCAAGAGCTGTCCTATAAGAATTTCATTGGGAAACCTTACCCTATCCACTCTACAGCCCTGATCTTGCCCCTTCAGACTTCTTTTGTTCCCAAAATTCAAAGAACATTTCAAAGGAACATGATTTATATCCCTCAAGGATGCCATGGTGTAAATTGAAGAGCACAGAATTCTTCGGGGAAGAGTTAGAGAGATGGAAACATAGACTTTAGAAGTGCATAGACCTAGATGGAGGATACATGAGAAACAACAGCTTCACATTTTGATATTTTTGTTTAATAAAAGTTTCTATGATTTTGTAGCAATGCTTTTTGACTTATCCTCAAACATTGAGTAAATACTGGATCATAAGAGAAATCTCAATAAATTTTTAAAAAATTTATATTATATAATTCACAATCTCTATCCATAATGAGTTAAATTAGAAATCGTAGGGAAAAACATAAAAAACCCTCCCATACAAATACTTAAGAATAAATCTAACCAGGGACATAAAAGATCTATGTAAAGAAAACTACAAAACACTACTGCAAGAAACCAAAAGAGATCTACATAAAAAGGAAAAATATAACATGCTCATGGATAGGCAGACTCAACATTGTGAAAATGTCAATTCTATCCAAAGCCATCTACAAATACAATGCAATCTCGATCTAAATACCAACAGCATTCTTTAATGAGATGGAAAAACTAATCATTAACTTCATACGGAAAGGAAAGAGGTCCTGGACAAGTAAAGCACTATTGAAGAAGAAGAATAAAGTAGGAGGACTCAGACTACCTTACCTCAGAACCTACTATACAGCTACAGTAGTCAAAACAGCCTGATACTGGTACAATGACAGATACATTGACCAACGGAACAGAATCAAAAATCCAGATGTAAATCCATCCACCTATGGTCACCTCGTCTTTGACAAAGGCCTAAATTCCATTAAATGGGGAAAAGACAGTCTTTTTAACAAATGATGCTGGAAAAACTGGATGCCCACCTGTAAAAAAATGAAACAGGATCCATACTTCACACCATACACAAAAACTAATTAAAAATTCATCGGACCTACATATAAAACCAAAAACTATAAAGATCATGGAATATAAAATAGGGTCAACACTAGAGGCCTTAATATATGGCATAGATAGGATACAAACCATAACTAACAATACACAAACACCAAAAGACAAGCTAGATAACTGGGATCTTCTAAAAATAAAACACTTCAACGCTCATCAGAAGACTTCACCAAAACAGTAAAAAGAGAACCTACACACTGGGAAAAAATTTTCCGCTATTATAAATCTGACAAAGTTTTAATCTCTAACATCTATAGGAAAATCCAACACCTCTACAACAAAAAGACAAATAATCCAATTAAAAAATAGACAAAGGATATGAACAGACACTTCACCAAAGAAGACATTCAGGCGGCTAACAGACACACGAGGAAATGCTCACGATCACTAGCCACTAGAGAAATGCAAATCAAAACTACAATGAGATACCATCTCATCCCGACATTACTAGCACAAATCAAAAGAACAGAAAATAACAAATGTTGGAGAGGCTGTGGGGACATTGGAACTCTTATGCACTGCTGGTGAGAATGCAAAATGGTACAACCATTTTGGAAAACAATATGGCACTTCCTTAAAAAGCCAGAAATAGAAATACCACATGATCCAGTAATCTCACTCCTAGGACTATATCCTAGAGAAATAAGAGCTTTCACATAAACAGACATATGCACACCCATGTTCACTGCAGCATTATTCACAATAGAAAAAAGATGGAAACAACCCAGATGCCCATCAACAGATAAATGGATAAACAAACCATTGAACACACACACAATGGAATACTACACAACGATAAAGAATGATGATGAATCTGCAAAACATCTCACAACATAAATGAATCTGGAGGGCATTATGCTGACTGAAATACGTCAATCACAAAAGGACAAATACTGTACGAGACTACAATTATAAAAACTCATGAAAAAGTGTACACACAGAAAGAAACAATCTTTGATGGTTATGAGGGAGGGAAGGGGTGGGGATGGAAAAACACTAACTAGACAATAGATAAGTGGTAACTTTGGTGAAGGGTAAGACGGTACACAATACTGGGGAAGTCAGCACAACTTGACCAAGGCAAGGTTATGGAAGCTCCACAGACACGTCCAAACCCCCTGAGGGATCGAATTACTGGGCTGAAGGCTGGGGACCATGGTCTCGGGGGACATCTAGCTCAATTGGCATAACATAGTTTATAAAGAAAATGTTCCACATCCTACTTTGGTGAGTAGTGTCTGGAAAAAAAAAGATACTCCCACATATCTTTGGAAACTACAAAATAAACTCCTAAATAACATAAGTAAATCACAATGTGTCGAACTAAACATCACTGAAAGTACTAAAACCTGTGGGATGAAGCTAATGTAGTAATTAGAAATATATTTAAAGCCTTAATTGCATTTATTAAATAAACAAGAAAGAAAAATTGAAGATAAATTAGGTATTAAACTGTTGAAGCTAAAAAATAGCTTAAAGGAAAAAAAGTGCAGAGTAGGAAAGGAAATAATAAGATAAGGACATAAATGAAATATGAACTAAAAAAAAAAAAAAAAAAAGGAACTAAAAAATCAAAATAAACTGATGTACAAAGCTGAAATTCCGGTTCTTTGAAAAGAGTAATAACATATTTAAAAAGTTTAGCAAGAATAATGAAGGAAAAAGGAGAAAGCACAAATAAACAATATTGGTATAAAAAGGGGGACATTACTAAAGATATGGTAGGAAGTCACAATGAAATAAAGCATTATCCCAAAAAATTTTAAAAATTTGGATGAAAAGGATTAATTTTTAAGAAGAAAGACGTAAATTTCCAAATGAACTAAAGAAGAAATAGAAAACCTCAATAAAACAATAAATATTAAGATATGAGTTTATATTCAAAAGTATCTTTCCCACAGAAGACAGTAGTCCCAGATGATTTTACAAGTGAATTTGATCAAAGTGCCAAAAAAGTTAAAATATTTTTTTCTACACAGTTAAAGAAAAGAGAAAAATAGGGATAATTACTCAATTCAATTCACACAGCTAGTATAACCTTGATATCAAGACAAGGCAAAGACAATTGTAAAGAATGGGAAATTTAGACCAATGTCATTTATAAAAACAGATTCCAAAATCCTCAATAAAATACTAGACATCAAATAACATATCAAGATAAAGTAGGGTTAATTCCAGGAATGGAAGGATAATTTTCATCAGAGAATGTAACAATGTAATTTACTACTTTATAAATTAAAGGACAAAATGTATAAGATCACCTCCATAGACATAGAAAAAGCATCTGAAAAAATTCAACTGTCAAAATTAATGACATTAAATATAAACTCTTACCGAACTAGAAATAAAACAGCATTTCCTGAGCCTGATAAAATGGAACTAATAAAAGCTTGTAACAAACCCTAAAAATTTAGATGCATTTCACATCAAAGTCAGGAACAAAGCAAAGATAAATACTGTTACTCCATTCATCAATCAGGGGAAGTCTGAATCAATGCAAGACAAAAAATAAGCATGTAAATTAAAAAGCAAGAAACAATTTTTTGTTTGCAGCATAAATGACTTTCAACATCAAAATTCAAAGAAAATAGAGAAATTAGTAGTACTGAAAAGAGTTCAATGAGGTCTCTAGATGTGTAAGCAGCAAATAAAAATTAATAATATCCCTATATACAAACTTAAAAATACAGTAGCTACAAATATGCCATTTACAGTAACAAAAAAAAAAAAAAACCTGTAGGGTTCTTGGGAATAAATCTAATACAGATATACAAGCCCTTTAACAAAACATTAGTGAAGAACATCCAATATATGAATAATTGGAAAGAATACACCATGTTGTTGCATGCACAGACTATATAGTGAAAATGTCAATTCTTTCCAAATTTATCAATAATGAAAAATAATTCCAATAAAAACTCCTACAAGGGCTTTTCATGGAACTTCTCAAGCTGATCATAAAACTGATATAGAAGAGTAAAGAGCCAAGAATAACTCAAACTATTTTATCAAGAAGGCTGAAAGAGATGAACCAGACATCAAGGTTCACATTATGTGTTATTGGCTCAGGACACACAAACAGATAAATGGAATAGGATAGACAACCCAGAAACAAACTCATGTATATGAGAAATATTGGTATAAAACAAAAACAAAACCAAACCTACTGCCCTCGAGTCAATTCTGACTCACAGTGACCCTACAGGACAGAGCAGAACTGCCCAATAGGGTTTCAAGGGCTGTAATCTTTACGGAAACTGACTGCCATGTCTTTCTTCTGTGGAGCGGCGGGTGGGTTCAAACTGCCAACCTTTCAGTTAGCAGCTTAGCACTTAACCATTGCCTCACCAGGGCTCCTTACACATACAATAAAAGTACACAAACATAGCCAAGAAAAATATACACCAACTTCAGGATAGTAATTACCTCAGGGAAGAAAGAAAGAACGAATTTGAAGTAGCACAAAAAGGGGGTGTAGTGGTTAAGAGTTCTGCTACTAACCAAAAGGTCTGCAGTTTGAATCCACCAGCTGTTCCTTGGAAACCCTATGGGGCAGTTCTACTCTGTCCTATAGGGTCACTTTGAGTCGGAATTGACTCAACAGCAATAGGTTTGTTTTTTTTAAAACATCATCTGGAGGAGCGCTGGTGGCGCGGTGGATAAGTGCTCAGTTGCTAACTGAAAGGTCAGCGATTGGAATCCACCAAACTGCAGAAGAAAGATGTGCAGTCTGCTTCTGTAAAGGTTTACAACCTTGAGGGATCACAAGAGAGGATCCTGAACAGAGATGGAGAAAAATATAAACAAAATTCTAACGCACAAAAAAAGACCAGACTTACTGGTCTGACAGAGACTGGAGAAAACTCTGAGAGTATGGACCCCAACACCCTTTTAACTTAATACTGAAGGTTCACCCTTCAGCCAAAGATTAGACAGGCTCATAAAACAAAACGAGACTAAATGGGCACACCAGCCAGGGGCAAGGACAAGAAGGCAGAAGGGGATAGGAAACCTGGTAATGGGGAACCTAAGTTAGAGAGGGCGAGAGTGTTGACATGTCGTGGGGCTGGCAACCAATGTCACAAAACAATATGTGTATTAATGGTTTAATGAAAAACTAATTTGCTCTGTAAACCTTCATCTAAAGTACAAAAAAAAAAAAAAAAAGAAAAAGATTTACAGCCTTGGAAACCCTATGGGGCAGTTCTACTCTGTTCCATAGGGTCGTTATGAGTTGGAATTGACTTGATGGCGATGGGTGGGTTTAAATACCATCTGTAACATTTTATTTCTTTAAAAACTATAAAAATAAATATGACATAATATTAACCTGAGTTAAATTTGGGTTTTGTTATGCTATTTTCTGTATGCATGAAATATTTCATAGTAATAAAAATGTGTACTCTAAAATATAATACATTCCAAAGTCGGATGCATATTTTGTATTATCCTCCACCTTGGTATATCTAGTGCCTGTCTCCATCCATGCGAAAATCAAAAGTTTGCTCAGTAAGAGAATACTCTGTAACTTTGGATGGGAAAAGAAATGGGAATACAGATGAAGACAATTCAAGATGAAAAACAGGACTATCTGGTGAGACTCAAAACATCTCTACCAGGAAGGTGAATTTTAAATTTATTTTTTGCATTCAGGGAAAAATATAGATGCATTTTTAGTGTTATTTAAAATATTTCCATTATTAAACAATTCAGCATTCTATGACTAAAAACAGATATAGAACTTATATCCACTGTTCATTTTTCTTGTAGAGTAAATATCTCTCTGTAATATTTTTATTTATAGTACAGTGGCATTTTTTAAAACTTCAAATGACATCAGAAGGGAATCACAAACAAACTAAGTAGTTTCTCACATTTAACAGGCTTAACTTTTATTTAAAACAGCGTCTAAAGCTACATGGTTGGCTTCTAAAAACATATATAGTTTTGTTAGAACTTAAATCTAAAGAAAGGTCTCCAAGTGGAACAATCCTCCAGGAAATGGTGTACATATTGGGGAGTTTGTATAATATAAAATGAATTTCAGTAACTGCAAGTTACTTCTCAACTAAGGAAAGCTGACAAACTTTCCAAACAGGTGATGAAGATGGGAACAGAGGAGGGAGGGCTGTGCAGCTTACAGGTGTTCTGATTTAATCTTTCTTCAAAATGAGATTTATTCAGGAAGAATCATATAATCACACAATTAAGAAGCAAGTGTAAAAACATGTGCTTGGAATAGTGCCATTTTAAAATCTACAGATCATTACCCAAAGCAGTGACAGTCTTTTACTTGAAGGGTTTTCATTCCCTAGCTTCTGTAAGTAGAGGGCTTTCAATTATGGAAATGCACAAGGGAAATTTTTACAAGTTAGAGAGGGGCCCAATATACAATAAGAAGCAATCTTTACCTGAAAGGTTTTTTCTTGTAATTTAAGAAATTATTGTTAATTTAAAAGACAGACAGACACAGACACACACACAGATTCTTAAGCAAGAAAAAGCATTGCAGATTTTCTTTGCTATAAATATTGCAAAACCCAGATAAAGCCCCAAAGACTCCAATGTTTCTCTAAGGCTATTTTATTGCTACTTTATGGGTGTCTACAGTGTTGATTTTGTGAACCAATGACATAGGCAGTGTTTAGTTTTTGTGAACCAATAAAAATACAATATTCAGCTATATTTATTAATAAAACAGTCAACATCAATGTGCATTTCTCAGTTGGGTCTATGATTTTAGGGTAATAATTTTTGCTTTATTTCCAAGTCAAATATTACCTTATTTGATCTAGAGTTTTTCATCTTATGCAAAAGCAATATGAATATTTTAGTTTTTTTATGTCATATAAAAATTTTTTTATGTCAATATAAAAATATCTAATATCTTACTCTGAAAACTGATATTACAATCTGAAGAGTGAGACTTTCTTTCCCAGCTTGCTGATGCCACTGTGACTTAAAATTCATGGTTTATTTTCCCTTCCCTCTTCTCTTTAGGTTTCCCTAAAGTCTTGGTTCTCAAACCTCTGTTTGTCTCCCTCTTCTACTACCTAGAGGACTCATCCTCCTTCAGGTTTGTATTTTCTGCATCTACTTAGGTTGACTGACTCTCAATATCTGGCCTCTACTTCCCTGGATTTAAACCTATCTTTAGGAACCCCGGTGGCAGAGTGGCTAAGAGCTCAGCTGCTAACCAAAAGGTTGGTAGTTTGAATCCATCAGCTGCTCTTTGGAAACTCTATAGGGCAGTTCTACTCTGTCCTATAGGGTCGCTATGAGTTGGAATTAACTCGGTGGCAATGGGTTTTTTGGTTTTTGGTTTCGTGTTCTAAGGGCTATGTCAGCTTAAGATGTGAAATTGTCTAGAGGCCTAATCTATATATTTCCATAGCAACTTCCCCCATGGACTCTACCTCATGGCTGTATCCTCATCTGTCTTCCTCATAGGACTGAATGTCATTTGGAGGCCATATCTCGTTTACCATAATAGCACCAGCACAGAGTTGTGCACTTGGGTAAATGCTCAGTATTTATTGAATACATGAATGAATGCACCTGAGTTGTACTGATGTACCTCTTAGGTCTGTGGGTACCAGAGGAAACAGAAAAGGGAAAAGGAGGATGCAGTAAAAGCCCCGTAGGCAGGTTTTCTGTCAGGCCTACCATCAAGCAGTTGTGTCAAAAGGATATCATTTACAGATGAGTACTTAAGTTTTTTTGATGCAGTAATTGAGAAAACATAAAATCTGAATATTTCCATAACCTCATTTAATATGCATCTACTAAATAAATACATTCAAATTTTCAATGTTCTCATTTAAAACTCTGTTCAATTTCTCTTCTGAGGTGACTTGCCCGTGTCTTGTTAAAAATCAATTTGGTTGAAATATAGCAGCACTAAAGCTAAGCAGGGATGCTAACAATTTAGAAGTAAGATTAACAAACTGGCCCCCATCCCCTCTTCATCCTCGTGTTCACACTATCGTGTAATTGCCTCTGCCTGAGGGTAGGCATGACCTGTGACTTGCCTCTAACTATTAGACTACGGCAAAGGTGATGGGATGAATGCAATTACGTGTATGTGATTACATTACACAAGATTGTAGCATCTTCTTGCTAGGAGACACTCTCTTGCTGGCTTTGAAGAAGCAAGCTGCCATGTTGTGAGTTGCCCCATGGAAAGGACCAAACCAACCAATCAGCCAACTAGTTGCCATCAAGTCAGCTCCGATTCATGGTGACCTCATGTGTGTCAGAGTAAAACTGTGCTCCATAGGGCTTTCAATGGCTGATTTTTCAGCAGTAGATTACCAGACCTTTCTTTCAAAGTGTCTCTGGTTAGACTTGAACCTCCAGCTTTTAGGTTAGCAGCTGAACATGTTAACTGTTTACACCACCCAGGAAAGGACCATGAGGCAAGAAACTGAGGGCAGCCTCCTGTCCACAGACAGCAAGAAACTGAGCTGCCAACAACCACCTGAGCTTGGAATCGTATCCTTCCCCAGTTGAGCTGTAGATGAGACTGCAGCCCTTAATAACACCTTGATTATATCTTTATGAGACTCTGGGGTCCTAAGCAGAGGACTCAGCTAAGATGTACTCTAGCTTCTGACCACAGAAACTGTGAGATAATGTGTGTTGTTTTAAGCTGCTAAGTTTGTGGTAATATTGTTGCATAGCAATAAATAACAAATAGAGGAGGGCACAGAGATTATTTGAAGGGAAGGTCTATTTAGAAAAAATAGAGGACTGGAGGGAGTAGAAACAACCCTTGGCATCACAATGGTTAGGTGCTCAGCTGCAAACCAAAAGGTTGGTGGTTTGAACCCACCCAGCTGCTGCATGGTAGAAAGACCTGGCAATCTTTTTTATTCTCAAAAAAGTTATTGATATAGGTTCACAAATACTAATTACCACAGTATTATATCTAAAACACCAGAAACTTGGACAAATCAGCGACTATGAAAACACTAGCCGCAATGAAAACAACAGCGTGTGCTTGCAGCATGTGCAGATGAAACCACGTGATTCGAAGCATCATTGTATTTGGGTAATAATGACAGCTCTGACCGAAGTGCATTAGAAAGTTCAAAAAGTACACTAGCACAGAGTTTTAGCCTCGCAGCTATATTGGTACACGTAAGCTGGGGTTGCAAAAAATGTTTTCATTATTATAACTATAGGGATATTTTTATAAAAATAATAAATTTTTGCTGAAACACTGCACAAATATTTTTTAAACAGTCATTTTGGTGTCACCCTCTCTGACAGTGTCAGCCGGTATGGTTCGTGCCCCCTGAACGCCCCTAGTGACGCTACTGCCCTTGGGACAGTTCTACTCTGTCACGTGGAGTCGCTGTGAGTCAGAATCGACTCCATGGCACCTAATGACAACACCAAGAGGGAGCAGGATATCCAACAAATCTAACTGAATTAAGAGAGAAGGGTAGCACGAAACAGGCAGAAGAGATCACAGCAGCAGAGGAAGGCAGGCAGAGAGTTAACCTAACACTTTCCCCATTGAAGGGTTCTAAGAGGGCTGGACCCAGAAAAATAGACTATAGCCAATGGCTGAGGAGAAATATAGTTTACATATCAAAATTTGTGGCTTTGAGGAAAATATATCATGTTTCATTCAAGAATATTATGCTGGTGTAGCTGAAACATCCATCGCACCCAGTGTATCTGAAAGGCAGAATCAATTCTTAGGAAGTCACTTAACTTGGTTAGAGCCCAAACTGTGAATCCAAAACCCAAGGATTGTAACATGTGATCCAGTCTCGACCCTCAAACAGTTATCAGGACCCACATCTGCAAATCTCAGTCATCCAGCTGTGGGTAGTATGCATTATCTCTTTCTAATTATTATCCCACACAAAAAAACAGGGACTAAAACTAAAGGAGAGCGAACATGCTCATTTTCTCTCTACCTATCTAACCATCCACCACCTGCCTGTTGGTTTGTCATACTGTGGTGGCTTGGGTGTTGCTATGATGCTGGAAGCTATGCCACTGGTATTTCAAATGACAGCAGGGCTACCCATGGTGTACAGGTTTCAGTGGAGCTTCCAGACTATGATGGACTAGGAGGAAAGTCCTGGCAATCTACTTCTGAAAATTAGCCAATGAAAACCCTATGTATCACAACAGAATATTGTCTGATATAGTGTTAGAAGATGAGTCCCCTAAGTTGGAAAGCATTACACAATAGCCACAACAATGGACTCAAATATGCCAATGATCATGATGATGGCACAGGACTGGGCAAATATTTCATTCCATTCTACGTGGGGCTATCATGAGTCAGAGGCAACTTGACAGCAAATAAAAACAATAGCATACATATATATATACATAAATGTAATATATACACATACACACACACATATGCACACACATGTATGTGTATATATATATACATTCTATCTACTACCAGGAAGCATCAAAAGAAGATAGAAGGAATACACAGAGTCACTGTACCAAAAAGAATTGGTTGACGTTCAGCCATTTCAGGAGGTAGCATACAATCAAGAACCTGTGGTATTGAAGAAAGAAGTCCAAGTTGCACTGAAGGCATCGGTGAAAAACAAGGCTGCAGGAATTTATGGAATACCAATTGAGATGTTTCAACAAACAGATGCAACACTGGAAGTGCTCGCTCATCTATGCCAAGATATTTGAAAGACAGCTATGTGACCAACTGACTGGAAGAGATCCATACTTGTGCCTATTCCAAAGAAAGGTGATCCAACCGAATGAGGAAATTATTGAACAATATCATTAATATAACACCCAAGTAAAATTTTGCTGAAGATCAATCAAAGGTGGCTGCAGCAGTACATTGACAAGGAACTGCCAGAAATTCAAGCCAGATTCAGAAAGGGATGTGGAACCAGGGATATCGTTGTTGATATCAGATGGATCCTGGCTGAAAGCAGAGAACACCAGAAAGATGTTTACTTGTGCTGTATCGACTATGCAAAGGCATTCAACTGTGTGGATCATAACAAATTATGGATAACATTTTGAAGAATGGGAATTTCAGAACACTTAATTGTGCTCATGAGGAACCTGTATATAGATCAAGAGGCAGTCGTTCAAACAGAACAAGGGAATACTACGTTGTTTCAAGTCAGGAGAGGTGTGTGTTAGGGTTGTATCCTTTCACCATATTTATTTAATCCGTATGCTGAGCAAATAATCCGAGAAGCTGCACTATATGGGAACCGATACGATGGCATCTAACAACAACAACATCAACTTTATCAGCAAAAAAGATGAAGACCTCAACGAGATGGATCGACACAGTGGCTGCAACAATGGGTTCAAGAATAACAATGATTGTGAAGATGGTGCAGGAACGGGCAGTGTTTCGTCCTGTTGTACACAGGGTCGCTATGAGTCAGAACAGGCTCAATGACACCTAACAACAACAACTACTTTACCAAACATGATGTCCTTCTCCAGGGATTGGTCCCTCCTGCTAACATGCCCAAGGTAAGCAAGACAAAGTCTTGTTATCCTCGCTTCTAAGGAGCATTCTGGCTGTACTTCTTCCAAGACAGATTTGTTCATTCTTCTGGCAGCCCATAGTATATTCAATATTCTTTGCCAATGCCATAATTCAAATATGTCAATTCTTCTATATGCCCTTGCTGAGTCTCCTTTATTCTATCCACCTTCAACTGGTCCCCGTGAGATCATTAATCATATCGGTTACCCTCTTTTGAATATTTTTGAGTTAGTGGAAAAAAACATTTCCTGGTTTCTTTTCTTCTCTTTTTCTACAGTGAGGTGAAGTTCATATAACATAAAATGAACCATTTTAGACAACGCTAGGAGCCCTAATACAGGGCATAAAGAGAATACAAACCATAACTAACAATGTACAAACACCAGAAGAGAAATTAGATAACTAGGTGCTCCTAAAAATCAAACATTTAATGCTCATCAAAAGACTTCACCAAAAGAGTAAAAAGACAACCTACAGACCGGGAAAAAATTTTTGGCTGTGACATATTTGATAAGGGTCTAATCTCTAAAATCTATAAGATACTGCAACACCTCAACCACAAAAAGACAAATAAGCCAATTAAAAAATGGGCAAAGGATTTGAATACTCACTTCACCAAAGATGACATTCAAGTGGCTAACAGATACATGAGGAAATGCTCACGATCATTATTAGCCATTAGAAAAATGCAAATCAAAAGTACAATGAGATACCATCTCACCCCAACAAGGCTAGCAGGAATCCAAAAAACACAAAATAATAAATGTTGGAGAGATTGTGGAGAGACTGGAACATTTATTTACTGCTGGTGGGAATATAAAATGGTACAACCACTTTGGAAATCGATTTGGCACTTCCTTAAAAAGCTAGAAATAGAACTACCATACGATTCAGCAATCCCACTCCTTGGAATAGATCCTAGAGAAATAAAAGCTGTCACACTCATATATGCACACTCATGTTCATTGCAGCACTGCTCACAACAGCAAAAAGATGGAAACAACCTAGGTGCCCATCAACAGATGAATGGATAAACAAATTATGGTACATACACATAATGGAATACTACTTGGCGATAAAGAACAATGATGAATCCACGAAACATCTCACAACATGGATGAATCTGGAAGGCATTATGCTAAGTGAATTTAGTCAGGCGCAAAAGAACAAATATTGTATGAGTCCACTATTACAAGAACTCAAGAAAAGGATGAAACACAGAAGAAAACATTCTTTGATGGTTACAAGGGTGGGGAGGGAGGGAGAGGGGAATTCACTAACTAAATAGTAGACAAGAATCATCTTAGGTGAGGGGAAGGACAACACACAATACAGGGGAAGTCAGCACAACTGGACTAAACCAAAATCTAAGAAGTTTCCTGAACACAACCAAACATTTCGAGGGACAGAGTAGCAGGGGCTGGGGGCTGGGGACCATGGTTTTGGGGGACAAGTAGGTGAATAGGCATAACAAAGTTTATTAAGAAAATGTTCTGCATCCACTTTTGTGTGTCTGGGGTCTTAAAAGCTTGTGAATGGCCATCTAAGATGCATCAATTGGCCCCAACCCACTTGGAGCAAAGGAGAATGAAAAACACCAAAGACACAAGGAAAATATTAGCGCAAGAGACAGAAAGGGCCACATAAACTAGAGACTTCATCAGCCTGAGACCAGAAAACTAGATGGTGCCCGGCTACCACCAATGATGGCCCTGACAGGGAATATAACAGAGTGTCCCTGGCGGAGCAGGAGAAAAGTGTGGAGCAGAACTCAAATTCTAGTAAAAAGACCAGACTTAATGGTCTGACTGAGACTGGAGGAACCCCCGAAGCCATGGCCCCAGACGCTCTGTTAACCCAGAACTAAAACCATTCCTGAAGCCCATTCTTCAGACAAAGATTAGACTGGACTATAAAACATAAAATAATACTCGTGAAGAGTGTGCTTCTTAGTTAAGGCAGATACAGGAGACCAAATTGGCAACTCCTGTCTGGAGGCAGGATGAGAAAGCAGGAAGGGACAGGAGCTGGTTGGATGGACACCGGAAACTTGGGGTGGAAAGAAGGAGTGTGTGCTGTCACATTATAGGGATTGCAACTAGTGTTACATGACAATTTGTGTATAAATTCTTGTATGAGAAACTAACTTGAGCTGTAAACTTTCACCTAAAGCAAAATTGCAAAAAAAAAAAAAAGTTGGTATTGAAAAAAAAAAAATCAACCATTTTAAAGTGGCATTTAGTACACTCACAATGCTCTGCAACCACCACCACTGCCTATTTCTAAAACTTTTTCTAAAATATTTGGGCTCATCACCAGGAAGGATGATTTTGCCATAACTGAGAAGGGGAAAGTTGTATGTGGTGCAGCTTTGGAAAGAGCACCCAAAGATTCCTGTGGTTATTTGTAGTCACTCCCCTTTTCTGCTCTCAGGTCAATCAATCACTACTCTACTTTCTGTCTCTATAGATTTGCCTTTTCTGGACGTTCCATATAAATGGAATTATATAATATATGGTCTTTTGCGTCTGGCATCTCTTACTTAGCATGTTTTTTGAGGTTAGTCCATGTTATAGAATGCATCAGTAGTTCATTGCAGAATAGTATTCCATCGTACTGATATGCCACATTTATTTATTCACTCATTACTCTATGGCCATTTGGATTGTTTCCACTTTTGGCTATTATGAATCATTCTGCTATGAACATTCAGATACAAGTTATTTGTGAACATATGTTTTCATTTCTCTTGGCTATATACCTAGGAGTTGAATTCCTGGCTTATATGGTAACTTGAAGTTTAGCCTTCTGAGGAACTGTCAAACTGTTATCCAAAGCAACTGTACCATTTTACGTTCCCACCAGCAAGTATAAGGGTTCCAATTTCTCCACATCTTCATGAAAACTTCCAAATGTTTTCAGATCTACTTCCAAAAATCAGCCAGTGAAAACCTTATGGATCACAACGGGCTGATTCTGTTTTTCACAGGGTCACCATGAGCAGGGAGTCGACCTGACAGCAGCTAACAACATCTAGTTATTACAACAATGATTAGTTTGCCCCCCACTGGTTTGAAGTGTCACCCTTATGATATACTAAATTCCCACATGCACGTGTGTCTATTTCTTAACTTTCAAAACAGTTTCATCAATGAGTTTCAGTTAATGTGGCTTTATCATATAATTTAAGATCTGGTACAGTTAGTTGCCCTCTATCAGTGATCTTTTTCAAAGTTCATCTGGCTGTTCTTTCTTGTTTATTTTTCCATATGAACATTAGAATAGCCTGTCTGGTACTAGAAAAAAATTTAAAACCTTGTCGTTATTTTCATTGAGATCAAAATACACAAATGAATCGGTAGAATACATTTTATGGTTATAGTAAAATAATTAAAGACAGATACAGTTATAGAAGTAGGTATCATAAATACAGCTAGCTGAACATGTTGATAAACAAGTGCATCTCTTTATGGGGCTTTATCCATTAGGATCCATGTAACGTGAAACAGACAACAGATCATACCACTAACAGTGTTTACTGAGATAACTTATTTCCATATGTAAACTACTCCAAAAAAATAAACTGAGCTCATGGGAAAGTTGCATTAATTCTTTCAGAAAATTAGTAAACTATGTCCTCAAAGCACTATGTTTTATTTTTACTCGCTTCCACAGACTATTCAGGTAAGGGGTTTATCAATAGTGATGCACAAGGGCTTCATGGTCTCACTCCAGACAAAAGGATGGAGTTCACAGATGGAAGATTCAGAACTCGGACAAAAGGAGTCAGAGCAGCCTTCATAATAATAATAAAAAAATCTCATTGCCATCAAGTCGACTCTGACTAATGGTAATCACATGTGTTACAGAGTAGAACTGCTCTGTAGAACTTTCTTGGCTGTAATCTTTACAGAAGCAGATTGCCAGTCCTTTCTTCCATGGCACCACTGGGTGGGTATGAACTGCCAACCCTTAGGTTAGTAGTTAAGTGCAAACCATTTGTGCCACCCAGGTACCTGCCTTCATAATATGAGGATGGAAGACCAAGTTGCTTTGTTATAGCTTTATCAAAAGCCAGAGCAGAACCTCCAAGCATCCTGAGTTTCTAAGCATGAGTCAGCTTCCTGATGTGTCGTGTGACTGGCCTTGTCTCCAAAGGGCCAAAGTTTAATTATCAGGGACACCTCGGAGATAGCTGGGTCCAGTGGCATCTAGGACAAATGCTCCTGTAGCGAGGCAACAACCACACCGAGTGCAGTCAAGCGCACCTCTCCTGCTTTGGGAAACTTGCCAATGGCAACATGCGAAGAGAAGGAGGAGGCTGCTGCAAGGAACACCTGGTGGTTTTCTCCTGTCTGCCAGAGAGCTCCCAGCCTCAATCTTGTAGGAAAGAACATGGATGTTCCTGATCCTGAGAGGGCACTGTGCCTGCCCAAAGGCTCATGAATTATCCGCCTTAAAGTGGCTGCTAAAAAGTACCCGAGTTTCACAATACTGTAGAACTATTCACACACACACGGCCTTTTTCTACCAGAGTAGATGAAAATTCCAGGTGTGACAGCCAAGACTAATCTCCAGGTGGGCATTCTGCCCTATTTCAGCCCCTGGGTATGAAAGTCACTGCTTCTGGTGAACTCGCCTTTAGCTCTTTCCTTTTTTTTTTCTCCCTAGCTTTTTTAACCAAAACCAAATCCACTGCTGCCAAGTCAATTCCAACTCATAGCAACTCTATAGGACAGAGTAGGGTTTCCAAGGCTATAAATCTTTACAGAAACAGACTGCCACATCCTTCTCCCGAGGAGTGGCTGGTGGGTTCAAACCGCCAACCTTTTGGTTAGCAGCCGAGCACTTTAATCACCTCGCCACCAGGGCTCCTGTGATGGTTAAGATGGTGTGTCAACTTGGCGGGGACATGATTCTCAGTGTTTATATGTGATCACCCCCGTGATGGGATCTGCTGAGTAGCCAATCAGTTGAAAGGGAATTTCCTTGGGCATGTGGCCTGCATCCGAATATAAGTGGACATTCTGGCTTTTGCCCTCTCTGCAGCTGCCTCCTATTCATCTGACCTTCAGTTCCTGGGACTCGAGCTAGCAGCTTACCTGCCGATCTTGGGATTCGTCATCTTCACAGCCTTTGAGCAAGAGCCCTGCTCTTTGACCTGCCGATCTTGGGTTCGCCAGACCCTGCAGCTACGTGAATCAGGAGAAGGCTCTATCCTGATCCACAGACTTCGGACTTCCAGCCTCTACAACAGCGTGAACCATTTCCTAGATATAAGTCTCTCTCTATATTTATATGCTTTACCGGTCTTGCTTCTCTAGAGAACCCAGCCTAAGACAGCTCTTTTTACTGGTTGGTTATTCAAGAATTGTGACAGCTGTTCACCATCATTTAGCAGCACAGTTGAATTCCTAAAACTAAGCTTTTGTAATAAAAACTGTAAACTGACCCAGCTTAAAGGGAATCTATCAGATGGGGAAACAAAATAATGCACATATGCCTACTCCCAAATATCTACAGGTATATTTGCATATCCCACGGGAAAAACAGGGCCTGAGTCACTTTGAAGAGACTTTCATTTGAGAAATGCTGGCTCAAAGGCCCTTCAGTTAAAATAATGCAGCAGATGCAGGAAAAGCAGCATGTGTTCAAGTATCTGTGTCTTAGCTCAAGGCTCCTATCTGATGCAGTTAGGTAAAGTTTCCTTTCCTTGGAAGAACTTAAAAAAAATTTTTTTAAATTGAAGATTATACATTTAATCTGGAGCAGTGGTGGGTCAGTGGTAGAATTCTCACCTTCCATGTGGGAGATCCAGGTTTGATTCCTAGCCAGTGCAACTCATGTGAAGCCACCGCCATCTGTCAGTGAGGCTTGCATGTTGCTATGATTCTGAATAGGTTTCAGCTGAGCTTCCAGACCAAGATGGACTAGGAAGAAAGGGCTGGTGATCTACTTCTGAAAATCAGCCAGTGAAAACCCTAAGGATCACAACAGTCCAGTCCACAACCAATCACGGGGATGGTGCAGGACCAGTAAGTATTTTGTGCCACTGTGCATGGGGTTGCCATGAATCAAGGGCCAACTTGACAGCATCTAACAACATACACTGAATCACACACAAAAAATGCAGCTGTGCTTAATAATTACATTTCAAGAAATGGAGAACATCAGGTAGTGGCTCTCCATCTTTTTTGGTCAAGCACCCTGAGGTTCTCAGGTAAACTGTATGTCCACACACATACACACACATAGGCACTTTAAGTATGAATGATAATTGACAAAGTTTACCAACATTTTAAAGTCGAGGCAAGACCAGCCTCATTCTTGTACCCCTTAAATTTTCTCTGATTCAGGCCCATTTCACACATTCCCTACCCACTCCATCATCACCTCCTGGGCTTGAATGTCACATACACACTAAAAGGATCATCACCACTCTGGAAGGAAAAGAGAGTGACTTCTGGATGGTGGTTGGTCAGGCACAGGCTAAGATGGGCAAGACGTGAAGCAAGGCAAGATCTAACTGACTTAATTTAGCAGACTCATGTGCACACACATGCACATATTTCGGGGGCAGAAGTGGTTGTAAGAATGAAGAGAGAGTATCCCCACACTGCCTCAGGAAAATGAGGAACTGAATGATATCTTGCACTGTGCTACATTCAGTATATTAATGTATATTTAAGGCGTATCAAAGTATATTAATGTTAAACCTGTTGCAGTTGAGTCATTTCCGATTCATAGTGACCGTACAGGACAACGTAGAACTGCCCCATAGGGTTTCCAAGGAGTGGCTGGTGGATTCAAACTGCCGACCTGTTGGTTAGCAGCCAAGCTCTTAACCACTATTCCACCAGGGCTCCATATTAACGCTACCAACCAAAAAACCAAACCCGTTGCTGTCGAGTCCATTCCAACTCATACGGACCCTACAAAGAGCACTTAAAAACAAACCCAATGGCTCTTCATTACTTCCTACCTCAGACAGCAGCCCCCAAGTGACTTTCAATTCCGTTACCACTGTGCAGCCAGCATTTCTTGTCTTTCCTTATCTCACTGATCACAGCCGTCCCTACATCAGACCTGCTTTGCTTTTTCTGTTCCTCCTCTGCCACCTTCTCCAGCTATTCAGATCCATTTACTATCTATCCTTTTGTTCTTTAGGTCCTTTTGAGAAATACATCTAGATTTATGAGGATGAACTCATTAATAAAGCAAATTTATGCCTAAGTGAACTCTCAGCTAAATGTAAAGTAGCCTCCAGAAACCTTCTTCTTATCTCAAAATAACCACCACTGTCACCAGACCCTGTCTTCTCCAAACCATTTACAGTAGATACTTGGAAGATATGTGGAACTGCAGCACAAGATGCAGTTCTTGACTTGATGTTGTCTTTTTTTTGTTTCACTATTTTGTTATGTTTTGTTCATCTCCCCACATAAATAATAAATCCCCTGAATTCTCAAAATAGACTCCAAATGTAACCACCCACCAGTTCCTCCATTGCTGCTGCCCTACCCAAGCTACCTCATGTCTCTCTGTGGCCTGGAACATTGTCTTAGCTGCTCTTCCATTTTCCACTATGGCCCCTCTACGGTATTTGCTACACTGTTACTTGCTGTCAAGTTGGCTCTGACTCATGGTGACCCCATGTACAACAGAATGATACGTGGCCTGGTCCTGTGTCATCTTCACAATTGTTGGTATGTGTGAGTCCATTGTTATGGCTATTGTGTAGTGCCTTCCAATCTAGGGGGCTCATCTTCCAGCACTACATGGGACGATGTTCTATTGTGATCCATAGAGTTTTCATTGGCTAATTGTCAGAAGTAGATTGCCAAACTTTCTTCCTGGTCTGTCTTAATTTGGAAGCTCTGTTGAAACCTGCCCAACATAGGTAACCCTGCTGGTATTTGAAATACTAATGGCATAGCTTCCTGAGTCACAGCAACACGCAAGCTACTACAGTATGACAAACTGGCAGATAGGTAGTAGATTTGCCACACGGGAAGGGTCAATTAGAACTGGTCTCTCTCCTAAACCCAGCCCTTCATTGGTTTCCTATTACACATTTTAAAAAAATATCCTAAATCCTTACCATGGTCTACAAAGCCCCCTGAGCTGCCCCTGGCAGGCTTTCTGTCCTCATTGTCCCTCCTGGTCTCTCTCCTTCAGCCACGCCTCTCCAGTCACACTGGCCTTCTCTGTGCCTCAAACGCAACAAGCGTATTCCCATTTCAGGGCCTTTGCACTTGATGTTCCCTCTGCATAGAAATCTGTTCCACCCAAATATCTCTGCAGCTTCCTCCTCCCTTACTTCATCCTGGGTCTTTGTTCAGGTAGCAAATTCTCAGGGGGCCTTCCCTGACTACTCTACATAAAGTTGTACCTCCCATGCTCTATTTCCCTCCATATCACTTAATCGATATTAAACACTGACCTGTTTCAAGTGAATTCAAGCTCCATGAGGGCAGGGATCTAGCCTTCCTGTCACTGTTGTTTACTAGAGACTAGACTAAGGGCTAACACACTGTAGGTGTGAATAAATGAATATCTGTTACATTGTTTCCATTGATTGCAGGAATTTTCAGAGGAAAACAAGTCATTGGTTAATAGTAGGGTTTTGGAGTCAGACTAGTCTTGGTTTGAATCTTGCTGTTACTAATTAGCTATGTGACCTTCACAAGTTTTTTTTTTTTTTCTGGTCAGGTGCTGTTGAGCCGCTTCTGATGCATAGCAACCCTTTGTACAACAGAACGAAACACTGCCGGGTCCTGAGCCATCCTCATAATCATTGTCATGCGTGAGCCCACTGTTGCAGCCACTGTGTCAATTCATCTCCTTGAGGGTCTTCCTCTTTTTCGATGACCCTCTGCTTTACCAAGCATGATGTCCTTTTCCAGGGACTGGTCCTTCCTGACAACATGTCCAAAATATGTGAGACGAAGTCTCACCATCCTCACTTCTAAGGAGCATTCTGGCTGTACCTCTTCCAAGACAGATTTGCTCATTCTTCCGGCAGTCCATGGAATATTCAATATTCTTTGCCAACACCATAATTCAAAGGCATTAATTCTTGTTTGGTCTTCCTATTCATTGTCCAGCTTTTGCATGCATATGAGGTGATTGAAAATACCATAGCTTGAGTCAGGCACATCTTAGTCCTCAAAGTTACATCTTTGCTTTTTAATACTTTAAAGAGGTCTTTTGCAGCAGATTTGCCTAATGTAACACATCGTTTGATTTCTTGACTGCTGCTTCCATGGGCGTTGATTGTGGACCCAAGTAAAATGAAATCCTTGGCAAATTCCGTATTTTCTCCATTTATCATGATACTGTTTATTGTTGCAGTTGTGAGGATTTTTGTTTTCTTTATGTTGAGGTGTAATCCATACTGAAGGCTGTGGTCTTTGATCTTCATCTGTAAGCGCTTCAAATCCTCTTCGCTCTCCCCAAGCAGGATTGTGTCATCTGCATAACTCAGGTTATTAATGAGTTTTTCTCCAATCCCGATGCTGTGCTCTTCTTCATATAGTTTATCAATAAGTAAAATGGCAAAGAGGGGCAGTGGAACTTATTTGAAAAGAGATGACAGTTTAAACACAAAACAAATACAGAGGGGAAAGCAGCTTAGAAAGGTACAGAAAAAAATCTATACCAGGTTAACACTGGAGGAGGCAGGGCTAAATTTGCCACTGCAGAAACGCTGTTCACTTGCATCTGAATTCCAGTGCCTTCTAAGTAGATGGTGAAAAACAAAGCAATTCTTTTTTTCTCTCTCTATCCTGTCAATTCTATTATTAGGCAGTTCTCTGCTTGCCACCGAGACGGCAGAAAGATGGATTTCTCCTGCTTGCTCTCAGGTTTGGTGGATTCCCGTTCTGAGTCTTCCAGTGTAGCCCCAGTATACTATTGTAAAGACTCAGAAATGGTGCTGACAGCGTGTGTTGCCTCTGTGGCTGCTGGAAAGGAATCAAAGAAGGTGTTGGTTTGATTCCTCTGCTGATCTTGAAGGTAAGGGGGAACTGATGAGCTTTTAATGTGGAGGATCCTGGTATCTATCACCTGACAGGTAATCTGCATCATCACTTCAATATCCTGCATATTGATCACATTCTCATTTATGTTTATTGCTGGCAATACAATGGATATCTTTGGTCTTGTGGTCTTATTATGGGTGGTAGCTGGTAACAGCAGGTGGTCCTGCCTCCTTGCGCACCCCATAGCTCATGCCTCTGTAATCAACAAGACACACCTCACTGGGGGTCAGTTCAGGTCTGTTTGCTTCTCCTTCTGGTTGGTGCTGAGGACGTCTTAGCAAGTTTTTTAACCTCTCTGAATCTCATCGGCCAAATAGGGGTAATATTAGCTACATCACAGAGAAAGATGTAAAGTGCCTATTACAATAAACATCACTTAGTATCTGTTCAGTAAGTTGTAATACTTCCAATAATCAGTATAGGTCACCAGCAACCAGTTACCACAGAATGCTCTGTATCTTGACGGGGACCTAGAATAATTGTTTTGTGTTTTTACCCCTTAGAAAAAAACGTAATTGCTGGCAGCAAGTGAAGACTAAATCTTTAGAGCCTTGATAAAATAGCGTTTTAAAATACTTTAGAAGCAAGACTTACCTCCATTGTGGGTACTTAAGAAATGCTGGCTATTAACAATAATAATCACAAAGCTGTTATTTTAGCACAAACGTTACAAAGAATAGGAAAATGTTGTTCTTTGCTGTTAGGAAACTAAGCTCTGGCATTGTAGTTAGCATGCTGAGCATAACTTCGTCAAGAGAGAAGGAGGCTTTCTTACATATTTTTTCAGGCTGTTCAGATATTAGTGCTTGGAGGAAATTCCACAGTAACATGTTGAGCAGCCTCAAGTCCTCTCATGTACTTTGTTTAATTTAAAGCTGAGGTCAGAGTGCACCTGCCCTTCTTGACATTTTCAGAAAAGTGGAATTCTAATTATCTTCTTTGTTTGTTCCAGGAACACAGGAAAGGGAATTGTAGGGAAGTAACAAATCATGCAAAATGGAACACCTTCTTTTCAGTTGTATTTGAAGAATTATGTTATTTTTAAGAGTCATTGTATTATATTAAAATAGTGTATATGTGTGTGCATGCGTCTGCTAAATGAAGACAATTAATTCTTACAGGTCTGTCAGTCACTACATTATGGATATTTGGAAGCTACTTAATTTAGTTATTTAAAGAAGACATTAATCTTTAAGGGGTTTTATTATGATATTAATGTTAGATAATGTATGTTCTATTCAGAGGTTTTAAAGTGGGTTATAGTTTTGTAATTTAAAAATAACTTATTGACATACATATTCTAATAATGAAATAAACCTTTTTATTTTGGGCTCTTTAGAGGCCCCCATAATAAGTGTAATCTGCATCTCTCTTGTACTTAGTTTATGATGTCAGACATATTAAAAACCAAACCAGTTGCTGTTGAGTCAGTTCTGACTCATGGTGACCCCATGTGTGTCAGAGTAGAACTGTGCTCCACAGGGTTTTCAATGGCTGTAATCTTTCTGAAGCAGATTGTCAGACCTTTCTTCTGAGGCACTTCTGGGTGGATTCGAACTGCCAACCTTTCGTGGTTGATAGTGAAGCACTTATCCATTTGCACCATCCAGGGACTCCTTCAGACATAACAGATGCCCAGTAAACACCTGTGAAAGGACTAGAGAACATATATTTTGATATAAAAACTTCTGAAAAATATTTCTGCCATTGCTCCTGATATGATTGTCTCTGCATGAATATTTTCCCATTTTATTCTTGTCTTTCCTTCTAGAGCATTGTTTTAAATATTTAGGTAGTCAAACCTTTCAATCTTTTTACAGTTTCTAATAATGGTGTCATATTAAGACATGATTTCCACACTCAAATGATATAAAATACAATTTTTAATATATTCTTTTAGTACTTATTTATTTTTCACATGTAAATCTTTAATTCATTGTGTGTGTGTGTGTGTGTGTGTGTGTGTGTGTGTGTGTGCGCACGCGCATGTGTACCGGTGGTTTATTTATTCTTGTGTATGTGTGGTAAAAATATATGTAACAAAACATTTGCCATCTTAACATTTTTTACATGTACAATTTAATAACACACAGTTCATTTTTGTGTAAGGTGTGAAGTAGTGATATACGTTCTCCTCCAAACTGTTATTTAATAATGCCAACATTATTCATTAAATAATTTATTTATTCTCTATTGATTTAAAAGACAATGTTACCATAAAATAAAATAAAAGCATCCTGTCATATATCTATATACTCAAAAATGGGAAGAATGGGAATTTACAAATGCTAGCACGTCATTCTTAATACATTCACCAGAAATTTTCCCTTCCTATGAGAAAGCCACCCCTCAGCTATACAACTTTGTCAAATGCTTTCACCACATTCACACCTTTCTTTTAGCTTGGGAATGCTGGCTGTAGAACAAAATTAGAAACAGCACTTATAAACACTAAGTCTAACTTTAAACAACCCATACCTTCTCTTATGAAAACCAAATAAGCCTAAAATATTCATGAGTCCAAGTAAATGCCATTAAAAAATTGGCTCTAACTATGTTATAATAAAACAAACTGATAATTGTATTACTGTACAAAATTTCAGTGTATTTTAAGCATTCTTCAATAAGTTGACTTTTCAATACAACGTAAAAAGTATGAATGTTTAATAGCTTGAAGTATTAGCTATTCTACATTAACCGGAAATCAAGCCGACTTTGTCTCATGGCAACCCCATGTGTGTCAGAGAAGAATTGTGCAACATAGGGTTTTTGATAGTGGATTTTTTGGAAGATCACCAGGCCTTTCTTCCATGGTGCCTCTGGGTAGACTCAAACCTCCAACCTTTCTGTTAGTAGCCGAGCACATTAATCGTTTATACCACTCAGGGACTCTTTAGAAGAACTGCCCCATAGGGTTGCCAGAAAGTGGCTGGTGCATTCGAACTGCAGACCTTCTTGGTTAGCTGCCAAGCTCTTAACCACTGTGCACCAGGGCTCCTTATTCTACATTACTTCCTTAGAATTATATTTTATTTAGAATACTGTTGCATTATTTTACTGAGAAAAAATGAAAAACCCTGGGGTAGGCAGATGATTGTTCTCTGATCTGAAATCACACTGCCTCTGATCTCTTTTGCTATCCAGCAAGCAACATGACCTGAGGTGTGTATAGAGGCTTGTATAAAGGAGAAACAAGTTGTAGCGGATTACTTCTTTCCAATGCTTTATTTAATATCAAGTCATCATGAAATGGAACATGAAATTGCAGCTTGTAAACTAAATGTACCTTTCAAATAAAACATTTAACATTCTTAAGAGCTAGATTAAAGATGTCTACAGTCTTAATTTTAAATGGTAAGCAAAAGTGGAAATTAAATGCCATTATCTAGATGTGAATATTTATGAACCCCATATATAGTGATTTTTATACTTGTGCCTCTGTTTACCTTTAGTAATGTCAATGCTTTGTAAAGTTAAATTTCACAGTTATTTGAAGGTACATTATCTGGCCTCAGTACCTATGATTTAGATATAGATGAAACAGTTTGCTATAGTCCCTTGCTACAATCAATTGACTGTTAAAAAACTGTTATAATCAAAGACTTGACTCCACAGAAAATGTTACCAGAATGTATTGAATTCAAAACTGAACAAAACTCAAATGTTAATTATTATTTAAGTATAAATTAACCAATTTTCACAAGTAACTTGTTCAAAATATGACCCCATCTTTGATTTTTTAGAATTTCTGAACTGGACAACTAAAATATTTTCCAAATACAAATGCTATTTAATTCAGTTATGCTGTTGTTGTTGTTAGCTGCTGTTGAGTCAGTTCCATTTCATAGCGACTCTATGTAAAACAGAACGAAACACTGCCTGGTCCTGCACCATCCTCACAATTGTTGTTGTGCTTGAGCCTATTGTTGCAATTGTGTCAATCCATCTCCTTGAGGGTCTTCCTCTTTTCCGCTGACCCTCTACTTTACCAAGCATGATATCCTTCTCCAGAGACTGATCCCTCCTGATAATGTGTCTGAAGTATTTGAGGCAAAGTCTCACCATCCTTGCTTCTAAGGATCACTCTGGCTGTATTTCTTCCAAGACAGATTTGTTCATTCTTTTGGCAGTCCATGGTATATTCAATACTCTCTGCCAACACCACAATTCAAAGGCATCGATTCTTCTTCAGTCTTCCTTATTCATTGTCCAGCTTTCACATGCATATGAGGCAATTGAAAACACCATGAGTTGGGTCAAGCACACCTTAGTCTTCAAGGTGACATCTTTGCTTTTTAATACTTTAAAGGGATCTTTTGCAGCAGATTTGCCCAGTGCAATGTGTTGTTTGA
>NW_004443938.1:28604970-28628534 GCF_000243295.1 Trichechus manatus latirostris
GCTGCTTCCATGGGTTTTGATTGTGGATCCAAGCAAAATAAAATCTTTGACAACTTCAATCTTTTCTCCATTTATCATGAGGTTGCTTATTGGTCCAGTTGTGAGGATTTTCGTTTTCTTTATGTTGAGGTGTAATCCATACTGAAGGCTGTAGTCTTTGATCTTCTTCAGTAAGTGCTTCAAGCCCTCTTCACTTTCAGCAAGCAAGGTTGTATCATCTGCATAACACAGATTGTTAATGAGTCTTCCTCCAATCCTGATGCTCCATTCTTCTTCAGGTAGTTCAGTTTCTTGGATTATTTGCTCAGCATACAGATTGAATAAGTATGGTGAAAGGATACAACCCTGATGCACACCTTCCCTGACTTTCAGCCACACAGTATCCCCTCATTCTGTTCAATCGACTGCCTCTTGATCTATGTACAGGTTCTTCATGAACACTATTAAGTGTTTTGGAATTCCCATTCTTCAGAATGTTATCCATAATTTGTTATGAACCACACAGTGAAATGTATTTGCATAGTCAATAAAACACAGGTAAACATCTTTCTGGTACTCTCTGCTTTCAACCAGAATCCATCTGACATCAGCAATGATATCCCTGGTTTTGTGTCCTCTTCTGAACCCAGCTTGAATTTTTGGCAGTTCCCTGTCGATGTACTTCTGTAATCACTTTTGAATGATCTTCAGCAAAATTTTATTTGCATGTGATATTAATGATATTGTTTGATTACATCTGCATTCAGTTGGATCACCTTTCTTTGGAATAGGCATAAATATGGATCTTTTCCAGTCAGTTGGCCAGGAAGCTGTCTTCCAAATTTCTTGGCATAGATGAGTGAGCACTTCCAGTGTTGCATCTGTTTGTTGAAACATCTCAATTGGTACTCCATCAATTACTGGAGTCTTGTTTTTTGACAATGCCTTCAGTGCAGCTTGAACCTCTTCTTTCAGTACCATTGGTTCCTAATCATATGCTATCTCCTGAAATGGCTGAATGTCAACCAATTCTTTTTGGTACAGTGAGTCTGTGTATTCCTTCCATCTTCTTTCGATGCTTCCTGCATCGTTCAATATTTTCCCCACAGAATCCTTCAATATTGCAACTCGAGGCTTGAATTTTTTCTTCAGTTCTTTTAGCTTGAGAAACGCTGAACGTGTTCTTTCCTTTTGGCTTTCTCTCTCCAGGTCTTTGCACATGTCATTATAATACTTCACTTTGTCTTCTCAAGCCGCCCTTTTAAATCTTCTGTTCAGCTCTTTTACTTCATCATTTCTTCCTTTCGCTTTAGCTACTTAACGTTCAAGGGCAAGTTTCTAAGTCTCTTCTGACATACATTTTGGTCTTTTCTTTCTTTCCTGTCTTTTTAATGACTTCTTGCTTTCTTCACATATGATGTCCTTGATGTCATTCCACAACTCATCTGGTCTTTGGTCATTAGTATTCAATGTGTCAAATCTATAGGTGTATAGATATTATCATATCACTGACAGTGTTGTGCTTCAGAATAAATCTTGAAATGTTCTTTTTGATGATTAATGTGATGCTATTCCTCTTCAAGCTGTCATTCCTGGCATAGTAGACCATATGATTGTTTGATTCAAAATGGCCAATTCCAGTCCATTTCATCTTACTAATGCCTAGGATTTCAATGGTTATCCATTCCATTTCATTTTTGACAATTTCCAATTTTCCTGGATTCATACTTCATATATTCCACCTTCCGATTATTAATGGATGTTTGCAGCTATTTCTTCTCATTTTCAGTGGTGGCACATCAGCAAATGAAGGTCCTGAAAGCTTGATTCCATCCACATCATTAAGGTCGACTCCACTTTGAGGAGGCAGCTCTTCCCCAGTCATATTTTGAGTGCCTTCCAACCTGAGGGGCTCATCATAAGGCACTATATCAGACAATGTTCTGCTGCTATTCATAAGGTTTTCACTGGCTAATTCCTTTCAGAAGTAGACTGCTAGGTCCTTCTTCCTGGTCTGTGTTAGTCTGGAAGCTCAGCTGAAATCTGTTTTCCATGGGTGACCCTGCTGTCATTCGAATATCAGCTTCTAGCATCACAGCAACACGCAAGCCCCCACAGTATGACAAACTGACAGAATTTGGTAATAGATTATATTTATTCCAATCTAATTCTGAAGCCAATCAAGAAGCCAGTGAATAGATTTTTTATAAAATATTTTGACTTAAAAAGTGACCTGTTTAAGCAGAAATTCATGTAAATTGCTCACCAATGATGTGTCTGCAAAATAATAAAAATCTACTCAATTCATGATTATATAGTATATGCAGTATATAATATTGTTAATATAGTTAATTCTAAAATAATTTAGGATGAAGTCACCTGAAATACAATATAAATTTAGTCTTCTACTTTTATTGCCATCAGCCATCTTGGTGATCAAGAATGATTCCCAAGCAAATTAATAGGGAAGAGCAGCTATATATAACCTGTCTTTATGTAGCTGTTGGCCACACCTAGTTTGGACAAACATTTTTATCTAGTCATATGTATAAAGATCTAGGCATTCTTTACTATTGCTAGAAGAAAACGTAGAATTAAATTTCATCTAAGCAACTACCTAAGAATGTCCTTTCTATTTTAAAAATGTCTAAGATTTTTCAAAGTAGTGGGAGTATATTAGTTAACAACAACAACAAAAAGAAGGAAATGTTCATTCTGGGGCTCAGTCAAGAAGATTACAAAATCCATTAACCTTTTACATTCAGTCTTTGACCAGTCCTGGTAGGTCTGGCTTTCTTCCAGCCTTGTTTCCTGGCTTATCTTTCTTCCATGTCTGTAGTTCAGCTAGACCTTACGTTACACTCCTTGTGTCTCTCATCAGGGCTTTTGTCTGAGGATCTTGTTCTGTTCTGCTTGACTCTGAGCCTTCTGGTTAACTCTACTCATTTTACTCATATCAGCTCAAGTGTCAATTTTCTAGGAAGTGTTCTTCACCCAAAAAATCTTGTGGTAGATGCCTTTCCCGTGGGAATTCACAGCACCATATACTAGTCTAGTCAGAAAGTAGAATATCAAATGAGAATCAATAGAATAAAATAAGGGTTCTAATAGTGGCAAGCTGTTATCCAGTTTGAGAACCAGAATACACCATCTTGAAGGTACCCACAGTTGACTTCTAATTTAATTGCCCAGTAGTTAGAAAATATTTTCTAAACAAAATCAATTTTCCAAAGTTCTTAAAAACTTCTTTTGTGACTTAGCAAACAGTCAATGCTTGTAAATGTTCCATGTGCACATAAACGGAATGCATATCTATCCACTGGGTGCACAGTTCTTGATTAATTAGATCAAGCTTGTCAATCATGTTACTCAAATCATCTCTATCCTACTCATGTTGGAGTAGTCACCATGTACCATCTGATGGAGATTTAGCGATCTCTGCCACTATTATTCAGAATTTATCATCCCAAAACCCAAAGAAATTTTCCCCAGTACAGTTGATTCTTTTTGAAGGAGTCAAACATTAGATATCGAAAGCAAAAACAGGTGGTCCACATGGGCATAAAACAAAGTATGAAATCAAAATAATAATAATGTTTTCTTTGTGTTACTTGGCATAAATATAGACTCCCAAAGTGATGGCCTAAAAATTATATCTCTTTCGGCTATATAAATTTCTGTTATGTTTGTTTTAAAATGTTACATTACTATAAGCACATCACATCCAGATGGTATTTCAGCACACTCCACAGCAAGTCCTTTGAGGAAGCACATCACTGATGGCTCACAAAAGCAGAAATATGTAACAATTCAAAACTTATTCAAAAGATGAGTGGACACTCTTAAAAAAGTCATTCATAATTATGTAGATTCAAGTGACTTTATCAACCCTTGGTTAAGGGTTTTGATGCTACACAGAATAATTTTACTTCTGGATACTTGGGCAAAGAGAAAATTGTAATTAAAGAGGTAGTGTCATTCATAGTTGTTGGGAAGCTACAATCTAAATTATAATTTGAGAACAGAATTAATTATGTAAACTACTGATTTTTACGGACAGATACGCAACTGAACAGGAAAATGGACAGAGTAGAACAAAGGGATTTATCTAACCCATTAGAGGGGGCAATGTACAATAGACACTTGTCTATACAATAGACACTCCCTTGCATGCAAAAAAGTTGTCTATGGATTGGATATTCTTCATATATTTGAAGGAAAAGCATGGCAAGTCTTCCTCTTAAGTAAATATTCATCTCTAATTTGTCTGTTCTTTTCTTAAAGTATGTATTTTGTATTTTTTCTTAAGCAAATACGTATTTGAAGCAATTAGTGCTTAATATAAAATGAAAAATTAACTCAAAATTGATAGTTATCTTAATCATAGTTATTTTTCTAGCATTTGATACACAGACTGAAGTACATAATCTCAGTTTTATGCAAGAATCTATTATAAATGTAAACTACAATCTAGGAATCCTTTCTTTGTTCCTGCCAACTGTGGTCAGAACTCTTACAGAAATACTTTATTAAAACATTGCAGTGACTTTCCATGCCACTCACAGTAAAAGCCAAAGTCTTCCCTGTGACCTACAAGGTCTTACATGAACCCCCAAAACCTCACTTTTTAATTCTCGTCCTCAAATCTCTATTCCAGTTTCATGGGCCTCTTTGCTGTTCCTCAGCATACAAACACATTCCTCATTCAGAGACTCCACATACTATTCCCTCTGTCTGGAAGGTTCTTTAAATTAAATCTTCATCACTATCATCATCATCATCAGTGAGACAAATGACATTTTTATAATTTTTCACCTTGATCAGTATATCTAGATTGATACATTTGAGCCCCTGGTCAAGTTCCACATTCAGTAGTATCCTTGATTTCTATGTTTCCTTAGTTTGCAAATCCAAGCTCACAAGTATAGGTTATTGGGAATGGCAATACTTTTTGTGGTTCTGCAAGATGGTATTGGGTATTCAAAACAAATACAGACCCAGGAAATTTGAGATTGTGATCTCTCCACCAAAGCACAGTCATTTCATAATTTTGACAAAGGAATTTTCGAAATAGCTTTTTCTGCTTCCCTTGTTTTAACATATAAATGCCATTATTTCTTTAACAACTGTTTTTATAGTGCCAACTATGTGCAAGTCATTGTTTCTAGTATTTTCCCTCCTCTAATTCTTTTTAAAACATGACAGTGACTATTAAATTTGGAAATGGTTATCAAGATCTCAAAAATACTAAGACTTATGGCTCCTTTTGCTACAAGGAGGGCCCATCTACCTGTACTGAAATAATTCATCAACTATACATGAAATTGAGCTCAATATTATTAGTCAAGACAAAGCCAGCTGCAACTGCAGAACAGACCATCAATTGCTCATGTAAGTTGAAGCTGTAGAAAATCAAAGCAAGTCCAAGAGAGCCAAAGTACAACCTTGAATACATCCCACCTGAAGTCAGTGACCATCTCAAGAATAGCTCTCATGCAATGAATCCTAATGACTGAAGACCAGAAGAGTTGTGGGATGACATCAAGGACATTACACATGAAGAAAGTAAAAGGTCATTAAAAAGACAGGAAGGAAAGAAAAGACCAAAATGGATGTCAGAAAAAACTCTAAAACTTGCTGTTGAGTATAGAGTAGCTAAAGTGAAGAGAAGAAATGATTAAGTAAAAGAGCTGAACAGAAGACTTCAAATGGCAGCTCGAGAAGAAAAGGTAATATATTATGAAGAAACATGCAAAGACCCGGAGTTAGAAAACTCATAGAGAAGAACACACTCAGCATTTCTCAAGCTGAAAGAACTGAAGGGAAGATTCAAGCCTCGAGTTGATTCTATAGGCAAAGAATTTAATGATGCAGAAAGCATCAAAAGAAGATGGAAAGGATACACAGAGTCACTGTACCAAAAAGAATTGGTTGATATTCAACCATTTCATGAGGTAGCATATGACTAAGAACCACTGGCACTGAAGGAAGAAGTACAAGCCACACTGAAGGCATTGCTGAAAAACAAGGCATTGATAGAATACCAATTGAGATGCTTCAACAAACAGATGTAACACTGGAAGCACTTACTCATCTATGTCAAGAAATTTGGAAGACAGCGATATGGACAGACAGCTGGAAGAGATCCACATCTATACCCATTCCAAAGAAAGGCAATCAAACAGAATGTGGAGATTATCGAACAATATCATTAACATCACAAGCTAGCAAAATTTTGCTGAAGATAATTTTAAGAAGGCTGTAGCCATACATTAACAGGAAACTGTCAGGAGTTCAAGCCAGATTCAAAAGATGATGTGGAACAAGAGATATCATTGTTGATGTCAGATGGATCTTGGCCAAAAGCAAAGAATACCAGAAAGATGTTTACCTGTGTTTTAACAACCACGTGAAGGCATTCGACTGTGTGGATCATAACAAATTATGGATAACATTGCAAAGAATGGGAATTGCAGAACACTTCATCGGGTTCATGTGGAACCTGCACATGGATCAAGAGGCAGTCTTTTGAACAAAACAAGAGGCTACCGCATGGTTTAAAATCAGGAAAGGTATGTGTCAGAGTTGTAGACTTTCACCATACTTATTCAGTCTGTACGCTGAGCAAATAATCTGAGAAGCTGGACTATATGAAGAAGAACATGGCATCTGAGATATGCAGATGACCCAACGTTTCTTGCTGAAAGTGAAGAGGACTTGTAGCACTTACTGATGAAGATCAAAGACTATAGCCTTCAGTATAGGTTACACCTGAAAATAAAGAAAACAATAATTCTTACAACTGGACCAATAAACAACATCATGATAAACGGCGAAGAAATTGAAGTTGTCAAAGATTTCATTCTTCTTGGATCCACAATCAATGTCCATGGGAGCAGCAGTCAAGAAATCAAATGAAGTATTGCATTGAGCAAATCTGCTGCAAAAGACATCTTTAAAGCGTTAAAAAGCCAAGATGTCACTTTGATGACTAAAGTATGCCTGACCCAAGCCATAGTCTTTTCCATTGTCTCATATGCATGCAAAAGCTGGACAATAAAAAACAAAGACTGAAGAAGAATTCACACATTCAAATTGAGTTGTTGGTGGAAAATATTTAATATACCACGGACTTCTAGAAGAATGAAGAAATCTGTCTTGGAGGAAATACAGTCAGAATGCTCCTTGGAAGTAAGTATGGTGAGATTTTGTCTTGCTTACTTTGGACACGTCATTAGGAGAGACCAATCGCTGGAGAAAGACACCATGGTTGAGAAAGTAGAGGGTCAGCGAAAAGGAAGGAGACTCTCAATAAGATGGATTGACACGGTGACTACAACAATGGGCTCAAACATAGCAATGATTGTGATGATGGCACAGGACCAAGCAATGTTTCATTGTGTTATACATAAGGTCTCTATGAGTTGAAGCCGACTCCATAACACCTAACAACAACAAAATATGAGAAAATGTTATTTTAACCTTGTTCTGGAATAATTTGATTGTTTTACCAGAAATACCACTGCTTTGTTTGAAACTGGATGAAAGTTTGCTGGCTTCATACTACTTGCTGGAGAGAAGCTAAGGTGGCCCCCATGATCACTGCCTCCTGTTGCTCACACCTTTGTGTAATCTTTTCTCCTTGAGTGTAGTGGAACCTGTGATTTGATTCTAATTACAAGAAGATGGCAAAGGTACTTGGATGTCACTTCCACGATTCTGTCAACTTATATGGCAAAAGCTGTGGGATGTTTTCTCATGATCATATTATGTTATAAAACATTCCGATCTTGATAGCAGATTTATAGCTAGTAACAGGTAATAGCAGACAGCCTAATAGAAACAACCAGAGAAGCAATTTTTAAAACAACAATAATGATGTTACACTAATTACCTAAAATTCATTGTTCATGTAAATGTACCCTGCTTCATAAATGTCAGCAGAGATGAGCTAACATATGGGCAATGTTTGAGTACATAACAATTATCAAGAAAGAAACAGAATTTCTGTGAAAACATAATTAATCTTATGTTTAAAATATGTGAATCCAATGGTTAAATCACATTTTCTTGGAAATCAACCACCTATAGACTGCCTGCTAGACCACAGAGGACCATAAGTGATTTATTGACTTCTCTTTGAGAAATACTGACATACAACATTCAGAAAAAGGCACCAACATATGTAACCCATAAAAACCAAACCCACTGCTGTTCAGAGTTGAATTCCAACTAATGGAGACCTTATAGGATATAGTAGAACCGCCCCATAGGGTTTCCAAGGCATGATCTTCACGGAAGCAGACTGCCACATATTTCCCCTGCAGAGCGGCTAGTGGGTTCAACTCACTGACCTTTTGTTTAGCAGCCAAGTGCTTAACAACTGCGCTGTCAGGGCTCCTTAATATGTGTGGCAATTAATATATAATAAAGGTGATACTTCAAATGAATCAGAAAATTAATAATGTTGTGTATAACTCCATTAGTAAAGAAAATAAATGTGGATCCCTACCTCACTCCTTACATAAAAAATACATTTCATAATAATGATTTAAGTATATATAACAAAAGAGAACCCATAAAAGCATTAGAAGAAAGCATTGTTCAATTTTTAAAAAAATAAATTAGGAATGAGGAGAGCTTTTCTAAATGGGACACAAAACTCAGGAGCCGTAAATAAAAAGATTTATAAAGGTGGTTACATAGAAAAGAAAAAGCTCTGCATTTGTATCACTAATGACATAGGCATAGTATTTTTACTATAAAGAGCCACTATGGTGTGGTGGTTAAGAGCTCGGCTGCTAACCAAAAGGTTGGCGGTTCAGATCCACCAGCCGCTCCTTAGAAACCCTATCGGGCAGTTTTACTCTATCCTGTAGGGTCCCTATGAGTTGGAACCAACTCAATGGCACCTAACAACAACAACAAATCAATTAAAAGAACTCTAAAGTAAAATGGGCAGAAGTCAAGAATGTTGAACAGATTGGTCACAGAAAAGAAGTACATGTGACCTGAACTAGATCAAAACAAACTAAAACAATAATTCTATATGATTTTTCATCTGTTGGGTCGGCAAAAATTTAAAAGTCTGATAATGTTAATTGTTGCTGAGGGTGGGGACAAAGAGGCATACTTATATACTGTTTGTGTGAGCAAAAATTGATAGAAATATTTAGGAAGACAATGTGGCAGTAACTTATCAAAATTTAAAAGGCATGTACCTTTGATCATACAACTCCACTTTGAAGAATTTATTCTATAGGTATATTTAATTGACCAAAGATTTCAGAATATGTGTGCTTTGTATGGAATTTTGTAATAGAAAACACACATACACACAGAAACATCCTAAATGCTCCATCAGAAACAGACTGATTAACACCAATGTCATTGTAACATTATTCACAAAGCCAGAAGGTAGAAGCAATCCAAGTGTCGAACAGATGAATGGATAAACAAAATGTAGTATAAATGTACAATGGAATATTGTTCTGTCAAAAAAATGGAAGAAGTTCCACTACATGCATGACATAGATGAACTTTAAAAACATTATGCTAAGTGAAATAAGCCAAACACAAAAGGACAAATATTGTATGATCCTATTTATATCAAATATCTTGTTGTTGTTGTTAGGTGCTGTTGAATCAGTTCCAACTCATAGTGACACTATATACAACAGAACGAATTACTGCCCTGTCCTGCACCATCCTCACAATCGTTGCTATGTTTGAGCTCATTGTTGCAGCCACTGTGTCAATTTACCTTGTTGAGGATCTTCCTCTTTTTCACTGACTCTACTTTACCAAGCATGATGTCCTTCTCCAGGGACTGGTCCCTCCTAATGACATGTCCAAAGTATGTGCGACAAAGTGTTACCATCCTCCCTTCTAAGAAGCATTCTGGCTGTACTTCTTCCAAGCCAGATTTGTTTGTTCTTCTGGCAATCCATGGTATATTCAATATTCTTCTCCAACCCCATAATTCAAATGCATCAACTCTTTTTCGGTCTTCCTTATTCATCATCCAGCTTCTGCATGCACATGAGGTGATTGAAAATACCATGGCTTGGGTCAGGTGCACTTTAGTCCTCAAGGTGACATCTTTGCTTCTTAAACTTTAAAGAAGTCTTCTGCAGCAGATTTGCCCAATGCAATGTCTTTTGATTTCTTGACTGCTGCTTCCATGGGCATTGATTGTTGATCCAAGTAAAATGAAATCCTTGACAACTTCAGTATTTTCTCCGTTTATCATGATGTTTATTGGTCCAGTTGTGAGGATTTTTGTTTTCTTTATTTTGAGGTGTAATTCATACTGAAGGCTGTAGTCTTTGATCGTCATCAGTAAGTGCTTCAAGTCTTCTTCACTTTCAGCAAGAAAGGTTGTATCATCTGCATATTGCAAGTTGTTAATGAGTCTTCCTCCAGTCCTGATGCCCCATTCTTCTTTATATTGTCCAGCTTCTCAGATTATTTGCTCAGCATACAGATTAAATAAATATGGTGAAAGGACACAACCTGACACATACATACCTTTCGTGATTTTAAACCATGCAGTATCCCCTTGTTCTGTTCAAATGACTACCGCTTAGTCTGTGTACAGGTTCTGCATGAGCACAATTAAGTTTTCTGGGATTCCCATTCTTTGAAATGTTATCCATAATTGTTATGATCCACACAGTTGAATGCCTTTGCATAGTCAATAAAACAAAGGTAGACATCTTTGAAACATCTTATGAAATATCTAGAATAGACAAATGCATAGAGACAGAAAATAGATTCTAAAAAAATTGAGAAGAAGATTTAAAATATTGGTGATGCTTTTTAAATTTGTAATGACTTGTTTATTTGTGGATATGAGATCCCATGAAGACAAGGCCACGTTGTAGATCTGACTCATATCTGTTTTGTTTGCCAGCCAGATGCAATGAGCAAATATTTGTGGCATGAAAATCACCCAGGGTTTGCCTGGAGCAATACCACATAACCAGCTGCACAGTCATCAGCTTGACACCTTATAACGCAGATGCTTTGGCCTTTGTACTCTTTGGCAGGAGTCCAAGGCTCATTCCTCAATGGAACAGACAAGAGATAAATCATCTAACTGGCTTGGCTTTGCCATCTTCAGGCTCCTTTGTCGTGAACACTTACACAATGAACACAAACTGATCAGTAGTATGAGTCACAGTTGGCAACAAGACCTCAGTTTCCAAATAGAACCAGCTTTTCTTCAATAGCCCCTCAGCATATAAATGCCATCTTAAGATATATACAATATCACACATCAAAACAAAAAATGTAAGTTTCATGTTCAGCAAAATTGCTCTCTCACTGAATGAACAGGATAATGTGTTCCTATTCTGGCAAGATCAGACAGCAGGAAAATTTATTTGTTTATTATAGCCCTTGAAGAGAACTATACATTCTTAGGCTGTAACTTTCTAGAAAAGAACTTAGGACATTTATTGGGACCTTCACTGAAAGGTGTTGTAAATCAATAATTATATTGTTATTGTTGGATTATCTCCAAGGAGAAAGAAGAAATTCTGTTCCTAAAATGATCCTATAGAGAAAGGCCAATGTGGAACTTGGAAGTTATAAGTTTCTAGGCCATTTGGTACTCAAAGTTATCTTACTTTCTTAGTGAAGACCTGTTGTAGTACAGCAATAATGAGGTCTATAGACACATCTGTACTGTTTTCTAAAAGTAGAACAAAACACAATTGTCATAATCATTTCATGATACTGCCTTGATAGGTAAAATATTTGCTTCTAAAACCTAGGCTGCTTCTACTCCGATCCTAAACCTATCTTAAAAGTCAAACATTTAAAAATACTTAATCGCCTATATTTACAAATTCTAGCCCAACTATTTTAGTAAATGTGTGTGTATGTGTGTGTGCGGTGGGGTCTAAACAGTTCTTTTAAAAATATATAAATATTTAGGTAAAATACAGATAACTAGGATATGGAGCAGGGCTGGGCAACGTTTCCTTCTGTTCTACGTAAGGTTGCCATGAGTCAGCTGACTTGATAGCAACTAAGAAAACCAAAAACTCAGGGTAAGTTATCGAAAATGTACTTTGTTGTTGTGTGATGTCAAGTTGATTCCGTCAAGCTGGTTAGGACAGAGTAGAACTGCCACCACAGGGTTTCCTAGACTGTAATCTTTATGGGAAGGAGCCTGGTGGTGCAACGGTTAAGTGCTCAGCTTCTAACTGAAAGGTCGGTGGTTCGAACCCACCCAGTGGCTCCGTGGGAGAAAAGGCCTGGTGATATGCCCCAGTAAAGATTACAGCCTAAGGAATGCTATGGGGCAATTCTGCTCTGTCCTATACGGTCGCCATGAGTCAGAATTGACTCCAAGGCAGCAAATTGCCAAATGTTTTATCCCAGCCAAGCTGCTGGTGGGTTCGAACCTCCAACCTTCCGGTTAGCAGCTGAGCACCTAACCATTGTGCTCCCAGTGCTCCTTATAGAAAATGTACTTATTCTTCCAAAACAGAAGCAGTGTAAAGCAAAATCTTATGTGGAACTCAAAGCAGCAGCCTTCTCTAGGTGTTTTAGCTAGTGCTTGCCATGGAAACCCTGGTGGCATAGTGGTTAAGTGCTATGTACTGCTAAGCAAAGGATTGGCAGTTCAAATCTACCAGGTGCTCCTTGGAAACTCTATAGAGCAGTTCTGCTCTGTCCAACAGGGTCACTGTGAGTGGTAGTTGACTCCAAGGTGATAGGTTTTGTGTTTTTTTTTTTTTTACATGAAGGGGAGGGGCTGGGAAATAGCTTCCATTTCTCTTTCTGATGGTTATGTGCTTTTGCTTCTCTACTTCTGGAAGAATGTAAATTGAGCATCTGCTTACAGCAGTAGAGGGGCCTTAAGTCAGGGACGGGGAGGGTCAAACTGAGGTGGGGTTGGGAAGCCGGGGCAGGCCTGGGAGGTGAACCATCTCAGTTCCTTTCCCTGGCTTCAAAGGCTGATCCACACCAGTATGTTTCTGGCTTAGCTCCATCACTACTTATTTTCACATATTAGTTTCAATTTTCCAGAATAAATGGCATTGTACCATAACAGAGACAGATTTATAGCCCTAGAAATGCAACAAATTTGATTAAAAAAAAAGAAAAAAAAAAAAGACTGCAGCATAAAGAAACGTTCTTAGAGCTTCAGTCTTGTCCTTTTCTACTCACTCTGTCCCTTAATGTTGCTTTTTGGAGTGCGGGCACTTTATGGGAAGCTCAGCATTTTTAAGATGCTATCACTTTTAGAAGGTACACAGAGTTCCAAGGATCAGGCTTCAAACTGACCTTTGTTGATGAAATCCAGTTTGTGGGGTTTGGAATGAAGCTGGACATTATGGGTCAAGAACCTGGCTGAATTCAAGGTCTTGTCTTTTCCCTATTAGGGTGAGACAGTCTTCAGTTTAGCACATGCTAAATGGCTTCCCATAGGCGCAGCGCCGCCATGGGCTCTGTGGCCGAAGCCAGGAAGGGGTGTAAAAAATCCTTCCCTTGTAGAAGCTTCAGTCTCCTTGCATGGAATAATTAGATACTATATAAAATCATTTTCTATTAAAGGGGAAAAAGGGCATCCAATTTTTGGGTGAAGTACTTTGTTTTCTGCTTCATGACTTCTAACAAGGAAGGCTGATGTTGAGGAAGGGAGAGATGAAAGGATTTGTGGTATAATGCATTGCTACAGATATTGTGGCTTAAAAAAACAAACAAATGAACAAACCAACCAACCATGACTGGCTACTCAGTATTTTTACAGAGATCTTATCATTGCAATTAATTTAAATATGTCATCAAATTAAAAAACAGATTGGCATGTTAAATTAAAAAAATTCGGTTGATTCTGATTTATGGTGATCACATGTATTTCAAAGTAGAACTGTGCTCCATAGGGTTTTCAGTGCCTGTGACTTTTAGGAAGTAGCTCGCCAGGTCTTTCTTCCGAGGTGTCTCTGAGTAGATTCAAACTGCCAACTTTTCTGTTAGTAGCTGTGCATTCAATTGTCTGTGCCACGCAGGGGCTCCTGTGTTGCTTCTAGCAACCATTAAAAATACTATTTGCAAGATCTATGAGTGACCTCTCGTGAGAAAGTCTGAGAGTGCAAAAGCTCCCTTCATTGCCACCCCAGGTGATCGGAGTGTGAACTTGACCTGCTCTGTTAAGTTTCAATTATCCAGAGGAATTTACTTTGCCTTATCAAGATTGTTCTGTAAGTGGAATTCATTCCTAGGATTTATTTATTTTATAAATAATGTACCAGAAATGATGCTTTACGGTATTAGCTCATTTAATTCTTGTAACAACCCCATGAAGGGTTAATGATAGTTGCTTACTGAATTATAGTTATTACACAATTTTTTAAATGTACTTTTAAGCAGTAATTAGGGGATACAGATGTCTCATAAGTAACAAAATTTGTGTAAAATTATTTAGGATTGGCTATGTTTTTATAGAGATCTTATCACTGCAATTAATTTAAATCTAAATTAAGTAAAAATTTTGATATATTAAGATATATTTTTAAATTGCCTCTAAAAGTAGACGGGATTAATATGCCTGACTGTGTCTTTCTTGACACACCTTGTTTCTGGAATGTTTGCATCCATACAAAGCAAGAGGATTTTAAAAACTATAATAAAATGAGGCTCTTTAATTATTTTATCTTAAATCAAATAATATTTATAAACATTTATTTTCATATTATTATAAAGAAAGACTGAAATCACATCACTGGAGTGATTTTAGCCATGCACTCAAGATTTTCGTCTTCCTCTTGCCTTAAAGACTACCTTCACAGAAAATGTGAACCACAAGAAGATGAAAATGTAAGAGCTGCAAGATGTCAGCCTCCGGCCCCGCGATACTGTTGACTGTTCTTCAGAGGTCAGCTCAGAGCACATGGTCTGCTCACTCTCGAAGTCGGTGATGCCACATGTTGCAGATGGCACATTTTACAGGTTGTTCTCAGTGATGAATAACACATTACCAAGAACACTCCAGATGAATCTGAGCAGCAGCCTGAGTGCTCCTTTAATTAGAATTTCATTATCTCAGGGCTTAGCATTCTTGCTGGGAAGAGCACACTGCTCTGTTTTGGGCTCCCTTTCAATACACTTCTTCTTGGAATGGTTTCATCCCTGTGGCAGCACGCTCAACAAGTAAAAAACTCCCCGGTACTTATGTGCAGCGACACAACATTTCAAGCTAAAGGCCACCTACACAGTGAAGCATACTCATGCCCATAAAGAAGCTAGTAAAATCTTCAACCTACTCATACCCACAGCTCTCACTCATCTCTATCAACTTCCATCCCAATGGTCAAGGACATTTTTGTGGAGGCACCATTATGGTCAGATCCCAAGCTGTATTTCTCCATTACAGAGAGGCACTGGTTGATATGGAATACAACCCAAAATACCTAATTTAATATTTAGCTGAACCTTGCCAAATGTGGGGCTTGATGTGAATTCAAATGCTGAAACTTCACTTCCTTTTAAAAATACCACTGAAAGGGAAATTTAGACTGGGTACCAGAAATATGTTCTGCTCTTTCTGAGATGGTAAAATTCTGTCCCTCTCAGCAGACATTAATAGCCACCTTCTACCTTTACTTTTTTCCTGAGAGACATCTAGGGAGAGGGCATGTGATCAATAAGATTTTCATATACAGTGAAACCTGTGAGAGTCGGAACTCGATGGGACTACCTTGTTTTTCTGGGTCTCACAAGTTTTCTGCTTTTGACAGGGTGCAGTTTTACCACTTTTCTATCACTCGTTTTAGTGGAAAATATTTTGAGTTTTCCTTCTCTGACAGGTTTCCGCCTTATACAGTTTCTGGCTTTCCCAGATTTTACTGTAATAGATCTGTATTGATACTTGGAATTATTTATTTCTTATTATTTCTATGTGCATCTGTTATGGGTTGAAATGTGTCCCCTCAAAAAAGATGTCCAAGTCCTAATCGCCTGCACCTGTGAATGTGAGCTTATTTGGAAACAGGGTCATTGAGCTATAACTAGTTCAGTTAATATGAGGTCATACTGGAGCAGGGTGGGCTCTATTTTCTTTATGGCTGATGTTCTTCTAAGAAGAGAAAAGAGAGACACGGAAGGGGCAATGCCATGTGATCCACAGAGGCCAAGATTGGAGTTATGCTGCCATAAACCAAAGAGCACCTGGGGCTACCAGAAGCTGGAAGAGACAAGGAAGGATCTTCCCCTAGAAACTTCAGAGAGATCATGGCTCTGTCAACACCCTGAATTAGGACTTCAGCCTCCAGAACTGTGAGAAAATACATCTCAGTTGTTATAAGCCACCCCATTTGTGTGTGGTACTTTGTTATGGCAGTTCTAGGAATGAATACAGCATCTTCAAGAAAACTATAAAATTACACTCTCCCTCATTTAATAATGCAACCAGCCACCACGGCCGTTTATAATTATTCAGCATGTGCTTTGTCCTCTGTTAGGCGCTGGGGATACAGAGATGAATGAAGCCGTCTCTGCCTGTTATGGATTGAACTATGTCCCCTCAGAAGATGTATTGAACTCTTAATCCTGTAACCATGGATATGATCCTATTTGGAAATAGGGGTTTTCTTTTGTTATGTTAATGAGGTCATATCAGAGTAGGGTGAATCTTAAACCTAATCACTTCTGAGTTATAAAAAAAAGCAGAATAGACATAGAGACACATACAGGGAGAAGATAGACACCATGTTAGGAACAAGCCCAGGAATGCCAAGGATTGCTGGCAGCTACTAGAAGCTGCAATAGACGAGGAAGGAACTCTCCCTAGAGCCACACCCTGAATTCTGACTTCCGGCCTCCTGAATTGTGAGAAAATAAATTTCTGTTCTTTAAAGCCACTCACATGTGGTATTTCTGCTATGGAAGCAGGAGGTGACTTAGACATTGCCCCCCAGGATTTGTGGTCTAACAAAATTCTTATGCATTTAGACATGTGTCTCCTTTCCTACTAGCCTGGAAGTGAAGGGAAAGTTCCTGAAAAGTGAAAATTCCAATCATCAAAACAGCCTGGTGAGGACTGGGACCAGCATCATTGAACAAATAAAACTTTGTTGAAGCAAGAAAGGCCACTGTGGTGGGTTGAATAATGGCTCCCAGGACGTCCACGTTCTAATTCCCAGAACCTGTGGATATGTCACCTTACACAGCAAAAGGGACTTTGCAGATGTGATTAAGGATCTTGAGATGAGGAGATGATCCTGGATTATCTGGGTGAGCTCAGTGTAATCACAAGAGTCCTTATAAGTGGGAAGAAGGAAGGTCATAGAGGAGATTTGAGGGTCAAAGCAGAGGTCATAGTCAGAGACAGAGATTTGAAGATGCTACACTGATGGCTTTGAAGATGGAGGACCATGAGCCAGGGAAGGTGGGTGGTCTCCAGAAACTGGTAAAGGCAAAGAAACAGATTCTCTTTAACTCAACAAAAACAAAACAAATCTATTTCCGTCGAGTCTATTCCAACTCTTGGCCCTATACATCAGAGTAGATCTGACCCAGAGTTTCCAAGGCTGTGATCTTTACAGAAGCAGACTGCCACATCTTTCCTCACAGAACAGCTGGTGGGTTCTAACTCCAACCTTTCTGTTAGCAGCTAAGTGCTTAACCACAGCACCACCAGGGTCCCTTAGATTCTCCTTAGAATCTCCAAAAGGAACATAACTCTGTTGATGCACTTTAGACTTCTGACATCCAGAACTATAAGCTATAAATGTGTGTTACTTTCAGCCACTAGTTTGTGGTCATTTGTTACAGCAGGAATAAGAAACTAATACAATCGTTCTTTATGGAACCAGAAGCTAGGGCTGGTCTCCAAACACAGGGACCAAACAGGTGGTAAGACAGATAAGCTTGATCCTTATGTTTCCAATTAAGTCTTCAGCAATGGCCTATTTTAAACTGGCTAATTCTTTGATCTCATCTCCTATCATGCTCCTTCGAATTCATGCGACCCTGCAATATTGGCCTCCAAGCTGTTCCTCAAATAAGTAATGCTTGCTCTATCTCAGAACTTTTGCACTTTATTCCCTCTGCCTAGATTTCTCTCCCTCAGACATCCAGACAGCTTTCTCCCTCACTTTGTTCATGCATCTGCCTTTCCTCACAGAAGCCTTCTTTGACCACCCTTTCTGCAATAGCAACCTTGTCATCCCCTTTACTTTGTTTTATTTTGCTTCACAATACTTACAACTAACTGACTTCCCCTCACCCCCCCAACTCATTGTGACCCCACAGGATTTTCGTTGGTTAATTTTCAGAAGTTATCACCAAACCTTTCTTCCTAGTCCATCTTGGTCTGGAAATTCCGTTGAAACTTGTTCAGTATCACTCAAGCCTCCATCGACAGACGAGTGATGGTTGTGCATGAGGTACATTAGATGGGAATTGAATATGGGTCTCCCTCATGGAAGGCAAGAATTTTACTACTGAACCACACCTTCACAAATGTCTGTCAAACAGCAGAATGAGTGAACGATCGAACAACTGAATGAATAAAATTCTGATCTGGCTTGTAAACTGGCTCTAACACAATTCTAAAAGAGGAATTCTAAACTTGTTTTGTGTAATACCAACATTCTGAAATTAATGTATTCCCACGCAATGTGATTCTTGAAAGAAAATTCTCTTTGGCTGTTTAAATTCTAATGTCTTTGCTACAATCCATCCTTGTCCTTCTTTTATTGACACGCCTTACATCCTTCCTGGAGTGACTGGTGTGCATAGCAAAGCCAGGTAGAAGGTTTTAAAACCAAACTCTTCCAGAAATAAACATGTGCTAACTTTTTTTCTATAAGGGTAAACAACAGAACAGGTCTTTGTAATTAAGGAAGAAATGTTTTAATATTTCTGTAATCAAACTGCCACCTCAATTCTGCCAGACATTTCTTAACGCATGAGAACATCCTCTGATAATAATGCAGTTTTGTGCTCAATTTCAAACAAATCTGGGCCACTGCAGGGTTCGCAGGGGTGGGGAAGACCATGTAATTATGTGCCTTCATTCTGTTTTCACACAAAAATTCTTAGCATTTTTCTTTGACCTTGGGCCACTTCCTGAAACTTGAAACAACATGAAACTTAAAGGGTTCAAGCAAACTGAAATAAGGAAAAACATTAACTGTTCACCTGAAACCACACCAAACTGATAAAAGAAGATTTTACAAAGCTCTGCTTACAAATCTCCCTGGTTTTGTACCCTAGTCTCATTGAGGCAGCCAGTCACTGGGAAGAAATTCACATCGCCTAAAGCACTACTGCTATCAGCCCTGCTCAACCACTCTACTCTACTTCCCTTCACGGCTCTTAACACTCCTGCCATTACATCATATATTTGTTTGTCTGTTTGTCACAATAGAATGGAAGCTCCATGAGAGCAGGGACTTCACCTGTTTTGTCACTGCTGTCTTCTCTGCCCCTAGAAAAGTGCTTGACACAGTACGTACTCAATTTGTATTTCTTGAATGTCTTTCATCTAAATGATACCTTAAAGTTGTGATAATTAAAGGAAATAAGAAAGACATTTCAAAGTAATTCAAACTACTGTTTCACCCAGCATTTTTAACAATCAGAAAATTCAAATACTCAATAGTGGAATTAAATCTATTAGAGACCCACTGATACAATATAGAAATAACACCAAGTATCTATATTTCCTTGAATAAAGTGAAACCGAAATTAATATGTAGCATGGACTTACTTGGTAAGTTATCAAATATTATTGGAATGAAATGGAATATTACTCAACCATAAAGAGAAATAAAGTCCTGATCCATACTGCGACACAGATGAATCTTGAAAACATCATGCCGAATGAAATGAGTCAGACACAGGACAGACGCTGTATGATCTCATTTACTTGAAATATCTGTAATAGGCAAAGGAGTCTGATGGCACAGTGGTTAAGTGCTTGGCTGCTAACCAAAAGGTCAGAGATTTGAACCTACCAGCCACTCTGTGGGAGAAAGATGTGGCAGTCTGCTTCCATAAAGAGTTATAGCTTTGGAAGCCTTATGGGGCAGTTCTACTCTGTCCTATAGGATCACTGAGTCAGTACCAACTTGATGGTAACAGGTTTTTTGGTTAATAATAATAGGCAAGTGTATAGAGACCAAGGAGCCCTGGTGGCACAGTGGTTAAGAACTCAGCTGTTAACCAAAAGGTTGGGAGTTTGAATCTACCAGCCACTCCTTGGAAATCCTATGGGGCAGTTCTAGTCTGTCCTACAGTATAGCTATGAGTCGGAATCGACTACATGGCAATGGGTTTGGTTTTTTGGTTTTTGTGTGGATACCAAATTTTATTAGTGGTTATCAGAAGTGGGCAGAAGGGAGGAGGTAAAGGGGACTCATTGCTTAGGGGACACTGAACTCATTGCTTAGGGGATACTTTCTATCATCTGTTAAAGGTGATGGAAAAATTTAGAAATGGATAATGGTGATGGTTGAACAACATGATGAATGTAATTAATGTCCCTGAATTGTAGATATAGAAAATGTTGAAATGGCAAATATTTTGTTACATATATATTTACCAATAAAAAAAAAATTGAAAGGGGGAAAAATTATTATTGGAATGAACTATACAGGTAGTGGTACAGTTTACATTCTAAGTCACCAAGTAAAATTTTGATACATCTCAAAATAAACAAAATTCTGGCACAGAAATTATCCACTTCTGTTGTATGTCTATGTGACCACATTTTAAACAGGAGAAAAACAAGGCAGTCAGCAAATGTTCATAATCTAGGCAAAAGTCCTAGATTTGCTCCCACCATGTTCCCCGACTCCTGGTTCATTACTATATTTCTTCAGTTCCTGGCAGTGGTCTCCATCTCGAATTTCTGTCACTGTACTCAACTCTTTGACCCAACAACAAACAGCTTTCCCTTCCTTGCTGGCTCAGCCACTTTAGTGACCCCCTCACCAGACCAGCACACCCCTGGGGTCCTACCTTCTTCTCTGAAGCTCCTCAAGGGCAGTTTGAACCAACACTCCCTACCCAGACAGACACAGAGTAAAATTAAACCATCTGAACTGTTAAAAAAATTTTTAGAGGCGAGAGTTAAAATGGCTTTCCTGGGTCAACAGTCAAACAAAAATTCATAAGGCGATTTATAAGAAACAACTTTATGCAGAATCAAAGTTTAGGCAATCAATCCTTATCAGCATGAGGTAGAAACACTCATCTAATCAGGATAAGTCAGCTTAGCATTCAGTGACCAACTTTCCCAAAACAAAAATAAAATTAAATGTGATTAACTAATCAAAGCAAAGGGCAAGCTACTTACTCATCTAAGTCTTAAAAGCGCATTGTAACTGTGTAAACTCGAGCCCCCTCATCATTTTCAGTTTAGGGTGCTTCCTGTTTGTGAACAGTTTCTCGCTCAATAAACCCTGTTAACTGTAATTGAATTGTTAATCAAAATTTTTTCTTTTGATAGAACAAAGCTACATTACTATAAAGTAAACTTCCCACATTAACGAAGATTAGTGATATACACCCATTCCTCACTTATCGACATGGTTAGTTTCAAAGACCATGTCATTACGTGAAAATTGGCATTATGAGAGAATCGGGGTAATGCTCCATCTTCGATGCCAATGTCCAGGTCACTCACGACCCATTGGGTGCCCCTGGTGCATCTTGGGACAGGTGTGGCGTGGTAGGCCCCCCTTCCCCACCACACCTTCCCCATCACCGCAGAGATGGCAGGGGGGTTGGGGGTGGTGGTAGTGGTAGTGGTCGAGGGTTGCCTCTGCCTCTGGAGCAGCAGGGGACCACCATCACCTGGCCAGGCTCCGGGCTTCTGTGCGGACCCCTGTGCCTCGCGTCTCCACTCCGAGATGCAGTGGGGGCTCAGGACGATCAGTGAGCGACCAGGGGGGACACAGGCGCCTAAGATGGGTTGCAGCCTCAATTCTCCCATAATGCCCATTTTCCACACAACGACGTGGTCTTTGGAACCTAACCATGTGAAGAGTGTGTGTAATAGATTGTGGTTGGGGCAGCATGTGGTGGGCGGAGGAGGCTAGGTCTTCTAACCACTTATTCCAAGCTACTCTGGGGTTGGGATCCATTTAATTAGTATCCTATTATGAGAGGACTCTGGATAAGTATCCAGGATACTATGGTGGACCATGATAAGACAGTTTAACATGTGCTGCTTTCTAGTTAACTGATTTAAAAAGAATAATTTATTGGCTCTTTAGAAGTTTCCAAAGCAGTGCATGCTTGCTGTAAAAACAAAACCAAAAAAACTTCCAACAAAATAAAAGGGTATGAAGTAAAATGTAAACATTCTCCTTCCATTCCCCAGAGATTGAGAACTGCTAATAGCTTGGGTTATACTCCCCAGATAATTCTCTATGAACACACAAGATATTTTTATAAACACAAAACCAACTTTATATGCTATAATCATACTAACTGGCATTTTCAACAAGAGTTCAGAATTATTTCTTTCTCATTTGGGCGCTATGATTTAGTTCTCTTCCCGTCCCTGTCCCACATATAAAGAGCAAGGGACAATTTAAAGCATCCTGATAAATCTCAGGTATTTTGAAAAAGAATTTCTCCTTCAAGGAAAGGCCATTTGAAATGCTCAGAAAAGATGGATAAACGGTATCACTAGACTGAGCCTTTCTCAGGTTGATGGCTGAGTCCTTTCTACTCCTCAATTCAAGCCCAAGTTTCACACATCTCATTCTTTTGATAAAATCAAATCCCCTTTGAGAATATTTTTTGTTAATGTACATGATACTTCATTTTTAATTAGATACCAAATTCAATACACTTGTTACTATAATTATTACATGTTCTCTCTTGCCCTGCAAGGAATCCCCACAAAAAATATACTTTTAGAATTTTTAAATTTGCTTTAATGGCTTTCAAACAGAAAACAAATCAAGATATATAAGAATTATTTCTGGCTCTGTAGGGAATTTACCAACATAATTACATAGACAATTGAGTTTTGCACTTTTGCATTCAACTGCATTTCCCTCAAACTATCCTTTTGTCCTTAAATATTATTTTAATCTATATAATGAGACAATATGAATACATTATTGTCTTCTTATTATGGATTGAACTGTGTCCCCCAAAAAGATATGCTGAAGTCCTAACCCTCAGTACCTGCCAGTGTGACCTTGTTTGCAAATAGCGTCTTTGAAGACGTTATCAGTTAAATGAGCTCATACCAGTGTAGGGTGGATTCTAATCCAATCTGAGTGGTGTCCTGTAAACTTTCACCTAAAGCACAATTTAAAAAAAAAAAAGAGGAGAGAGACACAGAGGGAAGACAGCCTTGTGACACTGGAGGCAGAAACTGGAACGGCAAGCCAAGGCACACCAAGGATCAAGGTCCTGCATCAAAAGCTAGGAGAGAGGCATGGAACCGATTGTCCCTCAAAGTCTCAGAAAGAATCAACACAGAGACTCTGGCAAGATGGCGGTCTAGGCAGAAGCACCACGCCGTCCCTCCACAACAAAGATCCGAAAAACTAAGCCAAACAGAGAATCAACAATCCTGAAACCCTAGAACATCAAAT
>NW_004443938.1:28636211-28665986 GCF_000243295.1 Trichechus manatus latirostris
AAAAAAAAAAAAAAAAAAGAATCAACACAGCTGACACCCTAATCTCAGACTCCTAGCCTCCAGACCTTTGAGACTAACTTTCTGTTCTTATAAGGCACCCAATTTGTGGTATTTTGTTACAGCAGCCTGGGAAACTCACACAGCCCCACAGAACAGTCTGCAGCTTGTTAACAGTGGCACAAGCTGTCAGCCAGCCAGCACATCTTAAGTACCTACTCTGTGCCATACGGAGGCCTGCTGGTGCAGTGATTAAGTGATAGGCTGCTAACCAAAATGTCGGCAGTTCAAATCCACCAGGCGCTCTTTGGAAACCCTATGGGGCAGTTCTCTCTGTCCTCTAGGGTCGCTATGGGTCAGAATCAACCTGATGGCAACAGGTTTGGTTTTTTTTTTTTAGTGTATCATATACTGTACTAGCCCTTAAGGAAAGCATAACTTTGCCCTGAAGCAGTTTCCTGGCCAGTGGGGAGACCGGATGTGAAGGAGCCATGACAACACAACAGTATGTTTTGCCAAGTGAGCCTGAGGCGTGACCTGCTCTGCACTGGAGGTGGAGAAGGTGTTTAAAAAACAAACAAACCTGTTACCCTCGAGTCGATTCCAACTCATAGTGACCCTATAGGACAGAGTAGAACTGCCCGTAGGGTTTCCAAAGGGCAGCTGTTAGATTCGAACTGCCCATCCTTTTGGTTAGCAGCTGAGCTCTTAACCACTGCGCCACCAGGGCTCCAGGAGAAGGTGCTACACGTCCCAAAAGACAGGCAGGAATTCACCGGGTGAAGAATGGGGAAGGAACTGTAGGCATTGAGAACAGCATGTAGCCAAACAGAGAAGCAAGAACATGCAATATCTGGGGCAAGGTGAAGAGTCTGGTGTGCTGGGACCCGGGGCTGTGGGACCAGAGGAGGGTGATGATGCTGGTGATGCAGAGGCAGCCAAGCAGGCAAGAGCCTTGTGTGATGTCCTTAGGAATTTTCATTCCGTCCTTGAGGGAGTGAGCAGGAGCCCTGGAAGATTTTTTAATCAGGATGATGAGGTCACTTCATAAGACGTCACCTAGCTGCCCACCTCAATTATGTTAAGAACTAGGAAGTAAAGTGATCTGCTGCTTAGTCCAAATAATGGTTAAAAAAAAAATCACGTACTCAAACCTAAACACTTGAATCATAGGAAAACTACTCAGGCCCTCATTTGGGGTCTGTGTACTATTATTTTGGACAAAAGGATAACAGTCTGGATTACCTGATTCACCAGACTATAAAAGATAAGGAACAGCACACGAAAAGGGAAGGAAATGGGAGCTGCCAGAAGCAACTGCACTGACCACAACAAAAAGTGGCAGCGACTGGTCTGAAGGCACAAAGAGAAGAGCAAAGAAAGAATGCAGAGCAGGCTGAGCATGGGGGACTCATGGCCATCTTGTGACGTAGCTGTGAGGATCCAATGAGTTAACATTTATAAAGACTCAGAATCCACGTAGGTGACACGAGTCCATTGCTATGTTATACTTGGCTGCTAACTGAAAGGTCGGCAGTTCAAATCCACCAGCCCCATCTTGGAAACTCTATGAGGCAGTTCTACTGTGCCCTCTAGGGTTGTTATGGGTCAGAATAGACCTGACGGCAGCAGGTTTGGCTTTTTTTGGTGTGTCATATACTGTACTAGCCTGTACTGGAGCCCTGGTGGCATAGTGGTTAAGAACTTGGCTGCTAATCAAAAGGTCGGCAGTTTGAACCCACCAGTTACTCCTTGGATACCCTATGGAGCAGTTCTACTCTGTCCTATACCGTCACTATGAGTTGGCATCAACTCGACAGCAATGAGTTTGGTTTTTCTGGTTTTATAGACTATACTAGGCCTTAAGGAAAGTATAACTTTGCCCTGAAGCAGTTTCCTGGCTAGTGGGGAGACCGGATGTGAAGGAGCAATGACAACACAGAAGTATGTTTTGCCAGGTGAGCCTGACAAACCCTATGGACAGTTCTACTATGATGCACATGGGGTCGCCATGAGTCAGAGTCGACCTGACAGCAACTGGTTTCGTTTTTGGTTTAGAGAGATATAATCGACCCTATCGGATAGATGAGGAAAGTGAGGACCACAGATACGTCCGAGGCCTCATGCCAGCAAGCGGAAGAGGCAGACCCAGGAACTGCATCCTCCTTTTCTGCCTCTGAGACTAATCTCTTTGCACTATTCTACAGTATTCCAAATGTTAGAGTATGTTCAATCTGAGAAAGTAAGTAAATCTATAATGTATTTTAAGAGTTACAATCTAAGAATTGTTCTCATTCAGAATATAAATTAAAATAAAGTGTTGGCGGTTGAAGGGGTAAGCTTCCTCATAACTGCTGGCTTCCTGTGTCCTGCACTGTTCTAGGGAGACACTGGATTTATGTCAACCATCTGCCCTTCTGCACGGATGGGGCCTGAGAGGGCTCAGAGTACAGGGGAACTCATTCATGCCCTCCCGAGTTTTCTTTCTTGTCAACTCATGCTGAATCAAATATGCCAGATAAAGCCCACGCAGTCCTCCCAACGTCTTCTGTTGGCCTGGTTCAACAACTAGGCATCTGCCTTGGTCTATAATCTGTCCAAATTGCCTACCCAATACTCCAGTCCCTATTCAGGAACTAGATCTCAACCTCTGTGTGAAAATACCAGTGCTTCCTTAAACATCCTATTCTTGCTTTTTCCTGGGGGTCTATACTGTCATCCCATCTGCGGCTCACCTGCCATACAAACATACCCCCTTCACATGCTTCGTCCCCTAATTGATAAAACTCTGCTAGAGTTTCCAGCTGAGTTCCATGCCCTGGTCACCTGATTGCATATCCTTGTACAGGCAGCTTCAAGATGAAGGACTAGGGCAGTTGTGTTCCACAGATACTGTGACCAAAGCCATTTGGCTGTCCTCCCCTGAGACAGCCTTTGCAGCCAGGACAAATATAACCACATTTCCCTGAAAAACAATATAGCATGTGCCCTAAAGACTAAATCATGTTTGGCTTTCCTTCTGGGGAAAAGTCAATAGGAATCAGATTTGGCATGGCCCGTGCCTCATGGGTTGGCAAATGGCCAAGCACACATTCAACCAGACATGCATTTGATATGTCAATGCAACATTTTCCATGTGCAGTTAAGCTGTGCATGAGGCTGCTCTCTGAAACAAATAATGATAAATTTCTCTGCCTTAGTTTCATATCTGCAAAAACAGAACTGATCATTTGGAGTATTTGCATAATTCACTGGAGAACTGTGAGAAACGAGCTATATTCGTAAGCATTTTTGAAGATGAGGGGGATATTATTGAAGTATGTATAGCATTCTAAAGCGTTCTAGTTCTGCATTTAAAACATAGTTTTGTGCGACTTGGTTGTGTTTTAAAATAACCCAGGCGCCCAAAAGTACTTCAGGAGTTTTTATAGTTTTGAGGCTATATGGAACCCTTCCCTGGAACTGCTAGGGGCAAAGCACATGTCTGTTAGTATAAAAGACACCATTGTTTATAGAGCGTTAAGGTTGCAACAAAAAACTGACATAAGTCAGGAAATTTAGAAGTTAAAGGTGGTACTTCATTCTAAATGTATGCTTCAGAGCTCCTGGTTTTCCATGCAGTCTGGATTTTAAAGACAAAGTTGGCCATAATTTGCAACTATCTGGCTTTTTTCAACTAGAGGCACAGTCTTGCTGTGTTATTTAAACAAATGTCTTTTAACTTCCTTAATTTCAAGAAGTGACCCATAGGTTAATGAATGCTCTAAAATGCTTATTGTTTGAGAAGCCAGGTTGGCTCCACCCATTGACATCTGTTCTGTAAATCCCATAGAACAGTATGATGCCTACTAAAGCCTCACAGCTCTAGGAAACCTAAAATATTTTCACTCTTATATCGTGCTGATCGTTCTCAAAGGTCAGGGTTGGCAATCTTCCCTTTTATTAAAAATGCTCTAAATTAAGCTGCTCTTAAAAACGGATGGTTGCCAAATGTCCATTACTAAATAAATAACACTCAAATTTATAAAATACAAACAGAAGTATGCAGTAGGTGATAAGTTAAAGGCAATTTGGATTGGCAAAGTTTTAAGCAATTCTCCATTAATGACCACCACCCATCTGTCAGTTTGTCATACTATGGTGGCTTGTGTGTTGCTATGATGCTGGAAGCTATCCCATCAGCATTTCAAATACCAGCAGGGTCACCCATGGTGGACGAGTTTCAGCACAGCTTCCAGATTAAGACAGACTAGGAAGAAAGGCCTGGAGATCTACTTCTGAAAATTAGCCAATGAAAACCCTATGGATCACAACAGAATACTGTCCAATATAGTACTGAAGATAAACTCCCTGGTTGAAAGGCACTCAAAATATACAGTGACTTCAACAATGGACTTGAGTGTACCAATGGTTAGGAAGATGGCACAGGACTGGGCAACATTTCATTCTGTTGCACATGGAGTTGTCATGAGTCAGAGCCAACTCGAAGTCAACTAACAACAACAGTTAATGAACCATACAGAACCTAGTGAGTGCCACTCCACAGTAAATGGACGCAGAGAAATACAGAACTCAACACCACTCTTAGGTAGCAGTCTCAGTGAGGGCTGTTCCTTCGTTTGCAGGTCAATACGGGCCTGCAACAGGACATTTCGGAGAGCATTTCTAAATGCTACAAGATCTTTATGATTAATGTGCTTTCTTATGGGCAACAATCAGTTATCTTAATAACACACAAAGCAGTGGAAAAATACTTTGTCTGAGTGGCCTCATTATATGTCCCTTAGACCGACAACGGGTCTCACCAGCAGTGTGCAGTGGAATCCCACATGAAGCATTTTAAAAAAGTATAGCTACCTTCCCCCTCTACAAGGGAGATTCTGAATTGGTGGGTCTGGTGTGGGGCTGGAATGGTTCTTTCTTTCTCTCTTTACATATCATATTATATATATACATATATATATATATGTATATTTTTTAATTCCACAAGTGATCCTGATGGGCTCCTCACTTAAGAGCCACCACGCATCTGTAGTTTGTCACACTGTGGTGGCCTGCATATTGCTGTGATGCTAGAAGCTATGCCACTGGTATTTCAAATACCAGCAGGGAGACCCATGGTGGACAGGTTTCAGCAGAGCTTCCAGACTAAGATAGACTAGGAAGAAAAGCATGATGATTTACTTCTAACAGTTAGCCAATGAAAACCCTATGGACCATAATAGAATACTGTCTGATAGAGTTCTGGAAGTCCATTAGGTAAGATGAGACTCAAAATACACAGTGGCTGCAACAACAGACTTGAGCATAATAACAAATGTGAAGATGGCGCAGGACCGGGCAAGGTTTTGTTCTATTGTACGTGGGGTTGCCGTAAGTTAGTGTCAACTAGAAGGCAACTAACAACAAACTTGTCTTAAGTGACATATGGCCACATCATTCAATTGACCAATAAAAATTAATTCCTAATTCCTATGTAAGTAATGGCACAATAAAAAGTAATGGCATGCTTCAGATTCATTTCAACTAATTTATTCATTTGCGTTCTTACTGAACATGTATCTTCCGCCAGGCACTGCGCTAGGTGTTGAGCTCACAGAGACGACATGTCCCTGTCCTTGAGGAGCACGTGGTCCAGTTGAAGAAGGAGACACTTGGTAATAGCCCTGACACATGCTATAATAGGGGTAGGAGAGTGTTCTGTGAGAGGACAGGAGAGACAGTACTAACTCTACGCAGAGGGTCGCAGAAGATTTCACCAAGGGAAACTTGAGCTGGTCTTATACAATGAGGAGGCTTTTCAAGATGGTGATGGGGAGTGAAGAGAGGAGCCAGAGCCTTCCTTGTAGAAGGATCAACGCGTTTCAAGCACATGTGTGTCTGAGGTATAATGACAAATACAGAGTGGCCAGAATACGGAGTGCATGAGTGAGGGAGAGAAGGGAGAAGTGGTTGGGTGGAGCGGGAGGGGCAGTTAGCGGGGGAGGTGAGGAGGAACATCAGTGCACAAGTGACGCTGCTAGTGAAACCAGGATGAGAAGCCCCTTGCAGACTCTGGTGCTAAGCCCTGCGGCCTCCTCCCAATACTACATGCCGAGTTTAAAACTCTCTGTCACTTACATTTTCTCAAGTGACCCTCACAGTCGTCTGAGATAGCTAAGTCAAGTATTATAAAAGATGGCTTTATTGAATCCTATTGTTTTTGTTAAAAGGCATGTATCAAGTCTGCTGTAAAAAGCACCATTTTTTAACCAAAACACCAGAAAAGCAAGCTATCAAAATAGCCCTATGCTTTAATATTTAAGGCCACTATCGTATCACAGTGATCTGAAGCTCATTCTGGTGGTGTGTGTGCATGTGCGTGTTTAAAGAAGGAGTATAAAGTGGAATCAGACCTACTTCTCTATTACTGAAAAGCAGGACACCTGTGGTGAGTCACATGACTACAGCAAATATAGCACTGGTTCTAACAGTGGCTCTGACCCAGCCACTTGGTAAAGATACACAGTTGGTGATGAGTAAATCATAGCAGTGCTATTTGGAGCTTAGTAATGTACCTCTTCTATTCTATAAAACTTGACAAGGGATGGTTAGCATCTCTTACTAGTTAAAATTCACACGTAAGGTGTCACCAGAAATAGCTTTTCCCACTGTGGTGAATCTTCACTGTTAATCCTTAATTTACTTAGGAGGTATCAGAGGAGAAAACAACCTTCCTGAGAGAAGTAGGTGACTAAGCCTCCCCATAACCACTTCCTTTGATCTAGTCACATACCCTAAAAGGATAAATTGCAGAAAACCCAGTTCACTTTGGTCCTATCCTGATATGTCTTCAAGAGGTCTTCCTTCATTTCTGCTCTATTCTTTCACCTCTCTCCTTGCAAGTCTAATACACTCTCACAGCCTCAAGTTCTGTCTGGAAGCAGATAATTCCCAAGCACAAATCTTCAGTTAGACTGGCCTGCTCACTGTAGAGGGAGGGAGAAGGAGAGAAGAAAAGAGAAGGAGGGAGAGGGAGGGAGAAGAAAGAAGGAGGGGGAGGGAGAGAGAGAGTAGCTGCTTAATTCTATTAGATAAGTATTTACTGAGCATCTGTAACAGTAGTTCTCACCTGATTGTCCATTAGAATATCCAGGGGAGCTTTTAAACAAATATCAATGTCTGGACCCCTCTGGGGACTCTGGTTTAATTTGTCCATGGTGGGGCCCAGAGATTGGCATTTTTTCAAAGCTCCGCAGGTGATTCCAATAGGTGGCTAGAGTTGAGAACCGCTACTCTAACTCTTTGGAGGATACAAAAGATGTGTGTGCTGTGGCATCTGTCCTCAAGATTCTTAAAATCTGACTGGGAGAAAAGACACAGATGGAGAGTAATTTCCCATACGGCGCGATTAAATATGAAACTGCGTGGTGAGTTCCACTAGCCCTGGGAGAAGTCAAGGCTTGGAGACCAGCTGGGAAGATTTCCTGAGGATGAGGTAGATGCTGGGCCTTGAAACAGAAGTGGGATTTAAATAAGTTCCCTTCTCTCTACGCCCACTGCCACCACCCTCAATCAGGAGCCTTTTCGGTGGATTTCATTCTTAGGAGCTTACATCTTGCCTCTCTCCAGTCCTTTCTTCCCATTTTAATAGCCTGAAATTATCAGTCATGTTATGTCACGCTTTTGCATTTATTGTTGTTAGTTGCTGTCGAGTCAGCGCTGACTCATGGCGACCTTATGTACAACAGGCTGAAACGTTGTCTGGTTTTGTGCCATCTTCATAATCATTGGTATGTTGGAGTCCATTGTTGTGGCTATTGTGTTAATGCATCTCATTAAGCATTTCCCTTGTTTTCTATGACCCTTTACTTTACCAAACGTGATGTCCTTATCTAGTGATTGGTCTTTCCTGATGACATGTCCGAAGTAAGCTAGCAGAAGTCTTGCCATCTCACTTCAAAGAAGCATTCTGCTTGTAGTTTTTCTGAGACTGATTTGTTCATTTAAAACCTCTCAAAAGACCCTGGGGGCTTGTAAAATAGAAGTCAAACTTCAGGACCCTTCATGTGTTGCTGCAGCCCCTCGACCTCCCCTGCTGCCCTTTCTCTTCCCCCTCTCCGGAACCACTGGCCTTGTTTTTGAGCCTCAAACATCTCAACCCCTTTTCTACCTCTGGTCTGTGTATTTGCTGGTCATTCTGCTTGAGATGTTTTCCCCTGGCTGTCACGTGGTTGATTCCTTTTTACTCCTTAGGTCTCAGTCTGCATGCCATCCCCTCAGGCATTCTTTCCCTACTACCCAGTCTAAACCCTCCACTCCAACTTCATTCTCTAGCAAAATATCCGTTTATTAACTTCCCATGTATTTTATTTATTCATAATGAAGTTGATGCTTTCTCTGCTGGAGTGAAGGCCCATGATGGCAGAGGCCTTGTCTTGTTCACTTGTATCCACACTAACAAGCACAGTACCTAATGCGTAGTGGGTGATCGGGGGGCATTTCTCAGCCATATGGATGAAAGAATGAATGACAAGGAGAAGGTGGCATTTCAGGCGGGAAGAACAGCAAGAACAAGGGCAAGGAAGGGAAACACACACATTTTTTTGTATGTGGAATAGAAAGTAGAGCAGACTGACAGAAGCAGAGTATACATGGGCAATGACGAGAAACAAGGGTAAACAAGTCAAGTACAGTTACTAATGCAACGAATATCAAGATTTGAACTTCACACCTGCTAAAGTCTAAAAATTGCCAGGACTCAATAGCAGGTGTAAGAAAGGAAATAGTGATTCTAAAGCCCAGACAGTAATGAAGCATAATTTAGTCACTATATATAGTTATAAAATTAAATACAGTCATATGCTGCATAACATTCATTCGGGCAACACCCGACCACATACACGTCTGTGGTCATATATTTTTTTGAAATTTGATTCTTTATGAGCACTCTTTAAATCCATGTTTGTAAACATTTAACACAGGAAAAGAAAAAAAACCCACCTCATCATTCTTAACCCAGGGGGTAGAAGCAGGACCTATAAGAATGGGGTTCAAGATGGGGCTTCCTTTTTAACCTCTGCATGGCTCTTGCCCCGGGGCACAAACTACTTTCAAAGGTTGGTAACCTAGACCTGTGCAGCATCCGGGGCCTGCTGAGTGCTGGCCTCTGTGGTAGGGCCCTTCTCTGAACTTTGCACCCGGCACTGGTGGTCATAGTCAGCCAAGTTCATGACCATCTTGGCTACATTCTTCTGGTGATAAGGCTGCCCAGACATCAAGATCGCGGCCTGTCTTTGTGGTTCAACCTATTCACATGGATAATGGTCTGCAACACACGCTTGATATGCGGGATGTTCTCTCCACCAGGACCGAGGATCACTTCCACCAGCCAAGCCTCAAGGTGAACTCTATATGGTATACAATATGGTGTTCACACAACATCCAAATCACATAGTGTTCTATATCACAGAACATATCATGGAGGTTAAGCAATGCATAGCTGTGTTTGGAACTAAACAGTTTATGTAAGGAAATTATAAAGCAATTTTTGGGGGATAGATATCTGGATGTTGGGGAATCATCTTCTATAAAAGAATTATACATAATGATCAAAAAAATTTTAGCAGATACTTCGTATCAAACAGTAGAAAAGTCTGCTAAACTTGCTTTGAAATTATGTCATCCCTTGACATATATATCAAAATTTATACAAACAAGATTATTGTTTCACAGCATAGTTTTCAAACTTTGTAGGATTTACAGAATAATATAAAGTTTGAAAAGATGTATGTAGAATGTAATGTGTCAGCATTGCTGATGAAAGATCTGTTAATGCATGGGTGCGGTGGAAACGAGACAAAGGCCCTAGTTAATCTGTAATTTTCCCTCAAATTTGCTCTATTTGGAAGAAGATGAGAGAAATAGTAAAATTCTTCCATATTCCAGAATGGCATATCTGTATCTTATTTAAGTATCTTTAAAAAAATTTGCCTATTTTCATAACTTCTGTTAGTGGCCCTAATATTATCACATCCTTCAAATCAAAATGTTTGAATAATTTATTATAATGGTAACACAGATATCACAGGTGAATTCTATTCTCTAAAAAGCATTCTATTTTACAAATTGTCATAAATGTAGGAATGTTTATGAAACACTTCACAACCACATTTTTTCTTACCCATGTACTGACTTCTATTTAATAGCATATTCAGATAATTCGTCTTTGACACTGATATTTAAAAATGAATTTCCTTTTGGAAAAATTGCTCTAAATTAATTAGATGACATATTCAATTTAATTTAAAAATATTTATTACATGCTTCAGTGGTAGAATTCTTGCCTTCCATGCGGGAGACCCAGGTTCAATTCCCAGCCAATACACCTCACGCATAGCCACCACCTGTCTGTCAGTGGAGGCGTGCATGGTGCTATGATGCTGAACAGGTTTCAGCTGAGCTTCCAGACTAAGACAAATTAGGAAAAAAGGCTTGGCGACCTACTTCTGAAAATCAATCAATGAAACCCTATGGATCACAACGGTCTAATCCACAACTGATGGTGCGCACGGCACAGAACTGGGCAACGCTTGGTTTCGTTGTGCATGAAGTTGCCATGAGTCAGGGCTGCTTCCACAGCAGCTAACAACATTATATGCCTACTACAGCCTAGGCACTGTTCTTTCTGCTGTGGAAGGTGCAAAGACAAAGGATTCTCTCTGTCAAGGCAATATAGTAACATAAAAAAGGCTGGGTTAAGTTAGCTATTGTCAAAAAGAGCTGGATTCAGGTTTACCGTGAGCTCTTATTTAGCCTCTTACTTAGCTGTGTAACTTGGAGAAAATAGTATTTACTTATAGAGTGACTGCAAGGGGTAATGATGTAAACCCATTGCCGTCAAATCCATTTTGACTCAGAGCGATGCTATAGGACAGGGTAGAACTGCCCCATAGGGTTTCTAAGGCTATAATCTTTACAGAAGCAGACTACCACATCTTTCTCCCATGGAGCGATTGGTGGGTTTGAACTGCCGACCTTTCAATTAGCAGCCAAGCGCTTAACCACTGTACCACCAGGGCTCCTCAATAATGATGTAACGTGTAAAATACTTAACTTGGTGCCTAGGATGAAATAGGCATTCAAAAAAAGTTAGCTTCCTTTCTTTCAAGACATTTAACATTTAAATATGATTTCCCAGTGGTTAAGTGTTGGGCTGCTAACCAAAATGTCCGAAGTTCAAATCCACCAGGTGCTCCTTGGAAACCCTGTGGGGCAGTTCTACCCTGTTCTATAGGGTCACTATGAGTCGGAATTGACTTGACGGCAATGGGTAAGGTAAGGTATATAAGTTCTTTTTGCCTGATTTATAAAAGTAGAACTTTGAAATTCACTTTTTACATATAAAATCTCATATCTTCAGTTTTTAATAACCCATGTGAAATATTAGTTTTGTAAATGGATCTATATAGTACTCCTAATCTCACAAATGTAGTCAAATCCAACCCCTTTGCAAAGCAGGTTTAAGTCCTCACTCCCTTTCCTTCTTTTTTTCATCTTCTGTTGATGCTAATGTACAATGAGATGCCCTAAAGGCTAGAAACAAGGAACAAGAAGAGGAGACCTCCTGGACATAGAGGACAAAGGTATTTAATTCCTAAACAATCGAGTATTAGTTTTTAGAGAAACGAATAGTTTTCTAGTTCTCAAAAATGGCTTCTTCTATTAAGCAGCAGGAAGCTGAAAAGAGTTCAGGAGAGGAAAAGTTAGGTGAAAAAGGTAAAGCAAAAATGAGAATGAAGGGATTTTAACAGGGATTCCCAAATTTGAATTATCTACCTTGTAATCAGGTATCCCCTGAAGATTCTGTGATTAATATGATTAGGAAACACTGCATTCTATATTCCATCTGGGGAATTTAAAACAAATATTAGCACAGAAATTATATTCTAATTTTTTAGCCTATTAAGAAATCTGTTTAATTCTGCAATTCTCAAATAGCCTGAACACTAAATTCTTTGTTGGGGAAAAATTCTTTAATATCCTGAAGAATTTAATACACAGTGGCACATAATTTGTAAAATGCTGGATTACTGATGTCCCCTTTCTGCCACCAAAATACATTCTTGAGGGATCTTCACATCTTTTTCCAATAGTTCTTCCTGACTCAAGTCATTTCACCAGCATTCCTATTTTACCTTATGGATATGGAAAAATCAGAATTCTTTTTGCTTTTAGAAAGATGAGCAGTTGCAACAGGAAAGACACTTAGAACAAACTCTAATGATCTAAAAAAAAATAACAAATCACATGTTCTAGAAATACTTTGTTCTGCTCCTATACACTCTTGAACCATGTCTGTTGGTTTACTCTCAGGAGGCTAAAGTTGCTCTACAATTTGAGTGGAAACTAGAAATAAAATTGAGTGCCACTTTTAGAGTACTTTTGTGCTTTAACACGAGCCTATCATTACTTCTTGCATTTTTGTTTAAAGGAATGTGATTTCTATAATAATATTGACATTCTGAAAACAGATGTTCCAAAAGGCAGATCATTCATCAAATTTTAATCTTTCACTTAGAAAAATATTTTCACATGAATCCCAGGTGCTCTTAGAAATACTTATTGATAAATCTTAAAATGCTGTAACAGCACAATGGGCTTTACAGTAAGTTCAAAGGAAATTACGGTAATTATTTTGTAGTTAATAAAATATTCAATGGTAAATATTTTTACACATAAAAGGCAGTTCAGAGACTAAGAATGGCTTTCTTTTTTTTTCAGTTAAAAAGAAAATCTGCTCTAAATTTTTATTACGTTCGTTAGAAGAGCTAGCAACACTGCATTCCCTACATCAAGGCTGATAAGCTCCCAAATAATCCACACATATGTACATAAATAAAGGATAGATTATATACATATTGGGAGTCCCTGGGTGGTGTAAACGGTCAGTGCGATCACTGCTAACCAAAAAGTTGGTGGTTTGAGTCCACCCAGAGGCACCTCAGAAGAAAAGCGTGGTGGTCTACTTTCAAAAAATTAGCCACTGAAAACCTCATGGAGCACAGCTCTACTCTTACATACACATCATTGCCATCAGTTGGAAATGACTGGATAGCAACTGGTTTTTCAATATACATATTATATATATATACACACATTTGTATGTGTGCATGTGTATATAAATTATTACGTTTCTAAAAGTATAATGGTTAACAAAATTATAGACCGACCAAGGTCTCATAGAAAGTAGCAAATTAGAAGAAAAAATGTAAATGGCATCAAATACGTACAGTTTATAAATGTTCTAGAAAACATCCACTTTCAGAACAGATACACTCGTTAAAAAACAAAAAACAAAAAAAAACCCTGCTTCATTAGGTAACCCTTCTCCTTTTAAAGTTGTTCGAGAACTTTGTCATGGCATCACGGGCTAAGGTAGATTTCTCCTGTTAAAGCTTTGAACCAGTTTGGAATGAAATGTCTGTGTGCTTTTATTTTTTATGCAGCAGCCTGGTCTTCACCCAAATTATTTCAGTGCTTAGGAGCATGTTTCTCTGGGCCTGGTCTTATCTCCATCTGTGTTGAAAGATGGAGCAATTGAAAATCTCTTTTCTCTATGCCACCCCACAGGCTCTCCCACAGGCTCTGTGGGGCCAGAGAAACATTAGCCTTTGTTGGGTTTACTGAGCTGAGCTAAATTAAGCATAGGTAAAATAGAAAAGATTTTAGATTTTCAGTGTCATGCACAAACAAACACCCTTCCTTATCTCAAATCTGTGGTTGATAAGGAGTTTTCTCTGTGTGTGCACCTTTTAGTGGATTAGAAAGCTGTCAGTGAATAGCTACCATGGCTAGCAGGCAATAAAGAAGGTATTTCAATCTCAACAATTCCAAAATGGAACTCATTATCTTTCCCCTAAAACTCCCCTTGTGTTTCATAGTAAGGACAACAAACTATTGTCTTAGAGTCTCAAGCCAGAAATCTTAAGGGTTTCCTTTGACATTCCCTCTGCATCTATATCTGCTCACTGTGCTTTACTTGACCTATATCCAGTCCATCTCTCAATCCCATCCCCATTGCACCACCCACATCAATTTCCAACTGCTCTCTTAGGACAGTCACATGACCGATATCATTGCTTAGAACTGCTTACCTTTCTACCCCATCCCCTGCACTGCTTCCAGAGGCATCCTGCTAGAGCATGTATCTGTTCATGAAGCAATCCTGCTTCATTTTTTAATAGTTCTTTAAACAGCATGCATAGAATTATTACTATATGCCAGCCATTGTACCAAAAGCTTTGCAGGTATTATGTTGTTTACTCTTTATAACAATCCTATGAGATAGGTACAATTATTGTCTCCAGTTACAGATGAGGAAAGTAACGCATACAGAGTTCAAGTAAATTCTTCAGGGTCACTGGGATAGCAGGTGGTGGAGCCAGGGTTCATCTCACTTTATCTGATGCTCTTAATTACTCCGTTATAAAACCTTACCTCACTCTGGCTCCTATATAACCCTCCAGCCTCTTTTGCAGGGAGCTGGTAGACTGTGAACTTCTCAAATTCAGTGATTGTACATCAAGGGTCAAAAGCCTTTGAGCCTGTGGGATAGAATGTAATGTGAGAGTGCAGGGTCTCCCAGAACCTGCCACCTCTCCTCCAAATAGGCGTATCTTTTATGGCCCATGCTCCGTAACGGAAGTTATCTTGATCTCAAGCAAGGAAAAATTATCCCAATAAGTGCTGCAGAACTTTTGATAATACTCTGCTCATGTAGAATGTGCAATTACAAATTCAAAGCATTGCTTGCCAGATATTAATCACACACTACTCATCAACTCTGCCTCAGCATCTCTTTGCACAACCCATCCATGAGCAGCACTTGATGAAGGTTAGATGGAGTAGTGGCAAAAAGACACAAATGCACTGGCAGAATACCTTGGGCTGTAGTTGTCATCATAGGTTTGTTTTCATAGGGACCATTCACCTGAGTGGTTATACAACTTATAAGAAGAACTAGTCATATGAAAAAAAAAGAAGAAAATGTTAGATATTGCTAAAATTGCCCTGACATACTCCACATGCACTGTGTAATACATATTTTATTGTTATTCCAGGAAAAGACCTTTTAAAGGAATACATAAGCCAACAATTATGAGGAAGAGATGTCTCCTTCTTAGAGATAGTAGGAATGTCAGCTCTTTGCTGCTGAAGAGAGGATGGACAGACCCACAATGGCATGATTGCTGAAATACACATCGGAACAGCCAGTGGCCCAGGCTGCTCCTCCTTCCATACCTGTCAACAACAGAAACCAGACACAAATGCCTCCGATGCAGAGTTTTGTGTGATTTGAGTAAATTGGAGGTCCTTGGATTGTGTGTACCCACTGTTGCGTTTCTGCCTAACAATTGTCCAGATCCTGACACAGAAAGCTTTGCCGGAAGAAGGCTTGGCTCGTTGGCACTGATGATCCAATCGTTAGGACTGGTGCTCAGCTCTAAACTGCTAGGTTCTGATCTTTAGTGCCTAAACCCACTTCTCATTAGAAAAATTTAGGCAGAAATTCAACATTATTATCTTGTTTAAATTAAATTGGAGAAATTGCAGGGCTCCAAGTTAATTGGGTCTCGGTATAATGTTAAAGATATTTCAGATCTTTTTTGCTTGTTTTTTTGGCCACTTACTAGTATTATCTTAAATGTCTTGCTGTCAATACAATTTATTGAAGTATGTGTGTGTGTGTGTGTGTGTGTGTGTGTGTATGTGTAATGGATGTTTAGATTTCCCTGTTAAAAGAAGGCTGCTTACATCATCAAAATAAATCCTTTCAGGAAAAAGAGTATATAATACCATAAAAAGTGATCATTGACAGCTAGTCACTCATTATAAGAAAGATGTTATTTCTGAAATTATCAAATAATGTAATTTAAAAACCTATCCTTCAATTTGAAAGTACACTTGTGTATAATTTGAGATTACGTCTAACATTTAAAATGACATAGAGGTGGTTTTTTTAAAAGCCACTCTAAACATCGTATAAATATTCTTGAACTTGCCCAGAGCAGAAGTATTTTATTAACGGTATTTAATAACATACACAAATATAACTACAAATTTTGAAAACACATATCCCCCAAAGCTACAGTTAACCAAAAAAAGAAATCCTAACCCCTAGCATTTTTAAACCTACTGAAAATGCTGTTATAGTAGTTTCTGTCTTTTTTTTAAGATGGCCTTTAAATAAATACATGAGTCACTTAAGGAAGGCTTTTACTTGAATTAAAGTGATAATTCTGCCAGAACGTCAGTATAATTAATTTGTGGGTGGCTAAATTAGGGATTCTGGTTTATGTATGCATGTATATATTTTACCCACTTTATTGCTATAATTAGAGAAGCTTTGGGTTTATCTTGAAATTGTGCCTTGTCATGAAATATCATTTCTACATGCTTTTATGACCAGCCCTACAGCATACTTTTTTAATGGCCACATTGGGTGGTTTAATGCATGCATCAATTCAGCCTTCTTCCTACAGCTTCACACACACACACACACACACACACACACACACACACACACACACACACACACACACCCCCCTCCTTTATACTTGTTTCTTTCACAACCCTACAATCTTTATCCCTAATATTATTATATTCTTCCCATTTATCTCAATACCTTCAATGTCAAAGACAGAATAATTTTAGTCAGTTTTATTTCCAGTAAATTATTTAATGAAAGAATCCAAAACACTGTGCCTTCAAAATCTCAGCTCATTTATCCTACCTGCGCCGAGAATGGAAATAGCTCAATTTCATCAACAAATACATTTTACTAAAAACGAGTGGTCTTACTGTGTAGAATGTGTCTTAAATGATGTGTCTCAAGGCACAGGAGGGCATCACAGCAGAACTGGTGCCAGCTGAGTAACTGAACTGATGAGTGTCAGGAGACAGGAGAACCCAGACCACATATGGGAGATTTCTGCATTTAGAGTGAGAACACCGAAATGGGGAGCAATACCACCGAGCGTAACCTCTAAAAGTTCAATGCAGCAAAGTGATAAAAGAAAAAAGTTTCACATGAGAAGTAATGCTATGCTAACCATTTAACTGATGTTAAAATACTTCAGCAGTCATGCTTGGCCAGCTGTCACGGTATTAAAAACAAATGCATTTGTAAAAGGTGGATGACTAACCATTAATATCTGTACTCCGAAATTAAAATAGCAGAGGGTGCTAAAACATTTTCAACATTGCCTCCTAACATGAAGACAAAAGCATCAGACGGAAGAATTCTTATGCTATTACACTGTGCGTGTTGCTTGGCTCGTTAGCATGAACTCCATCCACCTTTTCCATCCCTCAGTAATAGTTTTTTTCATAAACTATATGCATTTTTCACCCACTGTTCTGAGCACAAAGGGATCACATACCACACTTGCGGCAGCCTAAATAAAACAGCAGCGCAGTCTTCAAAAAGGGGAACTTGGAATTACAAATCTGCGTTCCTAATTCCTCAACTTCAAAGCAAACACTGATCGCCTTGTGAACAATGCAGTGGGGTTAACACGGTACATGTCTCCCAGGCTCCGACGTTTAAGTGCAGAACGGAGACGAATGAATCGGCAAACCTGCTGCAGCAAAGGATGCAGACTGCAAACAAACCCAGCAGCTAGGAGGAATTCGGACAGCTTTCACCTACCGGCATTGTCCATGTCTCAGGAGTGGCGAGGCGAGTTCTGTAGCCTGGCAGCTGGGAAGCGCCGGCTCTTCTTCTCCTGTCTAATGAAGCACCCTGCCCTTCTGCTGATTATCAGCCCTTGCTGGCACACAGAGCATACTTCATGCACTGTCTGCAGGAGACACTGCCAGGAAATTTATATCTCCAAGGATGACAAACAGCCATTAGCTCCATTACAGGCCGATTAAGAGAGACTGAGCCTATCAAGTGGATACTTGAATCCACTGGGGTTTTCACCTCTGTTCTCAGCAGAGGAGAAAAAAAAAAAAAAAAAAAATCACTGCAATGTTGAGTGTGCTGCACATTTCAGCAAAGAAGTACACATGCTGTGCAGAACACAGTGCTTTCCAAAAGGTATCACAGCAAACATGAGCAGGAAGAGGCATCGATCACTAAAAGGTAAAAAGGAAGCCTTAAAAATAAGATAAATTATCATCTCTTTGGGGCTAGTCGAAATGTAGTCCAACCTTTATCACAGAGATGACTGAGTGAATGGGCAACTTTTCCATTTAAAATGTAAAGTTTTTTTTATTGTTTGTTCGTTTAGGGGGGAGCAGACAGTAGCAGATAAAACATTTTAAAATAAAGGTTATATTTAATATTTCTGCTCTAAATAAACACTAAGAAGCTGAGTATTGCCATCACATTTTGTTTATGTTTTCCCATTTCTGGTCAGAACCTCTGCCCACCTATCCTAACACAGACATTTAAAGGAATTTCGTGCAATGTCACTAATAATACAAGGAATAATTGTCAAAAGAGGTTGAAGGATTTTATAGTATGTTTCAATCTACAGCCACCTAAATAATGAAAATCTGAGGATCAAGAAAAATGCATTTAAGGACACAGGAAAAAGCATTTCTCTTCTTTTAATTTGGCTATGTAAAGATGACCCTCAGAGACACAGGGGCACGGGATGACGGAGTGCAGAAGAAATTATGCGTCATGCCCTGTGGCTAGTATGACATTAGAATCTGGGGACAACACACCCCCGCGTTTTCTGCATTTTCTCAGATGTAGTAAAAAGATTTACAATAGCCTCATTTGACCTCTGATACAAGGAACTCACAGAAGAGTAAGGCTTGACAGGTTTTCTATTTTGACATATTTTCCAAAGACAGTTCTTAGCATTATCATTCCCTAAGGTTGTTAAGTTTGAAGTGCAATTCATTTATGAACCATTTTGTACGCCACTGGAATTCCTAGTGACAACCCACTTGCAATTATTTATAATCTAGTCTCCCATCTCAAAAGCTTTTAAGTTTTCTGCTTTTAATGTATCTTCAGGTTTTCCTATATATTTGAGGTTTCTTTATGTTTAAGCAAAACACTTCATTTATGTTATCAGTACTACACAGAAATGCTTTCCTTCAAAATAAACAACAACAACAACAAAAAAAAAACACTTCAATTTTGCTTAGTGATTTTGCCCTGAGATTCTAGCTCCACTATTTTAACTCCGTCACACAATTTTGAGGGTTTATTCCTCTATTAATTTCAAAAACCATCCTTTATATGTTTCTTAAAAATTGCTTGGATCCCATCAGACTGAAATCCTTGTGGCATCCATACTTCATCTACTTGCCCTGATTAAAACTGCTAACTACCCAGAGTAAGTGTCATCTGTGGAAAATCTAGGACAAACTAACTATTTTTTTTTATAAAAAAGAAGAGTTAACAGGGAAATAGGTAAGAAAAGAGAGAAAGAATATATCATGAAGACTTGAATTTTGGTAAGGAGCTAAGAAGTGCCATCTATTGGGAGAGCACATTGACTAATATGAATATATGTACATTGGCTCTGTACACAGTTCAAAAATGTGACTCTCAATTATTTTCATTAATACAGTAAGTCCCTAAATAACAAATGGATTGTGCTCCAAAACTCTGTTTCGTTGGTGATTTGAAACATATTGTTTTTCATAAGCACCAGTTGGGTTCCAAGAACAACTCATGAAACTCTCTGTAACTCATGATGTCATTTATATAAGATCTACCATCCTTTATACACAATTCTAAACTCCAGAAAGTTCTGGACATCCTATGTTTTCTTTTTTAGGTTTTAAAATGCATTTGGTGTCATTACCTGACTTGAAGTGATGTGAGGCTATTAAATCTACATTTACCCCATGTCATAGACTGAATTATATCCCCCCCAAAATGTGTAGGTCATGATCCCCAGTATTGTATGATTGTGTACCATTTTGTAATCTGATGTGATTTCCTTATGTGTTGTAAACTCCATCACTATGATGAGGTTGTATGTGATTTCCTATGTGTTGTAAACTCCATCACTATGATGAGGTTATACTGATGAGGTCTACAAGATTGGATAGTGTCTTAAGCCAATCTCTTTTGAGATATAAAAGAGAGAAGCAAGCAGAGACACATGGGAACCTCATACCATGAAGAAAGCAGTGCCGGGAGCAGAGAGCATCCTTTGGACCTGAGGTTCCAGCGCAGAGAAGCTCCCAGACCAAGGGAAGATTGATGACATGGACCTTCCCCCAGAGCTGACGGAGAAAGTGTTCCCCTGGAACTGATGCTCTCAGTTTGGACCTATAGCCTACTGGACTGTGAGAAAATAAACTTCTCTCTGTTAAAGTCATCCATTTGTGGTATTTCTGTTATAGCAGCACTAGTTGACTAAGATGCCCCACTTGGAGTGAATAATGTTAATGTTATAGATTATAAGACTCTATTCCAACCCTGCTGGGGAGGATACACAATATATGGTATATGTGCTATACTCTCTTTCTAAAATCCAAAGATTCTGAATTTTGAAACACACCTGGCCCCAAGGGTTTCAGATAAAGGGCTGTCATCCTTCAGTACATTTCTGCAATTAAAACCATAGAAAGTAATCCTTTATACTGCTTTGCCACAGGATTCTCTTAGTTAGGAACTCATTCACTATCCCTCATGCATCCCTGACCAATGATGCAAGAAATAAACGAGATGGCAATGCAGAAAGACATCTAGAAATACTAAAACTAATGCTGAGTGTCTATCATGAATAAGACTTGTTTAAAAACTCTGCCTAAATCGCCAAGCTCATATCTGCTTCCTGTCTCCCTGCACTCCCCACCAGCACCACCCCTGAGCCTCCTCTACCCCTACACAGCATCAGAAGAAGGCAATATAATAAAGAAAAAGTACAACAAACAGAACATTTCCTTCAAGCCCCAGGGACAATCCACTTCCTTCTTTCATTTAATTCAGATCCACAATTAATATGCTCTAGCTGGGGAGTTGCTGAATACAAAATGTTCAGAATTCCTGTATAATTGTCTTAGAGATACTATATGGCCTGGTGGCACCATCAGTAAGCCTGATGTTCTACATCAGGTTTCTAAATATGGGTTTAATTTCCATTTTTATTAATCTTCCCACATGTATGTTGTTGTTAGCTGCTATCAAGTCAGTCCCTAACTCATGGTGATCCCATGCACAACAGAATGAAAAGCTGCCCAGTGATTGGTTGCAGATCAGACCATTGTGATCGATAGGGTTTTCATTGGCTGATTTTTGGAAGTAGATTGTAGGCCTTTTTTCCTAGTCTGTCTCAGTCTGGAAGCTCATTGAAACCTGTTCAGCATCACAGCAACACGCAAGCCTCCGCTGACACACGGGTGTTGAATGCATATGTGCTGCACTGGCTAGGAATTGAACCCAGGTCTCCACACATGGAAGGCAAGAATTCTACCACTGAACCAGCACTGTCCTCCCTTACATGTATACTCAGTCTTCTTCAGGGATTTGAACTGGTTCTTCCCAGTTCAGTCATGGATGAGGAAGCAAAACTGGAATAAAAACAAATTTTTAAAATTTGGGTGAACCAGAACAGGAATTGGAACAGGAAAAATTGCAGGTCGAAGACCTGCTAGATACTTAATCTTCCTCTTAGAAAACAAGTGCAGCCTATGCATTGCATAGCAACCAAATCTTTTGCCCATCAGATTTTGAGCAGAATTGGAAACAGCAGGGCCCTGCTAAAAAATGGTGGCTGACTGCGCCTCTCTGAATGTGTGTCACTCTCCACAGTTCTGCCAATAATCCAATCTCATGCATCAGGCTCCTGAAAGGGTTCAGTACACCTCTTCAGAGTCTCCCATTCCAGGGCTGTGACCTGTAATTTTTCCCGTTCTGGTTATCATTCCCAATTACCCAAATTGTAAAAATTTGGGTCTGTTCCGGTTTCGCTTCATCTGCCATGACTGAACCGGTTCAAAGCCCTGGTTTTCTTAGAACCAGGCTAGTTTGCTTGAGGCTAGTGGTAATTTGAAGCACCTGCATCCAAAGTACTCTCAGTGCCATCTCATCTACAGAAAGAACCTCTCGCCATATGGTTTTTAAAGAGATTGTTTGCATGAGGTTTGTCGCAAGATGTTTGTGACTCCAGGCTTGACTGACAGAGGCAGCAATGGTAAGGCTGCCAGTGGTGTCCTTCTCCTTTAAATTTTCACCACATGCTTGGTACTCACCTGTCATTATCACATCATTCTCCAAAAAACCCTCTAAGCATCTCTTCTCAATTTCAAAGAAGAGAATGTTTTGGCTTCCTAGAAAAATTCTTATTTTTCAAGGAAAATTTCACATTACTTCTTAACTTTCCTATGAGATGGTCTCATTTGTTTGGGACACAAGTGCCCCAAGAGCTGGTGGAAATAATGTCTATTCTGATTGAAATTCAAGCCTAGGTGGACTAAGAGAAGTTCAAATGGATACCATGGTGAACAAGGGCAGGAAACACTCTCTGAGGGGCTGACCGGCTCCAGAAGCAAAGGCTGGAAATATCATAGTTTAGCTTTCAGAACAAGGGGATCAATTGGAATTCTCTACAAATGAAGACTCTGTGCCTTAGGATGAAAAAGTTAAGAGAGTGAATTACCCAAGCAATTCTATTGCTTGGCCCAGCAGATCTACTAGACACGCAGATCAGCCTATCAGACCTTCTTGACTTTTTTGCTTTCTGATTCAGCCAAAGAAATACATAAATACTGGAATATTGACTACCAATTACATGGTAGTCAAACTTATGCTCAGTTCTCCTGGAAATCATTTCTGAAAACATTTTGACCACTAATTTTACAAGAATAGCTATTGTATACAGTTTTGATGAACAAAGTGTTGGGATTTATAACTCTCCTATGTACTAAACCAAATCCTTGAACTATTAAAAAAAAAAAAAAGTTCACAGGAGGAAGTTTTGCAACAGATTGTATTTCTAGGAAGATCTGGGCAAAAAAAAAAAAGTTAGACAGTTATTTATCTAATGCTCTCCTATTTGGATTTTAGGACAATAATTACTTGACATGCCTATGTTTTAGACCATTCCTAACCATTCTCTTTTGAGATTTCTCTGCTATAGTAAGGAATCTCTGGAATTGCTTATTAACATTTGCTTATTTTCCTACAGAGCCCTGGTGGCGCAGTGGTTAAGAGTTCACCTACTAACCAAAAGGTTGGCAGTTTGAATCTACCGGCTGTTCCTTGGAAACCCTATGGGGCAGTTCTACTCTGCCCTATAGGGTTGCTGTGAGTCAGAATCAACTCGATGGCAACGGGTTTACAGTTTTTTAAATCTTCCTATATACAGGCAGTCCCCAGGTTAGGAACATCTGACTTACAGGACAACTCATACTTGCTCTTTAATGTTATGTAAATTTGCCCTCACTTTGAAATGACGGAACCACCCCTACTCACAACAAATTCTTCATCACAATCACCTTCACTTGCTGCAAGTGCAGCTTCTAAATCACTGAAAAGGCTTCAAGCCTCTTCTTGCACTAACTGAAAACCCGTTGCCGTCGAGTCGATTCCGACTTATAACGACGCTGTAGAAGTTAGGCTAAATAAGAACTATATGCACCTGTTCTGACTTACCTACAAATTCAACTTAAAGACACAGTTAGGAACGGATCTCGTTCATAATCCGTAACTCGGGGACTGCCTGTACACAGTCCTTGGGCTATGCCTCTGTTCTCACAGACTCAAATAACATCTTCATGCAGAGGCCATGGAACTTTTTCAGCATACTTGGAACTTTCCCTCGTCTCTAGACCTTAATGAAGCTATACCCATTAGATACTTGTCTTCTGACAAGTTTGAACTTTTGGTCAAGGTGGCTTGGGGAGTCCATGATTGGACACCATCCCCTCTGCTCCAAACACATGGCATGATAGATAAAATGATAGATAAGTGATAGCTGCAGTCAAAAACTAGATAACCATTTCCATTCATTTGAAAGAAGCCAAAGGCTCAAAACAGTTTTGAGACTTAGCTGAAGCCTGCAACGGCAGAGGCTGGGGGCCATGTGCTCTGATGCAGTGATGGGTTTAAAAGAGCTCCACACGAGAAAGGAGGGATCCAAGCAGCCTCTCTGCTTGAATAGGGCTCCCCTCCTCAAGAAAGGGGGTTGGAAAAAATGGCTGCTGACCTATTTACAGGAGCTGTGGCTTTATACAGCCTAGATGGTCATGGGGAGAGATAAATTCCCACAATCGTGAATTAAATAAGCTGCATGCTAGCTCCCTGGCTACTGAGTCTACTGTACCTGCCCAAAATAGAGCAGGAGCCTCAAGATGTCATTATAAGACCTGGTGGCACAGTGCTTAAGCGCCTGGCTGCTAATCAAAAGGTTGGCAGTTCAAACCTACCAGCCGCTCCACAGGAGAAAGATGTGGCAGTCTGCTTCTGTAAAGATTTATAGTCTTGAAAATGACATGGGGTAGTTCTACTGTGCCCTATAGGGTCACTATGAGTTGGAATTGACTCAACAACAAAGGGTTTGCTTTCTGGTTTTCTAGCAGAGGAACAAGGTAGAAGCAACTACAACCATAAAATGTTAGAATGGGAAAGAGAAAGAGTAAAAAGCCAAAACCAAAGAAACAAAGAAACAAAAATGACCTTCCACTCCAAACGAACGCACAAGCCAGATTCCAAAATATTTTAACAATGTTAATACTATATAAGAGCAAGTAAATAAAACAACCAATCAAATATGATTGCAATCTTGACAACAGCAATGTTATAGAAGAGGATGATAAAGATTTTTTTAGTATGTATGTTTTTTCAAAGAGATAAGTATGACATCTATGAACAACAAATAGGAAAATATGAAATAAAAACAAGTAGATAAGAATAGAAGGATATGGAAAATAACCATTAGGAAATTTTGGAAATGAAAGAGATAGTCACTGAAAAAAAAATAGATGACTTTTTAAGTCTAAAGGGATTAAATGAACTGAAAAATAGAGTTAAGGCGTTCTCCCAGGATGGATTATGGAGGGATAAAGAGAGAAGAAATATCTAAAGAGCAGTTAAGAGACAGAGAGACTCCTGAAGTCCACCCTTCAGCCAAAGATTAGACAGGCCTATAAAACAAACAGTAAGACACGTGAGGAATGTGTGTGTTAGTTCAGTCAAGTATACGAGACCAAATGGGCAACACCTGCCCAAAAGCAAGAACGAGAAGGCAGGAAGGGACAGGAAAATTGGATGTATGGACACTGAGAACCCAGGGTGGAAAGGGAAAGGGGGAGACTGCTGACACATTGCAGGGATTGCAACTAACGCCATAAAACCACTTCTGTATACAATTTTTGAGTGAAAAACTAATTCGCCCTGTGAAGTTTCACCTACAACATAATTAAAAAAAAAAAAAAAAAAGAGTATAGCCAAGAAAACCCTTTGGAGCAGCTCTACTCTGTAACACATGGGTTGCCAGGAGTCAGAATCAACTTGATGGCAACAAGTTTGGGTTTTTGGTTTATATTTTTAAAAAATTAAGGACAAACACTAAAAGAAAGGAAATAATTTGGTTACTTAGGACAACAGTCTCTTAAAATGGATTGAATGCACACCAAGAAGGGTACAAGGTGATCCACTGGTTTGAGGGAAGAAAATATTAGTACTTCTAACATTCATTTTTATATAAAAGAAAATATTAAGCAATAATATTTAATATACAGTTTTCCATGGTACTTGCACTTTTTCTATATGTCAGGCTTGAAACATACAGTAAGTAGTTCCATAACATGAAGTTGACAGTGGTACTCTCACTTGTTTGCTAGCTGACAGCATAATGTGATATATGGTATCTATGTATATAGGACATTATCCATGTGGTTGATCTGATTAAAAACAATTTTAACAGTAGGAACTTTATGAAACTTTGCAATGAGCTGATGAGTGACCAGGCAAATGTTTTGTAAACAGAGGTTTATTGGTTATCTTTTGTACCTTAAAGGCTGTCAAACTTAAAGATGAGTTGTCCGTTTTCCTTTTACAAAAAGCAAGTGTTCAAATTTATTGACTGTTTCTGTGATAAAGCAATGGCTGTTGGTATTATGCTACCTGGTTGATAATTAAAAAAAAACAAAAAAAACACACTTATTCTGTCCCACCAGGGTAAGGATGATGCTTTAACAAAAAGTGAGAAAGTACAGCTTTTCAAAAGGAATTTATACACCAAAGAGAGCATGGAGAATTGATGTTTGGAAATGTTTCCATCATCATGTGGTTTTTTTTGTCAAAATGGGTATATTTCATCCATAAAAACTTACAGCACACTTAAAAAATTAGGAAATTGAATTCTTTATATGGTTTTAAAAACTTCTAATTTAAGTTTCAGTGGATTTTCAATCCATTTGCTAAAAAATATAAGATGCAATAAATACTGATTAGTTTTTAAGAATAACCAACGTCAATAGGAGAGAAAGCAATTTACTAGCTGAATTTCAACCAAGAGCTTTGCATGTAAGGTAGATGGGACTGAAGAAAGAGAATCATTGGCGAGTTCAGTCAATAATGCACATGTCCAACGAGATCTCGTTTTCAACTCTGATCATCATTAAAACCAGGTCTCAAAGTAAACTCACTGAGAACAGAACCATGCTGTTTTCTGAAGCATCAAACCAAGATTTTAAAAAGTCATAAAGCATAATCAGTTATTGCCCATATTAAAAAATTAATAATTTAATAAAGACATTTTGTCTTATTAATACAATAAACTTTTAAGTTATTTTTGAAATATTGCTTATTTCACCTTGATTTTAGCCTTAGAAAAGTCTCTTTTTTATGCTACATAGTAAATGTGATATATTATTACAGTAGTTCAGGTATTTAATTTCTAATTAATAAATATGCATACAATGAAAAAACATGCTAATTTTTTCCTTTTACTGATGGGATGCACAAAAATAAGTTTGGAGACCACTGATTTGCCTACCAATTTTGTGCCCTGCTCTCCAGCCATCTGCAGCACTAACTCCTTCCACCAAAACTCTGTTCTCTTGACTCTACTCTGCTATTATCATTATTTTTTAGGGTCCGCTGCTAGTACCACAGGTCATGTCAGTATACCCTTCTCTCTCTGCTGGTCACTGAACTCTCAGGCACATTTACTCTTCTATTCAATCACTGGATCACTTTCCTTCCTTCATTCAAGAAACTACATCATTCTCACCTTCTCTGTTAAACCTTCCCTCGCAAACCAGAGACACCTGAAACTTCCATCAGGCAACTTTCACTCACCAATATAATCACTACTTGGCTTGTTCATACGAACATGTTACTTAATGTACTTTTTATTTCATTGTGAGTAAACTTCTTTGTATTTATTGTCATTATATATTTTTTTCTAGATTACACAGACCCAAAGGAAACCATTATCTTCATTTATTCTACCAAACCAAATCCTTTGCTGTTGAGTCTATTCTGACTCACAGTGACCCTGTAGGACAGAGTAGAACTGCCCCACAGGGTCTTCAAGGCTGTAAATCTTTACAGAAGCAGACTGTCACATCTTTCTCCCATGAAGCGGCTGGTGGGTTCAAACGGATGACCTTCTGGTTAGCAACTGAATGCTTTAACCACTGTGCCACTAGAGCTCCTTCATTTATACTAGAGCATGGGAATAAGGTGTCAGATGATCTGGGTTAGAGTCCTAATTTTACTCACTATCTGGGTACCTTATGCAAGCTCTCAGTGCCAAAAGGCAATTGGTACCAAGATAAATGCAGGGTAACCAGTCCCAGCTTTGCCTTCTGAGCGATCTCTGGCTTGTCCTTTTCCAGCTCCCTCTTTCAGTCTCAACTCCTCTTCCAAATCCATTCTCTCTTCAAACACTCCCTTTAACTCTCACCAGATCTCGTGTCTCTGCTTCAAAGAAGAGAGATCATAGGAGCAAACTCTATTTCACAAACCCTTGCCTCAAAATGCAATCCAGCAAGGGTTTCCTAAACTTATTTCACCTAGGTCTCCGTCTTTCATTGGTGTAACTAGTAACTCCTAAAGAACCAGAGTTCATCTGATCACATTTTGGGAAAGGCTGATTAAATAATGGGTATTTATCCCATATTTTTTGTCTGAACATTTTGGGCACTTAATGTCAATTGCTGTTGTTGCTACTGTGGTATAAAGACAGCAGTTCTCCAAGAAAGTGCCCAGTAGGAGATCCTAAACACAGGATTCCCTCTTCAGTCACAAAAAGGAAAGAATAGGAATGTATTTCCCTTCAACAATACAAAAAAAGGTTTATGAGGATAAAGTACCACCTGGGACCCTGGAGTACAGATGGACAGCAGTTACCAGACAATCGATCTCAAAGGGAAGGTACTGGTGACTCAGTAACTAAACAGAAATGGAACGATCAGAATGCAATTAAAGAGAATGTTGACACATTGTGAAAAATGTAACTAATGTCACAGAGCAATCTGTACAGAAATTGTAAAATGGGACCTAATTTACTGTGTAAACTTTCAGCAAAAACAATAAAATATTTAAAAAAAGAAAAGAAAACTAAACAGAGTCATTGGTCCACCTCAGAGAAAGGAATAAAATCAAACTTAACAAGGTTGTCATGGATTGACATGTGTCCCCCAAAAATGTGTGTCAACTTGGCTAGGCCATGATTCCCAGTACTGTGTGTTTGTCCACCATTTTGTGATCTGATGTGATTTTCCTATGTGTTGTAAATCCTACCTTCATGATGTTAATGAGGCAGGATTAGAGGCAGTTAATGAGGCAGGACTCAATCTACAAGATTAGGTTGTATTTTAAGTCAATCTCTTTCGAGATATAAAAGACAGAAGCCAGCAGAGAGATGGGGTACCTCATACCACCAAGAAAGCAGCGCCAGGAGCATAGCGCGTCCTTTGGACCAGAGATTCCTGCACTGAGAAGTTCCTAGACAAGGGGACGATTGCTGATAAGGACCTTCCCCCAGAGCCGACAGAGAAAGAAAGATTTCCCCTGGAGATAGTGCCCCGAATTCGGACTTTTAGTTTTCTACACTGTGAGAGAATAAATCTCTGTTTGTTAAAGCCACTCACTTGTGGTATTTCTGTTATAGCAGCACTAGATAACTAAGACAAAGGTTGTAGACAGATGGTCCTCCAAGATATAAAGTACGTTTAGTCATCCTAATAAAACCAGTAAAACTGAGAATGCCCTAAGAAACAAATCCTGACATCTAAATGGGATTTCTTGGGTGTTAGTATACATAGTGCACTTTAGCCCCAGAACTGTACCCCAATACAATAGTGAAAACACACTTCTGAGAGGGGAGCTCAGCATTGACCTGCCCTGAAAAAAACATGTCGGGAAGCTCTGGAGGTTACAATGAAGATCAACTGATCAAACACTCTGACTACCAACCTCTGCAGATCGACGGTCTCAAGAAGGCCTTTCCCTAGATTATTCTGACTTAGGGAGATCACTGATCTGCTTTCTAACTTCCCTCCTGGACCTGTAATCCACAGATGACACCTGTATCTGAGTCTCAAGGTCAGGGGCTATAACAGCAGCTCACTTTTTTTTTTTTTTTTTAATTGTACTTCAGGTGAAGGTTTACAGAACAAATAATTTCTCATTAAACAGTAGTACACATATTGTTTTATGACATTGGTTAACCCCACGACATGTCAACCTTCTCCCTTCTTGACCTTTGTTTTTTTCTGGTAAAAATATACATAGCCAAAGATACACCATTTCAAAAATTTCTACATGCACAGTTCAGTGACATCGACTACACTCTTCCAATT
>NW_004443938.1:28666926-28694573 GCF_000243295.1 Trichechus manatus latirostris
AGCTTTCCAAGGAAGCACCATATCATTTTCCAAAGTGGTGGTATCATTTTGCATTCCCACCAGCAGTGCATAAGAGTTCCAATCTCCCCACAGCCCCTCCAACATTTGCTATTTCCAGTGTTTTTGATTCATGCCAGTAATGCTGGGGTGGCAGCTCACATTTTTTGATCATTGACTATTTGCCAGATATTGTGCCTAACAAAGGAGTCCCTGGGTGGCACAGAAAGTTAAGGTTTGACTACTAACAAAAAGACTGGTGGTACAAACCCACTCAAAGGTACCTTGGAAGACAGGCCTGGCAATCTGCTTTTGAAAAGTCACAGCCTTGAAAATCCTATGGAGCAATTCTGCTCTGCCTACATGGGGTCACTATGAGTTGGAATTGACTCCATGGCAATTGGTTTGGCTTTCGGTTTGGTGCCTAACAAGAGGATTGAGTTTGGTACTATCATTATTCCCATTTTATGGGAACTGAGGCTTGGAGACGTAAAGAAACTTGCCTCAAGTTGCACAGAAGGTTTGGTGGTAGATCTGGATTCAAACTCAGGTCTTTTTTTATTGCAGCATCTTCACTTGTAATCTCTGTGTTCTACTGTATTTTTCAGGAACAGCAAGGCTCAATGTGTGGACCCAAATTCTTTTCATAAAATCTGATTTTGTTGAACTCCTAACTTTGATGTCAAAGAATACTTTATTTTAAGCCTGCAAGTTTCTGCCTCAATTTGACTAGTAAAAAGTTTAAAGTGAATCTTTTGTGCATTGGCAAAAAAAAAGAAAAAAGAAAAAACCCCACAAAAAATTCTTGGTCCTCAACTTCTAGCTACACAATAGTGTTGGCATGAAACAGAAGAATTTCCACTTGTGAAGAACATTGAGATGTAAGCATCTATTTCCAAGAGATAGCTACATTTAGAAATTATTTCTGAAGGGAGACTAAATTATAAATTTATAGATCAAAGCAGAATGATATATGCTTACCATTATCCAGATCAATTTATTTATCACTTCAAGGATTTTTTTAAAATAGTTTTCAGGAACCTTACATACATTTCATTATGGCCAATGCTCAAAAAATTATTGAGTCGGCAGCAATATAACCAGGTCACCAGAATGTAGAGGAAGGCATCTGCCTGATTTGGGCTGAGTAATTGGCAAAGGAGAGCTCCTGACATCACCCATCAGCCAGAAGGTGACCTGTTGCTTAAAGGGAAGTTATAGCTACTTGTGGATGAATCTACTGTTATAAAACCAGCAAACAGAAGTAAAAACCTGGTTCATAGAATCTACTCCAGGTATATATAGCCTCAATGAGTTCTCTACAACAGTCACCCAATAGCTGAAAGAGTGATGTGTGCCCAACCAGAGAGAAAGTTCCCATCAACTGACAGATGGCTGGCAAGTGCAGGCTGCCTGGTTGGGGACAGCCTGCCACCCATTCTCACAAAGGTAATTCTCTCTAGCAGGCTTTAAGAAAGGGTCAGACTACTGTTTTCTTAGATGAGCAATCAAGGGCTGCCACCTGGTCTAATCAAACCCAGCCCACTGACAAGATCATTTTAGCCAGGCCAGCCCCTGAAAGATTTAGACAAGGCATGTGCTCTCAATTAGCTAGAGTCCCCACCACTCCCTATTACCTTACACTGAGCTTCCCACACTTACATGATCTGCCTGGCTCCTGAAAGCATTTGTGCCCAAATCATCAGACTCCTGGTTCTATAAATGAAGGGTGGGATCTTTTAATTATCTGTACAGCATGGGAAGATGGAAAGGTTTAAGGTGGACCTTAGTGAGCTGTTCCTACCAGCTGGCCAGGGAAACGCACTTTGCAACCAGAAAAGTTCCTGCATGGGATACTTCTTTGGGATTCACCAGACAAGGTGTCTTGGGCTCTGAATGACTTCAACTTCAATGGCTAAACCTTTTTTTGGTAATGAGATGTTTGTTAAACTAGATAATTTTTCAAACATGTATTCATTATCTGTACTACAATATATAGTCTATGAAAGCTGGGATTATATCAGACTTCCTCATAGCTCCTAGACCAGTACTGAGTAGTCAACACATGTTTGTAGAATGGACATATGGCCAGATAAATGATGGATGAATAAACAAACATTGTGGGCTAGGCAAGGACCATTCTTACTTTTGGCCATTTCACATTTCACCAAAAGAAAAATCTCACCGTGCCTAAAAACTATCACTTTCTTTCACTCGTTCACCAGTTTCTACCTAATCACCTTAAATAGTCAAATGAAAATTTAATTTCTTCCTACAAAAGAACACTTTTCCATCTATTAGCAAAAAAGTGGGTGTGATGGTTAAGATTGTGTCAACTTGGCTGGGCCACGATTCTCAGTGTTCATATGTGATCACCCCCATGATGGGATCTACTGTGAATAGCCAATCAGTTGAAAGGGAGTTTCCTTGGGCATGTGGCCTGCATCCGAATATAAGTGGACCTTTTGGCTTTTGCCTACTCTGGATCCTGCAGCTGGCTCCTGTTCATCTGACCTCCAGTTCTTGGGACTTGAGCTAGTGGCTTACCTGCTGATTTTGGGATTCGTCATCTTCACAGCCTATGAGCAAAAGCCCTGCTCCCCAACCAGCCAATTTTGGGTTCACCAGCCCCTGCAGCTATGTGACTCAGGAGAAGCCTCTATCCTGATCCACAAACCTGGGGTGTTCTAGCCTCTACAATCACGTGAGCTGTTTTCTTGATATAAATCTCTCTCTATGTATATTTATATGCTTTTCTGATTTTGCTTCTCTAGAGAACCCAGCCTAAGACAGTGGGTAAGTATTAATACCTAGCCTTCAGATTAATTGGAAAAATAATTCTTTTTTACCATTCTTCTTTTATCTCCTTATTCAGGCACTCATTGAAGAAAGAAGTGGAGGCTACTTGAATATTTTTTATCAGCCAGATACAAATCTGTGTATAGATTACCCTCTGTACAGAGAGGGTAATCAATAAATGCCTGACTGATATAACTGGGGACTAATTATACTTCTCAGATTTTTTCCATTACCGTCATCACTCTAAAGGCAAGATGAGATCTTATCTAAGTTTAATTACTAGGGATTAATCCACTATGTTTACTATTCACACCACATAAAGATAGATAGCTTAGGCATTAGTGAGCCTAGTATTGGCCATCCTGAATGGGAAAATCATATGGTCTACTATGCCAGAAATGAGAAACTGAAGAGGAATGGTGTCACATTCATTGTCAAAAAGAACATTTCAAGATCTATCCTGAAGTACAACACTTCAGTGATAAGACGATATCCATACATCTACAAGAAAGACCAGTTAATACGGCTATTATTCAAATTTACGCACCAACCGCTAATACCAAAGATGAAGAAATTGAAGATTTTTACCAACTTCTGCAGTCAGAAATTGATCAAACATGTAATCAAGATGCATTGATAATTATTGGTGATTGGAATACGAAAGTTGGAAACAAAGAAGGATACGTAGTTGGAAAATATGGCCTTGGTGATAGAAACGACACAGGATACCACATGATAGAATTTTGCAAGACCAACAAATCATTCATTGCCAATACCTTTTTTCAACAACATAAATGTCAGCTATACATGTGGACCTCGCCTGGGTGGAATACACAGGAATCAAATCAACTACATCTCTGGAAAGAGACAATGGAGAAGCTCAATAACATCAGTCAGAACAAGGCCAGGTAGAGGATAATATTAACCTTGAGTAAAAGAAGTCACATTTAACCATTGAGTGAAAATGTATGAGGCCCTCACAACTTACCTGGAAGCCAATATTGTGTTTCAGTACAACTGATTAAATCAAGGTGAAAATGCAAAATCACCAAGGAACCCTCAATCTGTTCAGATTCCTTAAAGCAAAGGAACAGCAAACAGCTCACTGGTGGCATTTCTTTCACTTCTCAGGGGCTGAAGTGAATAATGTCTTCCTGGAAGTCATTCCTTTCCTGCCTACAGTGGGATTTTCCGAGAGAAAAATATACCTACTCCTCACTTATCGACTCTCTCATTATCCAACATTTCACATTTATAATAATAAAAAAATCTACTATCCAACTAGTTTGTGTATTAATGATGTATGCCTGGCAGTAACGAATGTTGAGGTGTGAGGTGAGACTAATGCTGCTGTGATGGTTATGTGTCAACTTGACTAGGCCATGATCCTCAGTGGTTTGGCAGTGTGTAATTATGTAATTTGCAGTTATGTAATGCAGTCATCTTCCATTTTGTGATCTGATGCGGTCATCCTCCATTTTCGCATAATGCTGGTTTTCACATAACAACCTGGTCTTTGGAACCTAACCATGTTGATAAGTGAGGAGTGGGTGTAAACATGCTCTTCCACAATATAGAGGGAGAACACAGAGGAGGAAAATGCATACCAAGAGTAGAAAGAAAGATTCAGAGTAGAGAACAGAAAGATGTGGCCTTGGCATGGACACTGGGAACAAAAGCTGAGGAGGGAAAGATGCAGAGTGAGCAGTGCTGACCACAATGGGAATGCTGGTGCAGGGCACGATGATGGGGAGATGGCAGAAAGGGGGACAAGGAGAGGGGGAGACAAGTGAGTTCACAGGATTTGCCGCAAGGGCTGCAAAGCCCTAGAAACAGTCTCATAGTTGGATATATGTTTCTTCATAGAAACTCATAGTTGGATGCAGTGATTCTTCTAGAGAGAGTTGGCATTTCAAAAACCACTCATTTGCTGAAAACCTACTTTACTATTTACTCAAAAACATTTATTGTAAATATTTATTACAAATATTCTGCTAAAATCTAGGGATACAAACATAAATAAAACACAATCTCTTTCCCAGAGAATCTCACAGTCTGGTAAACTGGGAGCCTTTGCAACAAGAATAATCACCATGAAGTAAACCTTCTGAGAAATGAAGACCGGCTTAGTTTCTATTCCAGTTGCTTCAAGTTGATTACAACTCATGGTGACGACAAGTGTGTCAGAATAGAACGTGCTCCAAAGGGTCCTCCCCCCGCCATAGGATTTTCAATGGCTGATTTTTCAGAAGTAGACCACCAGGCCTTTTTTCCAAGTGCCTCTGGGTGGACTCAAACCTCTAATCTTTTGGTTAGAAGCCAACCATGTTAACTGTTTGTACCGCCAACTTAGTTAGCCACTCCCGACTTGGAAAACAGAACATGTGCTAAAAAGATACCAGGTAAAGACTGAGAGAAAAAAGGAATAGAGTAAAACACAGATCTGGCTTGCTGGGGATAAGGTCAATTTTTTAAAAACCAATTATCAGGATTCAATTGCCATTTGTATAGTGCTATAAAATATCTCTAATTCATCTGTAATTTAAATTACTGAATAAACTGGATAATTAGCAAATTGTATAACTTTATAGATACCTGCAAAGTCAGTAACTCTCAAATATTCCCTTATTCTTTAAAGTGTCCCCATTAACTATTGCTTATATCAGAAATAGCTTGAACCTTAGGAGAAATGAAAAGGAGTGTGACAGGAATAAACTCAACCTGAGTGAGTCTACCTATAACCAACCTACTCAGTAGACAGGCAGGGAGTAGGAAAAGGTTGCAGAATTCATGTTAAAATAGTAACATCAGCATGTAATGATTCACCAGTATGTTTATCTTTAGAGGCCTAAATTAAGTAGAACATTCTGGCAACATTCTTTTTTCTTTATTCTAACAGCATTCTTTCTCTCTGAAAAAGAACAAAACAACCTAAACAATCTCTAGCTCTCTTTCACTAAAGCCTCTTCTGGGACTGGAACTAATGTAGAACTTCGCCTTTTTCCTTGAAATGTGGATAAAATTTTACATTTGTAATTTAAAATGTAGGCATCGAAAGACTATACATGGCCGGGAGCTTTCAGTTTGCATTAGTTTATCAAGGCATTCTATGGCTTTGGCTCTTGGCACATCTTATAGCTTGCTCTGTGAAAGTCTGAATTTAAAATGTTAGCTCATCAGTCATTTGAGCCTGGAAACATTTAAATAATTAAGCTCCAAAACCAGTCAGCATGGCAGAGTGCACACGACACTGGAGCTGTCCTGGGCTTGATCTGCTCTGCTCCCACAGACTTGAAAAACCCCCCCAGAGCCGAGTGAATCAAGGCACAAATCCGTTTCAGTTCTATGCTAGAAATAAAGTTTACAATTGCTTTTAAAAATAGACTATCAAAAACCTCTCGCCTATACTCCTTACTTTACCTAATTAGCCCTTAATGTGTCACCTGACATATTTGCCTTAGTTCCTATACATTTTAGTGACCATCACCTAACTGGACTTATTAATAAGCAACATCATTTCTTGTCCCTCTGTACTTTGCATCAAATGCGTCACGCCTTATGAAGGTTTCTAAATTTGTTCTTACTATAACCATCTAAAATAACCTTTCTTCTAAAACCCTGATCTCAAAATGTAACAGAAAAAGACTGATTTGAGAAAGCAGTATGTTATTCATAAAATCATTATGTAATGGTTTTCATTTCACAACTTCTGCTCTCTGCTGATGTGTTTGCAAAGAAGCTCTGCTGCCGCAAGCTGATTGGAGAAGGGTGTCCCTGTGACGTAAAATGTCACTACAGACCTGATTCACCCCTCTACCGGCAGCAGCCGCCAGCAATCCTGTCCCAGTTAATGACAGCAAAATAGGGCCAAGTATTTTGCAGCGGCTCCAGCCCAGTCTCCGTGCACACAAGCAGGAGCCAAACCCTGTTTGCCCAGGAACTCAGGCTGTTGGGCTCCAGGCCAATGGATGGCAAGTCCTAGTGGAAGCCCATGTGCCTGCCAGACTTCTAGGCGAAGGCCAGCACTGAGGTGGCCAGGCTCGGGCTTACTCCCTCGAGCATCATCAAGTCGGGGCTTTTCCTACTTCCCTTCCCCAAGTACAGTCATGACACCAGTCTTCATTGAAGAGAATTAGCGGTGTTCAATCTATGCCAATCCCTGTATATTGCTTCCAAAATGCACACAAGAGTATTCTCACTGGTTCTTACACCAAATAGTTAATCTTTAATGGCTATTCAGGTGCACTGCTGTCAAATACACAAATTTATTTTACAAATTCATTCAATCAACACTCACTGAGCTTTGACTTAGGTCGGGCATCGAGCAGGGTGATGGGGATTCGACAGTGAGGAAATCACAGCCTGGCTGAGGAATCACACAAATGCAACGTAGATGATTTAAATCTGTAGTCCACCCATTGCCATTGAATCAATTCCGACTCATAGCGACCTTATAGGTCAGAGTAGAACTGTCCCATTGAGTTTCCAAGGCTGCAATCTTTACGAAACCAGACTGTCACATCTTTTTCCGATGGAGCGGCTGGTGGGTTCAAACTGCTAACCTTCTGGTTAGCAGCTGAGTGCTTAACCACTGTGCCACCAGGGCTCATAGATTTGTAGTAGCATAGATAAAATAGACAACTATGATATCCTTTTTTAAAAGCTAGGATTACTTTAAAACCAAAACCAAACCAACTTCCTTTCAGTCAGTTCAGACTCATGGCTACCCTATGTGACTACTTTAGAACCTCCAGTATACAGCAGGGAGGACTGTGGTGCTTCAGTGGTAGAATATCAATTAGGAAGAAAGGCCTGGCTATCTACTTCTGAAAAATCAGCCGATGAAAACTCTATAGATCACAATGATCCCATACGCAACTGATCATGGGGATGGCATAGGACCGGGCAGTGTTTTGTTCCATTGTGCATGGGGGCCAGTGTGATGGCAGCTAACAATAATAATACACAATAGAGAGAAGAGAGAAAATGTCTGCACTAGAAAGACTGTCAAATATAATACCATGGGGAAATGGGTGATATTGCAATAGAACTTATATATCACCTTTACCTTTTTAAAAGGAGCTGACATAGGTCCTGGTGATGCAGTGGTTAAGAGCTCTGATGCTAACCAAGAAGTCGGCAGTTCAGATCCACCAGCCGCTCCTTGGAAAGCCTATGGGGCAGTTCTACTCAGTCCTATAGGGTCGCTATGAGTTGGAATCGACTTCACAGCAATGGGTGTGGCTTTGGTTTGACATAGGTGAAAGTGTCTAGCACAGAGCCTGCTACATGTATTATTTCTCTGTAAGCTCCTTATTTTTGGATGAATGAGTAATTTAGCTAAAATTTAACTAGTTGATGTAGGAATGCTGTTGCAAACCATTTAAGTACTGTAAGTTTATAACATTATTAACTTTCAGTGTAAACAGTTATAAAGAACTTCTATAGGACTTCTACAAATAAAATTAGGTTTTACCAAAATTTCTACACATTTTGCCTTAAAAACGAATTCTCATTAAAGGTATGAAAAGAATGTGCACATTTGTACCTATAATTCAAAAATAAACGTGTTGTGTTGTTAATGCTGAGCTGAGAGCCTCTCCTATAATTATTTAAAGCAGAAATGAAGATATGCCAATAAGCTGCAAGAAATTTAAATATTATTTACCAATCATCCTACTCATCCTTCAGGTTTCAACTGAGATATCATTGTTTCTAGAAAGCCTTCCTTGACCTACCAAGACCAGTTAGACACCACCACCGCTCTTCCCATGAGATCCTGTTCTGTCATCATCTTAACACATCATAAGCAGCTCTGGTGGCGCAATGGTTATGCACTAGGCTGCTAACTGAAAGGTCACCTGTTTGAACCCATCAGTTGCTCTGCGGGAGAAAAGACCTGGCAACTGCTCCTGTAAGGATTTCGGCCTTGGAAACCCTATGGGGCAGTTCTACTCTGTCCTATAGGGTTGCTATGAGTCCAAATCAATTCTACAGCACACAACAACACCTTTCATATGTTACAGCTATCACCTGTGCACTGCTCTGCATCACCCACAGGGTCTCCTGTGAGGACAGGCCATAATTTTCTTTGAATTCCCAGCATCTCACACAGTACCTGGCACCTAGCAGGTGATCAATAAATACCTGTTCAATGAGTTAAGTTTATAAAATATATACATACATACATATTTATATGATACAGTTTCTTTTCTCAAATACATAACAATCTCTGGATGAGCTGGAGATTTTTTTTAAATTTTATTGTGCTTTAGGTGATAGTTTACTGCTCAAGTGAGTTTCTCATTCAAAAATTTATACACATATTATTTTGTGACATTTGTTGCAATCTGTGCAACGCGACAGCACTCGTCCCCTTTCCACCCTGGCTTCTCCATGTCTATTCTTCCAGTTTTCCTGTCCCTTCCTGACCTCTCGTCTTGCCCATTTGGTCTCGTATATTTGATTGAACTGAGAAGCACGTCCCTCACATGCGTTATTGTTTGTTTTATAGGCCTGTGTAATCTTTGTCTGAAAAGTGGGCTTTGAGGGTGGCTTCAGTTCTGAGTTAGCCGGGTGTCCAGGGGCCATAGTCTTGGGGATTCCAAGCTAGAGATTCTTAACAGAGCTAACTTGTATAACACAAACAAGTGAGAGAAGTAGAATTGGTTAAGTTCTAAAGATGGCAGGGAGGCTTTCTAGAGGTGTTGGATAGACAGAGGCAGGGACATTACAAGGTTAAGAAAAACACCGTAAGCAAATTATCAATCAGAAAAAGGAACAAGTGTTTGGGACAAGTCAAGGGATAGGCCTGAGCAGAGTATTATTGGCTATGTGAATAGCGCCCCCTGAAGGACAAGTCCAATGCAAATGGTGTCTTTCAGAGTTATGATTTCATAAAGGCTCTGGGTAGAAGCAATCTGTCTCAGTTAATTTGGGGTTCTCTACCTCTACTCAGGAAACCCTGGTGGCTAAGTGGTTAAGAGCTACGATTGCTAACCAAAAGGTCAGCAGTTCAGATCCACCAGGCACTCCTTGGAAACTCTGTGGGGCAGTTCTACCCTGTCCTACATTCTCACTATGAGTCAGAATCAACTCGACGGCAACGGGTTTGGTTTCACCTCTACTCATGCTTATCTTTCCCTGGAGTTGGATAAAGTTCTGGAGAACCTGTTGTTGTGTTATTGTTTAGGTGCTGTCGAGTCAGTTCCGACTCATAGTGACGCTATGTACAACAGAATGAAACACTGCCCTGTCCTGTGCCATCCTCACAATCGTTGTTATGCTTCAGCCCATTGTTGCGCTTCAGCCCATTGTTGCAAACACTGTATCAACCTACTAAGTAATAAATGATATACTGGAGGCCAGAGTGTGTGTGTTGGGGTGCGAAGGTCAGGTGAGGGGAGGGGGATCATCTTACTGTTGGTGTTATCCCGGCCTGGCCCTAACATTTGGGGGATTGGGGCAAGTGTGCAAAAAAAGTCCACATCCATATGTCTAAATATTTAGAAGTTATAAACCAAGCTAACAAACTGTTATTTAAAATATGTTCTATTCTCCTACCGCGACAAATATATATTCAAAATGACCTGGACCATGGCAGCACTGAGAGCTGGCCTCTGGCCTCTGCTCCTCGCCTGAGCCCCACCCAGCTTTGTCCCACACTATGAGAGGCTACGTGCACATGTGTGTGGACACCCCAGCCTACGTACCCACTTTGTCAACACCCCCCACAAACTGCCACCCCTCTGGTCCACCCTCACCTTCATGATGAGGATCTAGGAAAACGGCCCAGGGGGCTTCAGAAGTGGGCTGAGTGCTCTTAGGGCAGGAATTCCAGGGCCACAGGTACCCAAGGCATGGCCTAGGAAAGGGGGTCTGGGCATGAGGTGGGCATATTATTACCCTGTCCCTATGCCGTCTTGCCCTGGAAGGTGTAACTTTAAAAGGGGCAAAGTGGTGTCCAGGGCAAGGGTCCCTCATGCCTGAGTCTAAGGGCAGTACTGGTGGTCACCATCTATCTATACTGGCATCCTCTGAGAAGTCTTTACTCCTACTTGCTCTTCAGTGGCCTCAGGCCAGAGGCCCATGGAGGTCACTGCTGTAACATGCCTCCATCCTGAACTTACAACCTCCTCAGCTCTGCAGCCTCTCTTGCCAGGCTGCTCTTGGGGTCTCAGTAAACATTCTGCTGCTCTGCCATAACTCCAGGCTGGGAAAGGCCAGTTCTGTGCCCTGCTGGTCTCAGGAGCTCATTCTCTGCTCCTGGGCCACACTGGGGCAGGGAAGTTGATGACACTGTCTCAGCCACCAGCCTAGAATACCATGCACGTTTCCTCTTCTTTCTTAACATGCTTGATATAGGTCACTCCAGAGTGTCCTAAGTGTATCTGGGTTTTCCTCCCTCCATGCTATCCGCAAGGAATTCTTCCTAAACTTTTATCTTATGCAAGACCTAGTCTTTTTTTTCTTTTTTAATGATTACAGTTTTATTACAGCAAAAAAGGATACAAATGACGAGACTCAGAGGGTGAGGTCACGAGGGTTCTCAGCGTGGAGCTTTTATTTCCCACAGGACACGCTACCCGTCTGCACCACAAACAGAAAGCTCATGGAGCTTCCATGTCCACAGCCTTTACTGGAGCCTCACTACATAGTCATGATTGATTGAATCATGTCTCCCTCCTCTGAGTCAGTTGATATCAGGAGGTGAGTCTTTCTGGCCAGGCCAGCCTCCACCCAATAGGTGCCTCATTAACATAAACCCTCAGGTATAGTCTGAAGGCCTCATTAAAGACACTTCAATCACTGGGGAAATTCCAAGGTTTCTAAGGTTCTCTTTCAGGAACGGAAGATCAAAGACCAAATTCTTTGCATAAAGTCAAATTCTTTACCTCACAGACCACCCCTGGTGTTTGGCCATAGTTCCTTCTATATGCCTAACATTCGGAAGAACTGGATCTAGATCAAACAGCAGTAAGGGGTGGGGGGGAGGAGTAGACCTAGGTTTTTGAAACTCAAAAGTCAAGATGTCATGGTTCTCTGCATTTGGCTGTCATCCTTTCCTGAGGACATGAATGTGGAATGTTCTAGCTGACTAGGCTAAGGGAAATATCACAGGGCACAAGAATTATAGGGAAAAAAAACTGTATTACTATTTCAAAATATTGTCTCAAATTTTATCTAAGTATTATCACAAGAAATGATGTCCTCCATCTACAAATATAATTATACTGGCCCCTGTCAGTAGGATATAAATGTTGAGTTTTTTTCTGATAGTGGGTAGGAATTTTTCCTGTTCATCCACGGTCTTGGACAAGCTACCTAATGACAAGCAGCAGCACTGGCCATCTGGGGTGGGGACAGACTGAGGCCCGATAACTAGACAAAACTAACTGGTCCACATGAGGACGTCATAACCGACAGTTCTCGTGACCTAAATTTCTTTACCACATTAACCTCAGTCAGTAAGACACAGGCTTTTTCTTTCATTAGATCTCCAAACATAATATACAAGATAGCTTGTTCCTTCCTGTTGCTAAATACATACATATATACATACATAGTCATCACTCAACTCCTGGCATGGTATTTAAACTTAAAAAGTTGACTGAATTGTGTTTGCTTGGCAGTGTTTTCCTTCTCTTCTTCAATAGCACCCACTTGTGATCGCAAATGCCTATTTACTGCACAATCCAGGATGCTGTAATTAGCTTTCTAACACCAGTTTTATATTAAGGCATTTAAATAATGTGGGGGAGGTGAAATGCTGTGTTCCTCTTGATTAGTGTCTTAAAATAACAGACTTAAGCAGTCGCATGCTGATAGACATTTGCTCCAAAAGCGCATTTAAGCACAGCGATTGGCATTCTCCTCTGCACAATTCAACCAGAAGCTCATCAGCACTTGCATGAAACGCTATTATGTTTTCATCAATGTAGATCCTCCGGCTTCATGGTGGTGAGGTTCTGAAAGGCGTCCACATCACATGGACATTTTAATGAATGGTAAGACCAAATACAGGGAAAATACTAAAGTAAAAATCCATTTCATAATAAGACTTTCAGATTTTAATGAATGTAAGACCACCAAAAATTCCAGTTCTTATGTAGATCAAATTTACTTTCACATAAGTGCATTTTCTTTCATCATTTAAGTACAGGCATACCAATTAATTTTAAATTCTGCCATCATGAATATTAATTGTTAAGCACAGAGTTTTAATGACTGCATTCTCAACACTATAAATTCACTCATACCAGTTTCAAATTATCATCTAATGGCCAAGAACTCATGGGGCACAGGATTCAGCATAGGATGGATGTTTTTAAGTTCCCTCATATGCTATTCTGGCCTAGAGCAAATGGTCTGGGCTTCTTTGCACTGCAGTTAATCCTGTATGAAGCAAAACTTATTACCCAGTTGTTTTTAGAGAAATTGCTTTGATTGAGAAGCTACTCTATGCTTCTGATGATAGTATATGCCTATGAACTCCAGCCCACCATGAACTTGTGGGTTTAAAATTATTTCTCCCTGTAATTATAAATAAGAAGCTCTGGTCGTGCAGAGGCTAAGTGCTCAGCTGCTAACGGAAAGGTCATTGGTTCGAATTCACCAATCTCTTTGCGGGAGAAAGATGTGGCAGTTGGCTTTGGTAAACATTAACCTGTTGCTGTGGAGTCAATTCATAGCAACTCTCTAGGACAGAGTATAACTATCCCATAGGGTTTCCAAGGTTGCAATCTTTACAGAAGCAGACTGCCACGTCTTTCTCCTGTGGAGCACCTAACAACAACAACAACATATCAGATGTGGGTTTAATATCCAAAATAAAGAACACCTGTAACTCAACAGCAAAAAGACAAACCACCCAATTAAAAAATGGGCAAAGGACTTGAACAGGTTTCTCCAAATATTTGTTGAGATGATCATATGATTTTTTTTATCATTAATATACTTAGGGGATGAATTTTATTAATTGGTTTTCTAATATTAAGCCTAACTAACTTCGGTAATAAACTCAACCTGGTCATGATTATTATATTTTTAAATATATTGCTGAGTTAGGTTACAAACATTTTTTGGAATTTTGCATCTACTTTCATGATTGAGATTAGTCTTTCACTTTCCCTTCTCATGCTATGCCTGTCTGATTTCAGAATGAGTTGGGATGTATTTTGTCATTTTCTGTAATCCAAAATAGTTTGTGTAAGATTGGAATCACTTGTTCCTTAAATGCTGAACTGAATTTACCAGTAAAATCTTCTGAGTCTGGTGAAACATTTTTAATCACTGATTCAAATTAGTTCATGGTTATAGAACTATTCCATTTTCTATTTCTTCTTGAGTCAGTTTGGGTAAGTTAAGTTTTTTAGGAACACGTACATTTAATGTTTTCAAGTTTATTGACATCATTGCTTGTAATTCTCTTATTATCTTTTATCCTCTGCTGCCTCTGTATGTACGCTCCTTTTTCACATCTAATATTGTTTTTTTGTGCTTTCCTTTTCTCTCTCGTGAATCTTTCCAGGGTTGTCATATTCATTAGTCTTTTCACAGAACCAAATTTTGGCTTTGTTGATGCTGTATTATATATTTGTTTTCTACTTCATTAGTTTTTACATTTATCTTTATTATTTTTTCCTTCTGCCTCCTTTGGGTTGGTCCCGTGAAAGCCTTACTCATTTGGGACATCTGGTGTAGTAAGTAGTTTTCAAACTCTGCTATGCAAAATTCTTCAGCAGTGTTTTATAGGCTACTCTGGAATGTCACCCACCCTCACCCCTTTCTCAGCTGTTTTAATCAAAGCAGTTTCACTTTTGTCAGTTTTGCCTGTAGGACTTCCACAAAGTTTCAAGAAAATGATTCCATGGCTAAAAAGAAATTTTCTTTAAAAAATTTGAAAACTACCGAAAGGCTGGGCCAATGAGGACAGGACACTTACATTTTAGTGCTTTTAGATACTTATATTTCTTTTGACAATGTGCTGAATTATTAAGTACCAATTTACAGCTAGGGAAGTCTCTCCACATTTGTCAATGCCAGAACCCTTCTAAATTGGGATTCTGTAATTCCATCTATTTATATAAAATCAATTATTTTAAGTATAAAAAGGCTTTAGATCTTTTGCTGCCAGTAACATTTAAAATTTGTGCTGAGTATTGGACTAATTTTTTACTTTAAATAATCCTCTGTGTAGAGTTCCTATAGGATGGATTTGAAAAAAATAGTTTTTCTCAGTTTCAGAACAGACAACTCTTGTGCTTTCAAATATCTCATTAGTTTGTTAAACATATCCATGAAAAAGTACCCTATCTTTTTTTTCGATAGACTCCAGACTTAATCTTTTAATCTAATCTTACGTGAGGTATTAGCAGGCTTTGGGTACAATTGATCCATTATAGATCATTGCCATAGACCAATTCATTTTACTACGAGATAAGTTAAGAATAATGTCAGATTATATTTTTCAATACAAAACTTCAGACAACATTAATTCATCTAATATCAGCCTTTGATTCCATGGACAGAAATAATTGATAGACTTACCTATATAATATAATCTGGCATAAAACTAAGTCTATAAGTATTTCTTTAATGTCTTTATCATATTTCAGTGCCAAAAATTAAAGTGTGGTGATTTCTTAGAAAAATAAACACTCAAACGCTATCTAAGTTGCAACCTTTTTTTTTTTTTAGCACTTGCAGCTAAGTAATTTGATTTAAAATTTAGAATAATTATCATATCTTTCCACTATGGCAAATAGATGATTATCTGCCTTCATGCAGATGATGTGGATTTACTGTCACAAACCAGGAGCAGTAATTAGCTGAACCTGCTAGCTAATTACCATCATAAAAAAGATTCAACAATGACAAAAATCTCAATTGCTGGTTTAGACAGGCAATCTTTAATATTGTAGCATATGGTGATAAACATCATTGAATATGTGCATACTTCTAGTACATGTGATGAAGATGTTTTCCACTAATACAGTCTGATGAACCCATGAGGGTCAAACTCACAATTAGACATAACTGTGGTTTGTTTGTTTTTAGCTGTGAGGTCACTTGGTACTATTTGCCCTTAAAATTATCCAAGAAAAAAACTTATCTTCCATTTTATATGATGTAGAAGGCTAGGGACTCATCCTAGTAGATGAGAATGTTCCTGAGGTTTTTTTTTTGTTAAAAAAAAAAAAAAAAGTTTGGCCCTGCCATGAAGTGCTAGCAGCCCAGCTTAAAATTCCCTACTGCTGGGTTCATCCACTCCCCATTTAAAAGTTCTGTGCCACATTAATTCCATGGCTAATTCTAACTTGAACTAGAAATTACCTAAGAAGTCTCTTTCTCCCGCATTGTTTTGAGGTGCTTTGGGGTCAGTCACTCTTGTAATTCATTCACTCACAAATACTACTGAGCACCCATCAGGTGCCAAGCCCAGTGATAAACTAGAAAAGATCCTTGCCTTCACAGAGCTTGCTTTCTAGGCTTGGTTAGTCTTATACAGAACACAGCATTTCCAGGATGACACCATCAGATTCCTGTATGGTTCCCTGTGCTGCTAGGCCCTGCTAAGCATGAGGATCTAGTAACTCTGTTTTTGAACCTAATCCCCTACCCCAACGCCCTGGGTTAACAGTGTACCTTGTTCCTTATTTTTGTTATGTTATCCTTGTCCTGCCTGGTATCTGTTTCTGCTTTGAGCTCAGATTTTTGCCTTGGTTAAATCAACCTTAGAAGCAAGGATGGCGAGACTTCATCTCACTTACTTTGGACATGTCATTAGGAGGGACCAGTCCCTGGAGAAGGACATCATGCTTGGTAAAGTAGAGGGTCAGAGAAACAGAAGAAGAACCTCAATAAGATGGATTGACACGGTGGCTGCAACAATGGGGTCAAACATAGCAATGATTATGAGGATGACACAGGACCAGGCGTTTTGTTCTGTTGTACATAGGGTCGCTGTCTTAGTTATCTAACGCTGTTATAACAGAAATTCCACAAGTTGATAGCTTTAACAAACAGAAATTTATTCTCTCAAAGTCTAGGAGGCTACAAGTCCAAATTCAGGGTGCCAGATCTAGGGAGAAGTCTTTCTCTTTCTGTCAGTTCTGGGGGAAGGTCCTTGTCATCAATCTTCCCCTAGTCTAGGAGCTTTTCAGCGCAAGAATCCCAGGTTCAAAGGACACTCTCTGCTCCCAGTGCTGCTTTCTTGATGGCATGAGGTTCCTCTCCTCTCTGCTCAATTCTCTCTTTTATATCGCAAAAGAGATTGACTCAAGATGCAACTTAATCTTGTAAATTGAGTCCTGTCTCAGTAATGTAACTGTCTATAATCCTGCCTCATTAACATCATAGAGGGTAGTAATATGACGCTATGTAGGATGTGGAGGTCTACCATGGAGCCCAGCAGTGGATGGCAGAGGTCTATGAAGGAGCAACAGTATTGGTGATCACAAAAAACAGAGAAGGAGGCTCCTGTCCCACCGTCCTTGGACTACATTGTCCCCTAGGTTTCTGATTTAATCTGCAAGGGAGGAAGGAGGCCAGTGAGTAGATTGATTGTGGAAGTCTCATCAGTTTGGGCACATGAATGGGAAATGGAGAATGTCGGGGTCAGACTTAGAATAATTGAGAAAAATAAAGTGACCTTCTCTGCACGGTATATATATTACATTATAACATTATATCTATAGTTCTTTCATGGTACCTCACGTGTATCCCTTGTTTATAGTTGTACTCCTTGCACTTTTGCTGAGCCTCTGATTATTTCATATTTGTTGTTGTTTTTAGGTGTTGTTGAGTCAGTTCTGAGTCATAGCGACCGTATTTACAATAGCAAGAAACACTGCCCAGTCCTGCGCCATCCTCATAATCATTGCTAAGTTTGAGCCCATTGTTGCAGCCACTGTGTCAATCCATCTCCTTGAGGGTCTTCCTCTTTTTTGCTGACCCTCTACTTTACCAAGCATGATGTCCTTCTCCAGGGACTGGTCCCTCCTAATGACATGTCCAAAGTAAGCGAGACAAAGTCTTGCCATCCTCGCTTCTAAAGAGCATTCTGGATGTACTTCCTTCAAGACAGATTTGTTTGTTCTTCTAGCAGTCCATGGTATATTCAATATTCTTTACAAACACCACAATTTGAATGCATCAATTCTTCGGTCTCTCTTTCTCACTGTCCAGCTTTCTCATACATATGAAACGACTGAAAATATGATGGCGTGGTGAGGCACTCCTTAATCATCAAAGTGACATCTTTGCTTTTAAGATTTTAAAGAGATCTTTTCCAACAGATTTGCCCAGTGAAATACACTGTTTGATTTCTTTACTGTTGCTTCCATGGACATTGATTGTTGATCAAAGAAGAATGAAATCCTTGACAACTTAAATTTCTTTACCATTTATCATGATGTTTTTTATTGGTCCAGTTGCGAGGATTTTTGTTGTATTTATGTTCAGGTGTAACCCATACAGAAGGCTGTAGTCTTTTACCTTCATCAGTAAGTGCTTTAGGTCATCCTTATTTTTGACAAGCAAGGTTGTGTTATCTGCATATTGCAGGTTGTTAATAAATCTTCCTCAAATCCTGATGTCATGTTTTTCTTCATATAGTTCAGCTTCTCAGATTATTTGCTCAGCTTATATATAAGTTGAGTTAAGTAAGGTGTAAGGATACAGCCCTGCCACATAGCTTTTCCAATTTTAAACCACACAGTATCCCCTTGTTCAGTTCAAGCAGTTGTCTCTTGATCCAAGTACAGATTACGCATGAGCACAATTAAGTGTTGTGGAATTCCCATTCTCTGTAATGTTATCTATAATTTGTTATGATCCATAAATTGAATGCCTTTGCATAGTCAATAAAACACAGGTAAACATCTTAGTTATCTAGTGCTGCTATAACAGAAATACCACAAGTGGATGGCTTTAACAAAGAGAAATTTATTCTCTCACAGTTTAGGAGGCTAGAAGTCTGAATTCAGGGTGTCAGCTCCAGGGGAAGTCTTTCTTTCTCTGTCAGCTCTGGAGGAAGGTCCTTGTCGTCAATCTGCCCCTGGACTAGGAACTTCTCACCATAGGGACCCTGGGTCCAAAGGACAGCTGTTCTCCTGGCTCTTGATTCTTGGTGGTATGATGTCCCGTTGTCTCGTTGCTCTCTTCTCTCATTTATGTCTCAAAAGAGATTGACTTAAAACACAACCCAATCTTGTTGATTGAGTCTTGCCTCATTAACATAACTGCCTCTAATAGTGCCTCATTAACGTCATAGAGGTAGGATTTACAACACATAGGAAAATCACATCAGATGACAAAATGGTAGACAATCACACAATACTGGGTATCATGGCCTATCCAAATTGATACACATATTTTGGGGGGACACAATTCAATCCATGACATTTCACCCTTTGGCCCCCCAAAATTCATGTCCTTGCCACATGTAAAACACATTCACCCCATCATATCATAGCAAAAGTCTTAAATTAACTCCAAGTCCAAAATCCCAAAATTCTTCTTCCTCTGTGAAATCTAGAATACAAGTTATCTGCTTCCAAAGTACAATGGTGCAACAGGCAGGCACAAGCTAGACATTTCTATTACAAATGGGAGAAACTGGAGGGAAAGAAGGGATAACAGGCACCAAGCAAGTCAGCAGAACAAATTACATTAGCTCTCAAGATTTGAAAACAATCCTCTCTTCTCTAAGACTGTTTACACAATAGTCCTGCCGTCCAGACTCTAGGTACTGGCCACAATCTCTGGATTCTGCATGGAGGCCCCTTGGCCCTGTGCTTCAGCTCTGCCTTCCAGCAACTCGGCTCCCTTGTCTTTGGGCGACCCCCTTCTCCTAGTCCATCTGAGTGGCAACTCCACTCTTTGAGACTGAGGAAGCTCTGCTTCCTGTGTTCCTTATCTCTTCAGCTTCTGCCTCCTGATTCCTTGGCCTCTCAGCCCCTTGGGCCTCGCTACCTGTGTCTGCCCTGCTGGGGCAAGTGTTCCAAAGCTCTTTAGCTCCACCAATAAGTGCCTGGAGGCACCTCACTCCGCCAGTAAACTTAGGCCAGAAGGTACTCAGCTCTCTCGCTCTGGGTCAGCTCTAGCTCTATCTTTTATTGGTTTCCTGGTTCTGCTGCTGCTTCTTGCCATCTGCGCTGTCTCCAGCATAACAGCTCTCCTCATATCCTTCTGAGTCCTCACTAGAATTGTCTTTGATGTCCATAATTCTGCCAACAGTTTCTTCAAGGCACTCTCTCTTTTACTATTAGGTACTTTAAAACTCTTCGAGCCTCCATCCGTTCACGGTTTCAAAACTGCTTCCATATTTTAGGTACCTGTTAGAGCAGCACCCCACTCCTCGTACCAAATTCTGTTAATTATCTAGTGCTGCTATAACAGAAATACCACAAGTGGATGGCTTCAACAAAGAGAAATTTATTCTCTCACAGTTTAGGAGGCTAGAAGTCCTAATTCAGGGTGCCAGCTCCAGGGGAAGTCTTTCTCCTCCTGTCAGCTCTGGAGGAAGGTTCCTGTCATCAATCTTCCTCTGCACTAGGAGATTCTCAGCACAAGAACCCTGGGACCAAAGGACGAGCTGTTCTCCTGCCTTGTTTCTAGGTGGCATAAGGTCCCCTTGTCTCTCTGCTTGCTTCTCTCTTTTGTATTTCAAAAGAGATTGACTTAAGACACAACCTAACCTTACAGATTGAGTCCTGCCTCATTAACATAACTGCCTCTAATCCTACCTCATTAACATCATAGAGGTAGGATTTACAACACATAGGAAAAACACATCAGATGACAAAATAGTGGACAATCACACAATATTGGGAATTATGGCTTAGCCAAGTGGATGGATATTTTGGGGGGACACAATTCAATCCATGACAACATCTTTCTGTTATTCTCTGCTTTGGGTCAAGAGCCATGTGACATCAGTAATGATATCCCTTGTTCCACGTCCTCATCTGAATCTGGCTTGAACTTCTGGCAGTTCCCTGTCAATGTACAGCTGCAGCTGTTTTTTAATTATCTTCAGCAAAATGTTGCTAGCATGTGATATTACTGATATTTCATATTTAAGCTACTTAAATTAGTGCTTCATGGTTCTCCCTGCATTTCTCCTCTCTCACTTTTTTCTTTTCATCTATCATATGGTTACCAGATTAATCTTTTTAAAACATGGCTTTTAGATGTCACTCTGGTACTCAAACATTTCCAACTTCTCCACACTGATTAGAGGCTGGCGTTCCAACATCTTAGCCTGTGGTTCAAGGCCTTGTACAATATTTCCAGTATATCCGTTCAACCTCATCTCCCAATCCCCTAAACTGTGCTTCCAGCCAAACTGAAAATTCACCTGGGGCTTTCTCATGTCAATGTCTCTGTTCATTCCATTTCTTCTGGCTGGCGTGATGGTCATGCTTTTTTTTTAATCAAAATCTTACACAACCTTGAACACATATTAGCTTTCTCCTTTCTCCCAAAGCTTTTCCTAACTCCTTGAACCCCTAGGGTTCCCTCATCTTTTCTATTGTTGTTTATGATCATAATTTAATTTCCCTCTCTTACATAATATTTTATTTAAAAATGCTGATGCCTTGACTGTGAGTTCCTAGGGGCAGGGACCAATTTATCTACCTCTTTGTGCCCAAAGAGCCCTGGTGGTACAGTGGTTAAGCGCACAGCTGCTAAGTGAAAGGTTGGCAGTTTGAACCTATCAGCTGCTCTGAGGGAAAGAGACGTGGCAGTCTGCTTTCACAAAGATTTACGGCCTTGGAAATGCTATGGGGCAGTTCTACTCTGTCCTACAGGGTGGCTATGAGTCGGAATCGACTTGTTGACAGTGAGCTGGGTTTTGTGTCTTCCAAGCTGCCTAGCACAGTGTTTTGTACACAGAATATGCTGGAAAAAAAAAAAAAAAGATTGATTCTTCCTTTAACCAGACAATCTACCCATAACGAAATTCTTGGTGAACATAAAACATGATTTTTTAAATCAAAAATTGTTTTTACATTCTATTTAACTTTTCACAAAAAAAAAAGATGGAAATTAAAGGACATAAAAAACACAATCTGATATAGAGGTTTTGTGTTTTGTTTTGTTTTGTTTTGTTTTTGCGATAGAGTTTTAAGTAGCATATGTTGTCATTGTTGTTGTTAGGTACCATCAAGTTGGTGCTGACTCATAGCCACCTTATGTACAACAGAACGAAACACTGCCAGGTCCTGCACCATCCTCACAATCGTTGTTACACTTGAGCCCATTGTTGCAGCCACTGTATCAATCCATCTTGTTGAGGGTCTTCCTCTTTTTCGCTGACCCTCTACTTTACTAAGCATGATGTCCTTTTCCAGGGACTGGTCCTTCCAGATAACATGTCCAAAGTATGTAAGACGTAGTCTCGCCATCCTTGATTCTAAGAAGCACTCTGGTCATGCTTCTTCCAAGACAGATTTGTTCATTCTTTTCGCAGTCCATGGTATATTCAATATTCTTCTCCAACACCACAGTTTAAAGGCATCAATTCTTCTTCAGTCTTCCATATTCACTGTCCAGCTTTCACATGCATATCAGGCAACTGAAAATACCCATGGCTTGTCAGGCACACCTTAGTCTTCAAAGTGACATCTTTGCTTTTTAACACATTAAAGATATCTTTTGCAGCTGATTTGCCCAATGCTGCCATAACAGAAATAACACAAGCATGTGGCTTTAAGCAACAGAAATGTATTTTCTCACAGTTCTGGAGGCTAAATGTCCAAATCAGGATCTAGGCTTAGGCTATATTGAGTCTTTCCTTGTTGGTAGTTCTAGGCATTCCTAAAACAGTCCTCTTCAAAGAATATTAGCTTATTAATTTTAAAATGAACAAATATTACCTCTTCCAACTTACGTGTTAAAACTGAAAAGCTACATGTTAGAAATACAACTTTCACTTAAAGCCAGTTACGTAGTGATGAAAAGAACAATGTTCTAAAAGCTAATAAACGTTAAGTCTGTTAAACATTTTGTTTTCTTGTATTTTTAAGCACAGGTCTTTTTTAAATGAATGCAATTCAGCACACTTTCTTTTTCTAGATTAGAAAATTATCCTGTGACCTGTAAAATATGTAGTTCTGAAAATGCAGGAAGAAAAGGACCTTCCAACGCTATGCCAGGTGTCATATAGTACCATGGCTCACTAGTTGGCCCTGGGTGTTTTAGGATTCTCAGAGATAACTAAGAGATTCAGGCTTGGATCACAAATACGTTCACACGAAGAGTAATCTAGCGAAGACATCAAGTTTGGAGATGCTCCAAACTTCCAGCCAAGATGAAGAAAACCCCTATGGATATACAGATCATAACATCTGCTATAACATCTGTTGGACACCAATTTAAAGGAGATTCAATTTAACCAAGAGCATTGGCCTGCTCTGACACATCTCATTCCATAAATATGATTATGTATATTGGCTGAAAATAGCTATCCTTAAAAGTTTCCAAAAACTTTTTAAACATTTGTTCACAGACTGGAACACACAGATCGTTTTTTTAAAATTGAAAACAAAGTCCACTTAGAAAGACTTAATGTACTCAAGAATCAATTGTATTCAGAAAACAATTTACCCCAAGAGGGACTGGAATTTTATTTAACAAAACAACCCAATAATGGTTTTAATAGATCGGAAGTTAAAAAAAATTAAGTATTTAAAACAAAAAGTAAATAATCTAATGTTACTTCTTAATGGCTATAGTACTTTACAAGAGGGGAAAAAATCAAACAACACATTTATAGGTACAGCTGTCTTTTCAATGGAAGCTATTAAGTGCAATATCAAGTCTCCCGTGCCCGGGAGACGTTACATTTGCTGGTTAGTGTAACTACTGCTCCATCTAGTGCCCAAACTGTGAACAGCAACTAGGGAAGAGCTTCTCTCCAAGTTCCTCTTTCTGAATGCCATTTTGCAAGCTGGTGTTTTGAAAACAGTTTATTACCAAGAAAATTAAGGACAGATAGTTTATGTGTAAACTATTAGCACTATAACAATATCTGTTGCGTTAAAAATTAAGACATGGTGTGTATAAAATGTCATTAAAACTAGTTGGCCTGTGTTTTAAAACCCGTCGTTAAAATTAGTTTTAAAACACGGGTCAAGATGGGAAAAAGTTAACTAGGTTATTTTTTTAAGGGCCGCTGTAAAACGGAAAGCCAAGGTACCCGGTTGAACTGTGAACCGTGGCTAAGTAGCCACTTCACAAATCATGACATTTATGGGCTATTTATATACACAAAATGAGGGAAATAATTAGGAAATGAAAGTCAAACAAAAAATATGAAAATATATGCAAGAAAATAGCTTAATCTATTGACTGGAAATGCTTTCAGTCTTGTCAATGATTATTTGTTTATTTGCCTAATTATAACTCTGAATTATGCTCTAAATGTATACTTTGTTAAAATTAACTTGCCAACTAAATATTGGGAAATCTTAATTTGACAGCCACACCTAGCCATTCTGCATATTTAAAGAAAAATCTGTCCAAGCTTCACAGGTCGGTGTCAACAGGGTTAATTTTTGCATTTTTGCTTTGGGGAAAGAAATGTGGTTTGCAAGAAAAAAAAAAAAAAAAAGGCAGAAGGCAAGCTGTTAGATTTAGACCTGAGATGCAAAACCTGTAGGAGACAGTATGTCATCCTTTGGAGTTCTTCTCAATCTTACTCTTTGAGGAGGTCCTGGTTTGCCTGGAAATTATTCACATCAAGTTTCCAATGCAACCAACTCTAATAGTTGCTTTTTGAATGTCATCAAAATAGATAAACATGTCCAAAAAACATAAGCATGTTCTGAAAATTTAAACATACCCTTGAGGACCATTTTATGAGTAATTGTGAAATGATTCAACCTAAAGAAAATGCAGATGATCACATAAAAACATTTCCAGTAACCTCAATGCCTCTCTCGAGTAGAAAAAAATGCCACTATAATTTTAAAAGTCAAATTCTATGGTATTCATATTGTTGAGTATATTGAGAGATACAAAACCTGCTTATACAGCCTTAAAAGAAGCTACTTTAAACTTTAAGGGGGCGGACACTAAGGTGATCCCCAATGATTTCCTGCCTCCTGATATCCATGCTTTTGTATAATCCCCTCCCTTCGAGTGCAGATGGGACCTGCGACTTCTTAACCAATGTTGTTGTTGTTGGGTGCCTTTGAGTCAATTCCAACTCATAGCAATCCATGTGACAGAGTAGAACTGCCCCATAGGGTTTTCTAGGCTGTAAACTTTATGGAAACAGATTGCCAGGTCTTTCTCTTGCAGAGCCACAGGGTGGTTTTAACTGCCAACCTTTTGGTTAGCAGCTGACTGCTTAACCATTGCACCACCAGGGCTCCTTTTTTAACCAATAGAATATGGCAAAGGTGATGGTATGTCACTCCATTGATTAGGTGGCATTATATGGCAAAAGTGACAGGCTGTCACTCCATGATTATGTTATATAAAACTCTGTCTTAGCTGACCAGAGTGAGAGATTCTCCTTCCTGGCTTGAAGAAGTCAGTAGCCATGTAGAAGAAGACTTGTAGGGGCTTCTAGCACCAAGCGCAGCCTTCAACCAACAGCCAGCAAAAAATCAGCACAGGAAATGGGTTCAGCCAACAAGCTGAATGAGCTTGAAAGCAGAGTCTCCCCCAGTCACGTCTGCAGGTGAGAACACAGCCAACCGATGCCTTACTGGCAGCCTGCTGAGGCTCTGAGCAGAGGACCCAGCAAAGTTTTGCCTGAACTCCCGACTCACAGAAACTGTGGGATAATAAATGTGACTTGTCTTAAGCTGCTAAATTTGTGTTAAATTTTATACAACAATGGAAAACTAATATAAGTTGTCTGTTAAATAGAATTCACAATTTCATCAACAGTTTTTGAGAACCAGGACCAGCTCTGGGCCTGGCAGAAAGTAGTCCCTCAGAGGGTAGCTAAATGGATGTGCTATGCCCCATACAAAGGTCAGAAAGACAGGTGGGAGTTTTGATCCACAGTTTCAAGGACATCATAATCAATTTGAGGAAAGATAGGCATGTAATCAATTATGCCACCAGCGTCTGTCAGTTTGTTATACTGTGGTGACTTGTGTGTTGCTATGATGCCGGAAGCTATGCCACTGGTATTTCAAATACCAGCAGGGTCACCCATGGTGGACAGGTTTCAGAGGAGCTTCTGGACTAAGACAGACTAGAAAGAAAACCCTGGTGATCTACTTCCTAAAATAAGCCAATAAAAGCCTTATGGATCAAAAAAAAAATTAAGTCCATTATAGTGTTAAAAGGGGAGCCCTTCTGGTTGGAAGGCACTCAAAATACAACACAATAGTCACAACAATGGGCTCAAACACAACAATGATCATGAGGATGGTGCAGGACCAGGCAACGTTTCATTCTGTTGCAACGTTTCATTCTGCTTTACAAAAGGTCACCATGAGTTGGTGCTGACTCCATGGCAACTAACAACCAAAACAAAAAAACAACTACAATGAGTAACTCAAATAAATATTAACACAGGTACAAGTAACAGGATTGGATGAACAGGAAATGACCTGTATCAATGAAATCTTCTCAAGTTACAGAAAACCCAAATCAAAGGTACTTAGTAAAAACAGGGAGTTCATTGGTTCACATAACTGAAAAGTCTGCAGGTAGGACTGGCCTCAAGCTTGGTTGCCTCCATTCTTACTGCTCTGAAATTCTCAAGGCTCTGCCCACCTAAGTGTGCCAGCACCACACTTGGGCTGGCTCCCTCATGCTGACAAATAGGACTGCAGGGGTCACAATATACCATCCAGGGGCTTCCACAGAATAGAAAAGAAACTTCTCTTCCATAAGTCCCAACAGATATCTCCATGCCCCTCACTGGCCTGACTTGGACAACGTGTACACCTATAAGCCAAGCACCACAGCAAGGCTGACCGACCAAAGCCAATTACAGCCCATCCCTGAAGCAAAGAATGGGCCATTCCCTACAACCGTGGCATCACTAGAGTTGGTGTCACCGCCCATACCAGACTATACAGAATCCTTAGTAATGTTTTTTGTACTAATGTTACTCATAAATCATAATTCCCGTATATCATTCCTTTTTTTCCTTTAATGACTACTTCATTCTTGAAAAAGTTATTGATATAGATTCACAAATACTGATTACCACAATATTGTAGCTAAAACACCAGAAAATTTTACAGAATCAGCAACTATAAAAACACTGGCAACAACAAAAAAGGAAAAGGACCATACAGACAACTCTCACTAATTTTCTGACTAGAAATGCCATCCCCATTCCAGGGGAAATACAGATGATCCAGAACCTTCCACAAGTGGAGTTATTACCACAACTGACAAAATGCCAACATTGTCTAACTCTTCTTTATCATCAGAGTAAATTTTTATAATTGGTGTTTTTTTATGTATGTATGTATTAAAATATATCTGTAAGTTTATATATAATGTTTCCAACTCCCAAAGGCAAAATAAAGGTCAGATTTATAAAGATACTGATAATAAAAGGCAATAATAAGTGTGTTAGTCATCTAGTGCTGCCATAACAGAAATACCACAAGTGGACGGTTTCAACGAAGAGAAGTTTATTTCTTTACAGTAAAGTAGGCTAAAAGTCCAAATTCAAGGTGTCAGCTCCAGAGGAAGGCTTTCTCTCTCTCGGCCTTCTCATCAGTGTTTCCCCAGACTAGGAGCTTCTCGGCGCAGGGACCCGGGTCCAAAGGACGCGCTCTGCTTCCGGCACTGCTTTCTTGATGGTATGAGGTCCCCCTGTCTCACTGCTCACTTCTGTCTTTTATATCTCAAGAGAT
>NW_004443938.1:28694673-28731978 GCF_000243295.1 Trichechus manatus latirostris
GGCACTGCTTTCTTGATGGTATGAGGTCCCCCTGTCTCACTGCTCACTTCTGTCTTTTATATCTCAAGAGATTGCCTCAGGACACAGTCCAGTCTTGTAGATCAGGACCTGCCTTACTCACACAACTGCCACCCATCCTCCCTCATTAACATCATAGAGGCAGGTTTACAAAGTACAGGAAAATCACACAGTACCAGGAATCATGGCCTAGCCAAATTGATACACACATTTTTTGGGGGACATAATTCAAACCATGACAATAAGGAAAACTAAAAAAAAAAAAAAGACGTTTTCAACTTATGTCAGAACCAACTTAGGACCGAGTTGTTGCAATGGAACCCCGTCGTAAGGTGGGGACTACCTCTATAATGAAATACAAGGTATAAGGAAAGTATATATAGACATATATCACCTTGTAACCAGGCCCATTTTTTATTTTGGATTAGATCTGATGAAGACCAAAGTTCTACAAATAAAAGACATTATATGGTTTTAGAATGTGGTAACAAAAAATAGACTTGTGGCAGTACGATTTGTGAATTAGGGAAAGCACAAGATGAGCCTGGAATATCCTGTGGTGCCAGAAATGGAGGAAATGTTCAAAAAAAATGTCACAAGGACACAGGAGCCAACTTCAATGAGCTCTCAATAGCCATATATGTGATAATTTGAGCAACAAAATAGATAATGATAGTAATGGGTTATAACACATAGAATAAAATAAATATCAGTGAGTTTATACTGATATAAATGAATAAGTGAACAAATAAATAGCTGGGAAGAGATAGTGCTTCCTTACAGTAGAATTCCAGTTAATAAATGTAGAAAGAATGATTCGAACTGCCAACCTCTTAGTTAGCAGCCTGAGCTCTTAACCACTGTGCCACCAGGGCTCCAGAAGGAATGACAGAAATGGAAAATCACTATTTGGCAAACACTTGCATAATAACTGTTGCGGGCAAGAATCATTGATGGATGCTAAAAGTACTGGCTGAAATTATGAAGAGAAACAAGATATCTGTGTAACGTCTAAATGTCTCCACAAGATACTTATTAATGATCAAGGGGGAAATATTAACCTTACAGAGCCCTGTGGTGTAGTGGTCGAGAGCTACGGCTGCTAACCAAAAGGTCGGCAGTTCAAATTAACCTTACAGAGCAGGAACTTGGCAGACACCACCTTAGCCATGTGAATGAAGCTATCATCATCAGTAACGGGGCAGATGGACATCACATATCTCCTCATTTGATGCAATGAGAGCACAACAACATTTTTGTGGGATTAGTGCCAAAACAATGCATAACCCCAATTCAAGCATGAGAAAATATAAGACAAATCCAAATTGAAGAAAGTTCTACAAAATAACTGGCCAGACTCCTCATAAGTGTCAAGGTCATGAAAAATAAAGAAAGGCTTAAGAACTGTCCCAGACTGGAGGAAACATAGGAGTTCCTGGGTGGCGCAAATGGCTAAGCACTTGACTGCTAGCTGAAAGGCTGGTGGTTTAAATCCACCCAGAGGCACCTCAGAAGACAGGCCTGGTGATCTGCTTCCAAAAGGTCACAGCCTTAAAAATCCTATGGGGCAATTCTACTCTGCATGCATGGAGTCTCCATGAGTCAGAATTGCCTCCACAGCAACTAACAACACAAGGCATAACAAATATATGTAATGTGGGATCCTAGACCAAAAACAGGTGGGGCTAATAGTGGGATAATTGGCTAAACTTGAATAAGATTTGTAGTTTACTTAGTAGTATTTTATTAATTTCCTGGTTTCAATAATTGTACTTCTGTTTGGTGAGATGGGAGTCCCTGGGTGGTAAAAATGGTTAACATGCTCAGCTGCTAACTGAAATGTTGGAGGTTTGAGTCCACCCAGAGGTACCTTGGAAGAAAGGCTTGGTGATCTGCTTCTAAAAAATCAGCCGTTGAAAACCCTGTGGGGCAGGGGGAAGAAAACTCTGTGGAGCACAGTTCTATTTTGACATACATGGGGTCACATACAGGGTCACCATGATTCAGACTCGACTCTGTGGCAACTGGTTAACGGTTTTGGTGAGATATCACCACTTGAAAACGTTGGCTGAGGGGTATATGAGAACTCTATGGATCAAAGCCCACAGCCTTCAAGATAGATTACAACCTCACAACTAGTGTAAAGAAAACAAAAATCCTCACAACTGGACCAATAAGCAACATCATGATAAATGGAAAAAAGATTGAAGTTGTCAAGAATTTCATTTTACTTGCATCCACAATCAACACCCATGGAAATAGCAGTCAAGAAATCAAAACACGCATTGCATTGGGCAAAACTGCTGCTAAAGACCTTTTCAAAGTATTGAAAAGCAAAGACGTCACCTTGAAGACTGAGGTGCACCTGACCCAAGCCATGGTGTTTTCAATCGCCTCCTATGCATGCGAAAGCTGGACAATGAATAAGGAAGACCGAAGAACTGATGTCTTTGAATTGTGGTGTTGGTGAAGGATATTGAATATACCATGGATTGCTAAAAGAACAAACAAATCTGTCTTGGAAGAAGTACAACGAGAATGCTCCTTAGAAGCAAGGACGGCAAGACTATGTCTTACATACTTTGGACATGTTATCAGGAGGGATCAGTCGCTGGAGAAGTACATCATGCTTGGTAAAGTCGGGGTCAGCGAAAGAGAAGAAGACCCTCAAGGAGATGGACTGACATGATGGCTGCAACAATGGGCTCAGGCACAACAAGGATTGTGGGGATGGTGCAGGACCGGGCAGTGTTTCGTTCTGTTGTACACAGGGTCGCTATGAGTTGGAACCGACTAGACGGCTCCTAACAACAACCTGGGTTAGTTTTTCACCATAGTTCTGTGAGGCTAAAATTATTTCAAATTAGAAAGTTAAAAGAACTTCATAAAAAATATATATGAACATAATTTGCCTCTTTAGATTTCAGTGTCATTATGATAAACATAAATCACCACTTTCAGAGCCATCTCCTGGGTTAGGGAAGTCAGAGCAAGCATCCTCGACCTGAGTTTTAGGGAGGGAGGTGGAGGGCTTTGTCAGTTGAGCAGACTCAGAAAGACAAGTAGCAATAAAGCTGACAGTCAGCGGCTAAAAGTACTTGAAATTGTACTTATAATTATACATTATAATTATCCCACTAATAGAGGTCTCGCTACAAGAACAAGTGGATGAATCCACTCCTGCTTACCTTCCACAGGCACCCCACTCTGGCCAAATTTTGCGAGTTGTTTTTCCATTATGGTATCTCTAAAGCTGCTGCTAAATTGACTGAATCTCCATGAAAATGTGTGAGGATTGGGAAGGGGGAGCAAACGCAGGTGGGGAGAGACCTAGAGAGTGGAGAGGGACTGACACACCTAATGTGAGAGGCCTGTCACCTAATTAGGAACAGCTCTGGTAGCTGTTATTGAAAAAGCTGAAAAGTGCTAGTCAATTTTAACCTACTGACGGAACATTTTCTTGGCTGTACTTGAAATGCCATATACGATGTTATTACCCAAGAGCAATGTTTACTGTCTATATCACTGGTAAATGTTACTCAGCTCACATTTTAATATCCATCATAGTGAGAGAAGTCAAAGTACAATGTTACACAGTATGACTATGAATACAAAGACATCTGTGATTAGGGTCCAAAACCAGTTGCCATCTAGTCGACTCTGACTCATAGTGACCCCTTGTGTGTCAGAGTAGAACTGTGCTCCACAGGGCTTTTAATGGCTGATTTTTTGGAAGTAGACTGCCAGGCCTTTCTTCCAAGGCATCTCTGGGTGGACTTGAACCTCCAGTCTTTCAGTTAGTAGCCAAGTGCATTAACTGTTTGTACCACCCAGGGACTACTGATTAGGCCCTAAGGGAATGCTAAAAGGAAGAACCAATGACAACCAGTCAGAGTAATAGCACCATCCCTTCTGACTATAAGCTCAGCAAATCATCATTTTAAAAATGCTAACTATGCACACGAAGGAGCCCTGGTGGCGCAATGGTTAAGTGCTCGGCTGCTAACCAAAAGGTTGGCAGTTGAAGGCTACCCAGTGGCTCCGTGGAAGAAAGACCTGGTGATCTGCTTCCTTAAAGACTACAGCCAAGAAAACCCTACAGGACAGTTCTGTGCTGTCACATGGGGTTGCTATGAGTTGAAATTGACTCAACAGCACCTAACAACAACTATGTACACAATATTTTAAAATCTTAAATGTCATGATGTCCTGAATGCTAATCTTTGGTTAAATTTGATTTGAGCCGAATACACTTACTGGGAACAAACATTTTAAGAACAGAGAAGAATGAGAAAAAAACAAGGAAACTGACCTCAAAGGATTGGACTGGGGCTTTTATTATTTATGCTCTTGGATTAAAAAATTATAACAATCATTCATTAATTAAAAAATATTTACTGAATGCAATGCTAAGCACTCAGTGACAAAATGAGTCTCCCCATCTAGCGGGGGTCTTCTTTAATGGATATTCCATCAAATAATTTACCATACACAACAGTGTTTCCTAACTCTTCAGTCACTTGAATACCACCTCTATAATTTTTTGCCATATCTGTGTATGAACTATATTTTTTCCAACTGGATAGTTCTCTTTAAATCACTTCATTTTAATCTCAAGTTATTTTAAAAGAAATATGTATATAACTACTATGAATGGAAAATCAGCATCATTTGCCATAAACAGAAAGCAAATTATAAATATAAATAATCTAAAATAAAAACAACTCTATCTATGTTCCACATAAAATTCTTACATACCACTAGTGGAATGAATGCCACAATGTGGAAAATATTCCAATTTAATCTAAAAAAATGTCAGTACATCCAAGTTTTAAGGATTTTCTGTCCACATACAGGAAAGGCTTAAAAATCAAAGATAAGGTTGAGGCCATTTTAGGGACATAACGTGCAGTAGTCAAGATAAACTAGATTGTGCCACAGTAACAAATAATCCCCAGATTACATTGGTTTGACACCACAAAACTGATTTCTCAATCACATAAAGTCCACTTTGGGCCCAGGTAACTCTCCAAGGAAACTCCTCATGTAGGGACTCAGGATCGAGGCCTGAGGTTCTACCATCATGTAGCCCCAATGTCCTGAACTTGTGGCCTCAGCTGATAAGGTGAAGAAAGAAAACCTGGAGAATTGTGCCCGGGCTTCTCACTCCCTCAGCCCATAAGTGACACACACTTTCCTGAATCAGTCACATTGCCCTGCCCAACTCCAAGAGCGGCAGGCAAGTGCAATCCTCTTGCTTGAACGTGGTGAGCGCTAAAAGGCTCTACCAAAGATGAGCTGAGGGAAGGCTAAAGAGACTGGTCCAAAAGAAAATAGTCTCCAGGGAGAAATGTGTCTGGGAATAACCCATTGCCATCGAGTCAATTCTGACCTGAGGCGACCTTATAGGGTTTCCAAGGAGCAGCTGGTGGATTCAAACCGTCGAACTTTTGGTTAGGAGCCAAGCTCTTAACTACTGCACCACCAGGGCTCCATCTGGGAATAAACCAAACCCATTGCCATCAACTCGATTCTGACTCATAGCAACCCTACAGGACAGAGTAGAACTGCCCCAAAGGGTTTCCAAAGAGCAGCTGGTGGATTCAAACTGCCAAACTTTTAGTTAGCAGCTGTAGCTCTTAACCACTATGCCACCAGGGTTTTCTTATATCTGAGAATAGGAAGAGAGAAAACAGCTGAGGGAACATAACTGAATGGGTAAGAGGTATTGTCAGACCACATCTGCAGCCCTGATTAATAAAAAATATGCATATTGATCTATAGTATTATACTGTAAAAATGCTATAATCGCCTGTCCAATGATAACGGAAATACATATAATAACCATATTTGCATGCATAATTCTTCTCTGCTTATACCTTAATTCAGGTCAACCTAGGTCTATTGGACTCCTACAACGTGCAAGGAACATACTAAGCTCTAAGTACATACACTCTAAAAAGACAAAAATAAAAAGATACATGAAGAGTGAGAAGATTTTGCACATCTTCATGAAAATATCAGAAACATCTGAGAGTCTCAGCTCCATTTATAAAGAAATCAGAATTATAATTCTTCCAGTACTTACTGCTTTCTGGACTTGACACTTCAACTATGCATTAGCAATTCCCCACTGCTTATCTACCTGAGGAAGAGGATGAGGAAAAGGGTACATCTTCCAGAAAGTGCATACTGACAGCTATTTATTGAGCATCTAGTCTGAGCTAGCAACTGGGGTCGACTGAACATGCAGGTCTTCCCTCCTCAACTGTCAGGTGCCCGTTTCAAGGTCTGAGCACCTTCCTTCGACCTTCCTTCCTCCTTTCTACAACCTGACTTTGCAGCACATAACATCTTCTTTATGAATATTACTTTAGAGTTTGTTGTTGTTATTGTTAATTGCTATTGAGTTGATTCCGACTCATGGTGACCCCATGCATTGCAGATTAAAACTGCTCCACAGGGTTCTCAAGCATGTGACCTTTCAGAAGCAGATGGCCAGGCCTGTCCTCTGAGGTGCCTCTGGGTGCATTCGAACTGCCAACCTTTCGGCTAGTAGTCTAGCACTTAAACATTTGTGTCACCCAGGGACTCCTTTAGCGTTCACAGGCACCATTTCATTTCATTTCTGCAGTGAGCCTGTGAAATAAGAAATATTGTCCCCGTTTAATGGACAAAACTCAGAGAAGTTAGGGATTGGCCTTTGGTCATATTTCTAGTTAGTGGCCAAGGCAGCCCTGGGACATGGTTCTTCTGACTCTAAGTGTTCCTTTCACTGCCCAGGAGATTCATCTTTTTACCAAGAAACAATTCCTTGAATGTTATTGATCTTCAAAAAATTGTGGTACAGAAAAGAAATACTGATATCATATTAAATGAAAAAAGGATAAAATTGTATACATTATTACAATTCCATGAAAGGATGCATAGGGACTATACCAGAATTCTCTCAATTGCATGGAGAAAGCAGTGGAAATTGCTGAAACCTTTGGAAAGATAAGGTTTCACACTCAATGCTTCATTTGCCCATATTTTAAGACCTTCTTCCTTCTTTACACATCCCTCCCCCTGAGCCTACCTTAAACCTCAGTGTATCGGAGGTCAAAAGTCTAATGCAGCAAATCACAAAGAGGGAAGTTCATCCCTCAATTTCACAACTTCTCTGTTTCAGCGAGGTCCAGGTGGACCCATATGGTAAAGGTTCTATCTGAAGCAAGTTGGTATTTGAAAATACAAGACAAAAGCATATATGGAAGGAATTATGAGGAGACATCTTGGTTTTCATCTCCAAATGCGAGAGCATGTGAGGGAGGGATACATGAGCATAACGCTGCATATCTAGATCTTTCGGGGTTTTCAAAAGCCAAACACACCTAAACAATGTCTGGGACCTTCCTGTGTTGGTTTCGAAATGACCTCAGAATGCTTGGTGCACTAAGGCTGTACTGGCTTAGAAGCAGTGAATTAGTGAAGTGAAAGTGTTATAGCTAAAACAGAAAGGAACTGACCTGGTAAAGACCGGACCATGAGTACAATTTATAGATTATGAGAAACATAGAGCTGAGGGTTTGTTTGCTAATTGCTTTAGAAAATAATCTACAGAAACAGTTCAAAATTAAATTCTGAATCAAATGGAATGACCAACCTTACTTGGATCCTGATTTGACAATCATTTATGAAACAATTGGGGAAATTTGAACACTGCTATAACAGAAATACCACAAATGGGTGGCTTTAACAAACAGAAATGTATTTTCTCACAGTTTAGGAGGCTAGAAGTCTTGATTCAGGGTGCCAGCTCTAGGGGAAGCCTTTCTCTCTCCATCGGCTCTGGAAGAATGTCCTCCTCTCTTTGAGCTTCTGCTCCTGGGTGATCTTCACGTGGCTTGGCATCTCTCTTCCCCCATCTCCCTTCTGCTCGTTTGTTTAATCTCTTTGATACACTAATTCTACTTCATTAATATAACAAAGAAAATTCATTCCCAAATGGGATTATAACCACAGGCATAGAGGTTAGGATTTATAACACATTTTGGGGGAGACACAATTCAATCCATAACAAACACTGACTGAATAGTGAATGATATTAATGTTTTTATTGTTTTTTTTTTTTTTTTAACTAAGATAACGGTATTGTGGTTTTGTTTTTTAAAAGAGTCCTTATCTTTTAAAATTACATACCGAAATTTTTGCAGAAGAAATGATATGATGTCTGACATTGACTTCAGAATATTCTGGGTAGTGGAGAGGGGAAGTCAATAGGGGAATAGAAGAGGCAAGTTTGACCAAATGTTAGTAACTGTGGAAGTACGGGTGATGGTACAGAGGGATCATTACATTGTCTTAGCTGCTCTTGGTGTATTTAAATGTATCTAAAAAATAAGCTTAAAAAACATTTGAAGCATTTTTAATGGAGCTATAGTTTTTCTCTCACCAGCATTCCCTCCTCTATTCTTCTAGAAATAGCACCCCCCCACTTTATTCTGGGACTCTGGAGAACTGCTCTTCTTCCCAGTCCACATGACTCCTTTGGGACTAAAAATCGTAGTTCATGGGGGTGACACAAGGATCCCATCACCTAGCCAAGCAACTTCTCAGACCCCAGCAGAGCCCTTTTGTGAGATTTTATGTGTGGCCCCAGGTAGAGAAGTTCTACCTTCTCTCTGGGGGTTCTTGCCAAGATGATTTAAACCTGGATTTAATGACCACCATACTTTATCCTCCAGTAGGAGAGAAGGACCCCATCACAGAGACCCAGAGCCAAAAGACAGGGGGTGGGGGCAGGCTAGGAAGAGGAACAGGGGAAAGGAGAAAAACAGATAAGAAGATAATGATGATCTCTTTGCAATCCCTGGTTCCAGTGTCTAATTCCACCCTGTCCTAAATTAGGTAAGCCACTAAATTCCCCCATAAGGGCCAGCTATTTACTCCAGACTAGATCTCTCACCAGGTTTACAGACTCAAATAACCAACTCTCTACTCAACATCTTCCCTGGATATCTACTAGACATCTCAAACTCAACATGTCCAAAGTGAACTCCTGATCTCCACCCAAACCTGCTGTTTCCACAGCCTTCTCCATTTCAAGGATGGCAACTCCATCCTTCCAGTTGCTTTGGCCAATGCCTCAGGGCCATCCTGGACTCCTCTCACCTCCACATCAAATTAACCAGGAAATCATGCTGATTCTACCTTCAAGATATATCCAGATCTGGACCCCTTCTCAGCACAGGTACTGCGACCTGCCTACTCTGAACCACCATCATCTCTCGCCTGGAATGTGGGAATAACCTCAGCACAAGGCTCCTTACTTCCACGTTTGTTCCCCCCTACAGTCTATTCTCAACACAGCAGCAGAGGGAGTCTTATAAAAATCTAAATCAGGCCATGTCACCCCTCTGCTCTGAACCCTGCAAGGGCTCCCCTTTCCATCTGAAGTGAAAGCCTTCTACCACTCTCCCCAACTCACCCTGCAGCAAACTCACTGGTCTGGAACATTCCCACCCTGGGGCCTCTGCTCCTCCTTAACTGGAATGCTTTCCCTCCAGTATCTGCCCACCAAAATCCCTGCTTCAAGCCTTTGTTCATTTCTCACCTTCTCAGTAAAGCTTGCCCTGACCACCCCAACACAGCAACCTGTTCCACACCCACCTCCCTTGGATTCTCTTGAGTCTTCTTTTCCTGCTCTATTTTTTCCTTTTTCTGTAACACCACTTTCTAATACATAATTCACTTATGTATAATGTTTATTGCATATTTTCTCTCTCTCCCTGCTAGAATATAAACTTCATAAGGGCAAGGAACTTGGTCTTGGTTTGGTTCACAGATATATTCCAACTCCTAGAACAGTGCCTGACCCATAGTAGGTGCTCATTTAAAAAATACCTGTAAAGTGAAAAAAATGAATGCATGAAAGCTGATTTTAGTTCCATTTTAGATAACCTGCAACCAGAAAATTCCTCATAGACATCTACTGACCTAAACTGTCATTCCTGCTAGAAGATTCTGCTAAGGGTGATCAATGCTTTATACCTCACCCCTGTCCTTTGTAGAAAAGGTGAGCATCTCTATTTGTGATCACTATTCATGTATCTGAATAAAAATACCAATCAATACATTTCCCATTATGCATCCCATATACAAGCGCTTGCACTTTGCTGGGGTTGCAGTTGTTATTTTTAGGGCCTGTTACTGTTTGTGACTTTGCCATTTAGGTTCTGCCAAAGCCTCAGCAGCCCTTCCGAGAAGAGCCATCTCGTCAGCCGCATTTACCAGGCCTTTTCCTGGGTGTCACGGGCTTGCCTGATCCGAAACGCAGCCACAGGCCTTGTCATTGACTCAGAGTACTCAGCCCTGACGTGCTTCATGTGTCTCACACAGTCTACCTCATGCTCTCTAGTTGTTTCATGTAGGGAAATTTTTAAATACAGTCTTCCCCTCTAATGAGTTCCCATAAATGTGCATGGGCATTAAAAAATACAGTAGCCAAGCAATAGATTTATATGACATAACAGGGTTCCAATCCCCGTAAAACTATATAAAACCACTTATTATGTTATGTTATTTAATATTTACTCTTGGATATTATTTGCTATGGAGTCTCTGGGTGGTGCAAATGGTTAACATGCTCACTGCTAACCAAAAGGTTGGTGGTTCCAGTCCACCCAGAGGCATCTCAGAAGAAAGACCTGAAAATCTACTTCCAAAAAATCAGCCATTGAAAACCCTATGGAGCACAGTTCTACTCTGACACACATGTGGTTGCCATGAGTCTGAATCAACTCCACAGCAACTGGTTTTCGGTTATTATTTGCTATACAGGCAGTTCCCGGGTTACCAACATCTGACTTACAGACAACTTGTACTTGCTCTTTAATGTTATGTAAATTTGCGCTCACTATGAAACAACTGAACCAACCCCTACTCGCAACAAATTCTTCATCACAATCACGGTGGCTTCTTCACACGCAGCTTTCAAATCACTGAAAAGGCTTCGAGCCTTTTCTTGTACTGAAGTAAGGCTAAATAAGAACCGTACGTACCTGTTGCTGACTTACCTACAAATTCTTAAAGACATACTCAGGAATGAATCTCGTTCGTAACCCGGGGCCTGCCTGTATATAATATGCATACATATATATCATGTATATATATCATCATGAATAGATATATATAGTATATATATACATATAATTGAGGCATAGATTAAAAACTAAAAATAAACATTAAAAATTATTTTCTAAGGCATTTTAATACTCCAATTTTTAGTTCTCTCAGCTTATTTGAAATAAAATTTCATAGAATGGAAGCGTAGTTTAATGTTGGGAAAAAGTACTTGGTAATTTTGCAGAAGAGACTATGATGCTGACTTTGACGGAATCTTAGCAACTTCTCGAAAATAATGTCAAGAGGAAGAACACGTTTTCTTTTTTTGCTAAGGAATATGTAATGAGCTGCATCCCATTTACAGGTGTATCTACTTTTGAACTACTCTCTGCATGTGGATCATTGAAATACGTTAACTGCTAATTCTCTCATTTATTTCTTCTGTCATTGCCTTTTAGAAATAATTGTGGGATGATCTGTCCCCAACATTTTGGACGTGTTCTTGAATTTTGTGTTTTTCTTTCATAACCAAATACTCTGACATAAACTAGAGAAAAACAAATTTTAAGACAGGATTTTTATCCTTGAAAACGCAGAGTCGCTTTGGAGAGACAGTTTAGCAAACAGATTATTCCAGCACAATGCAGATGGCACTGCGATGAAGCTATGGCTGGATAAGCTGAGAACGTTTTCAGTGAGGCAGCAACATCTGCCTAGAGTTGTAAGGACAAGTGGATACTCTATGTCAGAGAAAGAAGAGAAAGGAGGACCTCCAAGCAGAGAGAATGGAAGGTCAAGACGAAGAGCAGGCATATTTGGAGAACAGGGCGTAACTGAGAGACGAGGATCTATATCATGGGGAAATCAAAGGAAGAGAAAATAATGTTCCTGAACCTCAGCCAATTATAATCTTGATGGAGGTTAACATCTAAAGCAACCTGAATTTCCTCAGATTTCATGAGCCAGTGGTTAAGATGAGATCGCATCAGTAGTAAAAACTTCGGTCTCTTTGGCTCACTGCCCCACTTACTGATGCAGGGCTTCTGGTCCCTAGCAAAGCTGTCCCCATGAATCTGGCAGTCTCCATTCCTGTTCTTCAACTCCTCCCAAATGTCTCTGCCTTCAAGGTCACCTGACAAATTGACATGGTGGGTACTGTGCTCCCTGTAGATCTTCCTGTGCTGGAGCTACACTGAGTATAGATCAGAAAGGGCACCATGCAGCTCTCCTCCCCTCTGAGCCCACAGAAGCCCCTGTAAACCAGACCATGTCAGCCCTACAGCTCTTTTCAGGGCTCTTTTCATGGTTTAGCTCAGGGCTGAGATCTAAACCATGGGGCACGGTTGGAGCCCACCCCAAAATTTCTCCTGGAAAGTTCTTGTCCACCCGCCCCGACCCAATACAGTTGTTCATGTAACAAGTATTTACTGTGCAACTACCTAATATTCTACGCAACTGATGTGTTGCAGAGTGGAACTGCACTCCATAGAGTTTTCAAGGCTGCGACTTTTTGAAAGCAGATCGCCAGGCCTTTCTTCAGAGGTGGGTTTGAACCACTCATCTTTTGGTTAGTAATCCAGTGCTTAACCATTTGCACCACCCAGGGAAACTTAATATTCTAAGTACTGAAGATAAATTAAAAAGAGGATGGCAGGGCCCTGTTCTGATGGAGCTTACTTTCTAGTATGTGTGTGTATGCAGAGGGGATGCAAACAACAAACAGGTACAAAAGTTAGCAAGGTAATTTTAGTGAGTGATATGGTTAAACTGTATGTGATTTATTGTGATGTTTTATTATAAAACCAGTGATGTGGAGGAGTGTAGCTGCAGGCTGTGTTAACTGGCTTCACAGGGAAGGTGGCATTGGAGCTGGCCTCAGGTGCTCGGGTGAGGTGCAGCCACGACACCCTGCTAAGGCACCCCAAGAACGGAAAACTTACATTCTTCCTGTCCACCCACCAAATTCACAACACATTGTCTTGTTTCACGTGCATACTTTTGTCTTTTGTCAGCACTTCCCCCAAAACCATGAGTGGATTAAGGGCAACTCAGCATTTCGTTTGTATGAATAACCTCTGAATGTTTCTCTCTTAGAATTACAGAATTAATCTCAAAACATAATTATGAAATTCCTTTTGAATAGTAGCTAGTATTTAAAAAAGAAGCCCTGGTGGCACAATGGTTAAGCACTCAGCTGCTAACTGAAAGTTCGGCGGTTCAAACCCAGAAGCCACTCTGCGGGAGAAAGATGTGGCAGTCTGTTTCTGTAAAGATTACAACCTTGGAAACCATATGGGGCAGTCGACTCTGTCCTATAGGATCGCTATGAGTCGGAATTGACTTGGCAGCAACGGTTTGGTTTGGTTTTAGTTTTTAAAAAAAGACAAGATACATACTAATGACATCTCATGTTCAAATTAAATGTTTTTTCGTATACATTTTATCTCCATATGTAATAAAAGCAGTACTATATAATAGAAGGAAACATATTTTGATTAGTCATTTTCCTTATGGACAATTCCTTCCTTCCTATTTGCCCTGGGTCTGTTGTGAGGCTACCCAATCGTTTCGGATGAAGTCCAATTGTGGAGTAGTATGCTTCATGAAGTAGGGTTTACAGCCTTTGTAGTATTCTGAAAATCCAAGAATCCTCTGCTGGTGTTTGATGGTCTGAGGGTCTTCACATCTACCAACATCACAGAGTTTGTAAGGCACCAGTGGTTGAACAGCACTGGAATAGCCTCCCCCCACCCCTTACTGACGAGCCACGGCATCCCTACCACTAAGACTATGGTCACCTGAATAGGGAAACTGTGCTCAATGGGGCCAAAATTTGAGAGCTGGCTCACCAGCAGTGCACATCCATCATACCAAGGCCAGTAGGAGGTCAGTGCCTCCTGATCTTCTCCTTCTGCAGTCATTGCCTGTGTTTGAGGTGTGCTGGCCCTGGGCCAGGCTGGCAGCCAGTTAAGTCTAACTGGGCCCAAGACTGATTAACCTAGCCTGGAGGCCAGGTCCGGGAGCCTGGCCAGTTCATCACTTAAAACTCCCCAGAGTCATTCCTGGTTCTGAGCCTGAAACTCCTGTCAACTCCTGATATCACCCTCCTCACACCTGACCTCTCTCTCTCTCTCTCCCTCATACACACACACATACTCACACACACATTCCTACCTTACACTGTATAGTGTAGCCATTCTGAGTTTTTTACTGTTCCTCAAAGACCCCATCCTCCCTCCCACACTGCTCCGCTTGCCTGGAACAACCCCTTCTCCCTCGCCTGGCGAGCTCCTACTGATTCCTTCATGACTCAGCTCCAGTGTCCGTCACCTCCTCTGCTGACCTTTCCTTGACAATCCCAGTCTAGGTCACCTCTCCCTTCTACCATAGTCCATATTACATTATGTAGAAATGTAATTGAAATGAACTAGTTAAGAGGGCTGTACATGACACAGAAATAAGCTCCTTGATATCATTCATTCTTGCACCTTTAGCACTTTCTACATGGTTGATTCTCACAGTTTATCAAATGAACAAATAGGTAAATGATAGAATTAAAGTGAGAGGGTTTGAGACAGTTGCCACAAACTGGGTTGGATTTCTTATAACTTTTAATTAGCTACCAGCCATATGGTTTATGGATGAATTAGCCTAATTTAAAGATGCAAAACTGAAGTGAATACTTGCTTTAGCTTCTAACCAGTGAGATCAGTCAACCGGAACTGCAGAGCTCTTTTTTTGTAGAGACAGAAATTCTCCAACACACTTTCCCCTAAATTCTCTCCCCATGACCACTGAGTTATTTAATTAAAGGTTTGTTTTAATTTATTTAAATTTGATTTAATTTTTACAACCCAATTAGTTATATTTTAACAAATATTACTGTTATAGCTACTAAGAAGGTTCAAAAATATTTATTTTTAAATATAAAAAATACTTATAAAGTATTTATTTTACTAAGACAATTTCCTTATTTTAACTACAAGAAATCTACATCTTGATTAGGCTGTTACAATAGTCATCAGAAAGTAGGAGAGAAACCCACAGAAGGAATCAACATGGCTGAGACCCTGATGTGGACTTTGAGCCTCCAAAACTGTGAGAAAATAAATTTCTGCTCTTTAAAGCCACTTGTAGTATTTTTTGTTATGGCAGCACTATGTAGCTAAGACATATGGTAAAACAAAGGAGCTAGAAGACCTGGGTTTGATTTCTGGCTCAGCATTCCTTAGCTGTATGACCCAAGGCTACTTAGCTAACCTCACTTCCTCATCTGTGAAATGGGGAATTAATTATACTGAATTCACAAGGTTATGGGAATAGAATATAATAGACGAGAACTTCTTTAAACAGTGAAGTTCTCTCCAATACTAGTTATCATGATGATGAAGATGATGACTAAGGTAATTTAGGTACACGAAAATGTAAATGACAATTAAGTGGCCTTTACTCTTCAGGTAATGTTTATTTATTCTTTAAAAGGGGAAAGTCCGTTGAACCAAATAGATCTCTTATAGGTGAACTATGTGGAGAACATATTTTTGAGACAGATGCTTGGCCAGTACCTCTGGCCCTCTTTAGGATACTGTGGGGCTTGTTGTTGGTGGGTGCCATCGAGTCGATTCCGACTCATAGCAACCCTAAATAACAGGATAGAACTGCCCCATAGGGTTTCCTAGGCTGTAAATCTTTTGTCTTTTGTCCCACAGAGAGGCTGATGGGCTCAAACTGCCTGCCTTTCGGTTAGCAGCTGAGCACTTTAACTGTTGGGCCACTAGGGCTCCTTTACTGTGGGGCTAGTAAGGCCTTTTCCTCTGGCCCCATTTTTATTTTAGAGACAAATGTGTTCTCAAGGAGCGAGGAAAACAGGCAAGAAGTATAACCTCCCATACCTTTCTGCATAATTTTTTTTATAAAATAATATTTGATTGTGTTTTCAGTGAAGGTTTACACAGCAGTTTAGGTTCCCATTCTGCAACTTGTACACAAGTTGCTCAGTGACACTGCTTACATTCTTCACAGTGCATGAGTATTCTCAGTATTTCCTTTCTGGTTGTTCTTTCCATTCATCTAGTTCTCTGTCCCCTTACGTTCTCATACAGGTGATTTTTTTAAAATTGTGCTTTAGGTAAAAGTTACAGCTCAAGTTAATTTCTCATTCAAAAATTTATACACATATAGTTTTGTAACATTAGTTGCAACCCCCATAATGTGACAGCACACTCCCCCTTCCCACCCCAGGTTCCCTGTGTCCATTTGACCAGTTTCTGTCCTTTCCTGCCTTCTCATCCTGCTTTTGGACAGGAGCTGCTCATTTGGTCTAGTTTATCTGATTGAACCAAGCACACTCCTCACGTGTATTATCTTTTGTTTTATAGTCCTGTCTAATCTTTGTCTGAAGAGTGGGCTTCAGGAATTGCTTCAGTTCTAACAGCGTGTCCAGGGGCCATAGTTTCAGCAGTTCCTCCCGTCTTTGTCAGACCACTATGTCTGTCTTTTTACATGAATTTGAGTTCTGTTTCTACATTTTTCTCCTGCTCTGAGACTCTCTGTTGTGTTCCCTATCAGGGCAGTCATAGGTGGTAGCTGGGTACCATCTAGTTCTTCTGGTCTCAGGCTGGTGGTGTCTCTGGGTCATTTGGTCCTTTAGTGTTTTGGGTTAGTATTTTCGTTGTGTCTTTGGTTTTCTTCATTCTCCTTTGCTCTGAGTGGAATGGGACCAATTGATGTATCTTAGATGGCTGCTTGCAAGCTTTTAAGACCCCAGGCGCCACTCACCAAACTGGGATATAGAACATTTTCTTTATAAACTATGTTATGCCAACTGACCTAGATGTCCCCTAAAACTATGGTCCCCAAGCCCCAGCCCCAGCTACTCTGTCCCTCAAAGTACTTGGATGTGTCCAGGAAACTTCTTTGCTTTTGCTTTGGTCTAGTTGTGCTGACTTCCCCTGTAGTGTGTGTTGTCCTCCCCTTCACTGAAGTTGATCCTTTTTGCGTAATTTTCATCAGCTCCTGGACCATCTCTTGTACCCAGAACCCAGGCACATTGGGCCGAAGTCTGTAACTTAAAGTCCCAAAATAAATAAATTCAAGAACTAAAGCCTGGAATAAGCTGGGATTTGATTACATAGTAGCTGGTGTCACAAAATCTCAATCAAAAGCGGGGCAATTTGATAATTATCCACGGAGAACAGAAACCTGCTCAGAATTCTTCAAGTACTTCCTTCCTTCATTGCTTAAACATCAAGAGTTTTCACTGTGCTTTCTACTACTATCTTCAATGTGACACTACGAATAGATTAATTACTAAAAGGTTTTGGTTTATCTTTTGCTTTCTTTCTTTTGTTCTTTCTCTCTTTTTTTTTCTTCCTCTTTTTATTAAGTTGTGAAACATCAGCTTAAAAAAATCAGTTTAAAAAAAAACAACAGAATTTAGGACACTTTGACGCTTAGTTAAAAACAAAAACAAACAAACAAAAAACTAAATGTCAGAGTGCCCTAAATTCTTTTGTGTCTGTGATTATACTGAATGGCAAGTAACCATAGAGGTGATAATTTTATCTGCAAATGGAGGTGGAAGGATAGGAGTAGGGGAGAGTGTCAACATTTTACCAAAACAACAAGCTAATTCACATGATTAAGTTGGAGAAAAAAATAACTCAAACAGGTGGCTGGGGCTACTGGCTGATCAAGTAAGTTTTGACATTTCAATGATACAAGGTGGTTGTACAGTGTATTTTCCTCTCGAGGGCCAGAAATTTAGAAATGCCAACTGGGGCAGGAGGAAAAGTAGGACAAATAAATGGATAAAAAAATATAAAATATTTCTGCTGGTGAGATGGTGATTGGTGAGACCAGAAAGATACCTTTTTTCTCCCACAAGTTTTCAATAGATGGTTATATTAGTTATTTTAGAACTAATAGAAAGGATTGAGGGTTGGAGGTAATGAAACTTGGAAGCAATAATGGTGTTAAAGCTATAAGGGTTTCTGCTCCAAGTAACATTTCCAAATCCACACAACAATAAAAATTGGCTTCAAGCAAGGTGGTGCCCCACATTTTAACCTACGCCCCACCAAACAAAATCCTCAGTTTCACAGGTGTTCACAGGATTATGACCTGACTGCAAATATTTTCTATTCCATTTCTCCCCCTGGTTAAAATGAAGCTATGCAGGGCAAATGTAAAGGTGCAGACAACAGCAAAGCAGGAAGTCTCCCACACTAGAAAGGGAAGATAAGAATCACAGACACCAAATGGTTTTTATTGAAGGCCATTTCAAAGCAAATATAGACATATATGGCATGTTTGTATATCCTCTGTGTATATAAACGTCACACACATCAAAACTGACACATCAAAACTGGATTTGTTCCTGTGTAACAAAAGGTACTGAGAACAAAGTGAAAGCAATTGAACAGGAGAAGATATTCCAAACAGGGCTTCAAACTGGTGCTTCCCAGTTCAATCATGGCCAAGGAAATGATGCCGGAAGAGACCCAAATGTTTAAATTTGGATAAACTGCGACCATAACTGGAATGGAAAAATTTACAGATTGAAGCCCCACTGGAAACAATCTGTTTTAGAAAACAAGGGCAGCAAATGCGTTGCATAGCAACCAGATCTCTTGCCTGTTGGATTTTGAGCAGAATCAAAAACAGCAGAGCCCTGCTCAAAGATGGTGATCAACCGCACAGCTGTGAATGTGTGTCGTGCTCCTCAGTCCTGGCAATAGTCCTATCTCATGCATCAGGCTCCTGAAAGGGCTCACTACTCCTCATTTAAGTCTCCCATTCCAGGACTGTGACTCATAATTTTTCCCATTCCGGTTATGGTTGCGGATCACCTAAATTTTAAAAATTTGATCTGTTCCAGTTTTGCTTCATTGGTCATGACTGAATTGGTTCGAACCAGTTCAAAGCTCTGACTCCAACATATTCAACAGATAAAGGATTACTACCCTTAATACACCAAGAACTAACGAAAAAACGCAACAAAAAAAAAATGGGCAAAGGATATGCGTAGTGTTAAAATAACCAAAGCGCAAAGAAATTAAGGCATGTAGGGTTTATTTGAGCAGTTAATCACTTGGGTGGGAGTTACAAGACCATGGCGAGAAAGGCCACACAAAAGCATCCATCACACCACACATACTAATAAACATCCCATTTCCCCTCTAAGTTTTTGAAATTACAAACAATGCCTCAGAGAACCTTAGACATATATGTCTTTCTGCTTATGCAGATGTATTCTCACAGGAAGATACCCAATCAAAGGCTATCAGTTTTTAAAATCTAATTGGTACTGCCAGATTTTCCTTCAAAAGTCTGCACCAATTTACAGTCCCACCAGAGGATGAGAATGACTGTTTCCCCACACCTTTAGCAGGACTGAATATTATTAATATTTTTTAGCTTTTGCTAGCCTAAAGGGTAAAACTCTATCTCACTGCTGTCTAATTTTGCATTTCCCTGATCACTATTGAATTTAGGAAGTGTTTTATATTATTAGCTATTTGTACTTTCTTCCTCGGTGATATTCCTATTGTTAAAAAAAGAAAGAAACTGAGGCCCAGATTGGCAGATGCCTTTGAGTGCACAGGAAATTTCACACAAGTCACTGACCAATGTGGAATGTACCCGAGAACAGATAAACAGGAACAACGGAGACACAGTGGAGACACACTGATCATAAAATAGCACAATCCCCGCCCCCCACTTTGTGACAAGATATTTGTTAACTGTGAAGTCTTTAAAGTTTGCCTTGTGAAAAGAATTTATTTAATTTTTACCAAAAGTAATCTAGTTTTCCCCCTTGATTCCTGATAAGATAATTCTAAACCTTTGGGGTTTCCTGAAGTTATTGAGATACCTTTGTTATGCAAATGAATGGGGACTGGCCAGGCCACAGAGACCACCTAATAACCTGATCTCAGGAACAGGGCATGATTCAATCAATCTTGTTAAAATTGGCCAATGGTTAATTTTCTACTGTTTCCTTCTTTCCTCCTTAAAACCTCCTTGTAACTGGCCTAAAATGAGCCCCTCGCATTTTTCTAAACAGAAAGGTCTCCCTGTATGCACACAGATTGCTGTTGTTAGGTGCTGTCCAGTCAGTTCTGACTCATAGCGACCCCTGTGTACGGCAGAACCAAACACTGCCGGGTTCTATGCCATTCTCACAATTGTTTTTATGCTTGAGTCCATTGTTGCAGCCACTATGTCAATTCATCTTGTTGAGAGTCTTCCTCTTTTTCACTGGCCCTCTACTTTACCAGTCATGATGTCCTTCTCCAGGGACAGATCCCTCCTGATAACATGTCCAAAGTAAGTGAGACAAAGTCTCATTATCCTCCCTTCTAAGGAACATTCTGCCTGTACTTCTTCCAAGACAGATTAATTACCTTGGGCTATTGATCTTGATTCTCCTTCCCTCTTGTGAAGTTACAAGAGGTCAGACACCACCCCCACGCCATTTTTACAGTAGAGAAAAATTTAAATAAAATGTGGTATGTGTAGACTAGAACTTTCTGCCATCTTAAGATGAATGACACAGAATTGTGTTTATTGAAATGAAAGAACATTTGCAAAAAGTATGCATAGCATACTGCCAAATTTGTGAAGAGAAAAACCCTTATTCCTATGTATTTATGTGTGTTTCCATAGAAGTTGTCTGAAAGGACACAAGCTGAAGCACAAGTGTGGCCATCCTGAAAGAGTTGAGTTGAGGGTATTTGAGAGAAATAACACTTTTTGTTTTATATGTATACACACATACACACACACATATATATATTTACATTAAACATGTATTACTTTATTGAAAAAAATATGCACTGAGTCTGCTAAGTCTGGAAAAGAGGTAAATTGTTGTTTCAGTTACTCTTCAATCTCTAAACTAATTGTTGGGCATTAAAGACATTCTAAGGGTTGTCAATTAGTTTAGTTACTTCCACATAACATCAACTCTAGAGGATCCACTGCTTTGCTAGTTGTTGTCTATTAACTAGATGGAAGTGGGAGGTAGGCACCATTGTCCTATACTTTTGCTGTCTAACATCAGGAAAAGCATCACCAGGACATATCATGGATTCACTCTTACACTGATATTGACATTAATGAAATCGTTCTCTCCCAAACTTTGCTTCCAAGATTTACTTCATCAAAGAACATGCCACCCCTCTGCCCAAAGCCATTCAATGACTTCCCATCTCACTCCAAAAAAGTCAAAATGCTTACAATGTTCTACAGAGGCCCATGGCCCCCTGTTACCTCTCTGGGCTCACATCCTAACACTGCCCACCCCTCCCTTCTACTCCAGAAGCTTCTTTTCTGTTTCTTAAACACAGAAAACACATCCCTGCCCCTGAGCCTTAGCCCTTGCTCTTCTCTCTGCCTTGAAGGCTCTTCCCTCAGCTAACCCAAGGCTCTTACCTTCACTTCCTTCAGGTCTTTACTCAGATTTCACCTTCTCCATCAGGCCTGCCTTGACCACCAAATTTAAAGGTGCAATCACCACACCTCCACCCCAATACTCCCTATCTCCCTTCCCTGCTTTATTATCACTTTATTATCTTTATTTATTTTGTGTAGTGTCTCCTCCCTACCCACCAAGATTATGTAGGCTCCATGGGTTGGATTTTTATGTTTTCTTACTGGCACATAGTAGAACCAAAACAAAAAATAAAAAAAACCCAAACCTGTTGCTGTTAATTCCAACTTATAGTAGCCCTATAGGACAGGAGCAGAATTACCCCATAGGGTTTCCAAGGCTATAATCTTTACGGAAGCAGACTGCCACATCTTTCTCCCTCGGGGTGGCTAGTGGGTTCGAACCACCGACCTTTTGGTTACCAGCCAAGCGCTTAGTCCCTGTGTCACCAGGGTACATAGAAGAGACTCAATAAATATTTGTTGAACATTGTTGATGCATAGGTTTTAGTCCCTCAGCCTCACGTCCACGCTGAGATAAACATGTTTAAGCTTTTAGATGAAATGTCTTTGCTCACTATACTCCTTAAATACCTGGCAAGTGACAGGTGGCTGAATATCATAGATCATGCCAGTCTTCCTAAATTTATCTTCCATTTGTTCTTAATCTTGATAGAGCGCTATCTGCTACCAGCTTAATATTATAAATAAATGCACACAAATGAGCACAGAAGACCATATTAGTGAAAGACTATTGAAACGTGCTATGTGGAAAGTATTTGCTTTACCAGTAGATTTTTATTATCGATTGTTGTTACTTCCAGCGCCCCCCACCCCCACACACTCTTTTTATCCATTTGTAGTTATAGTCCTTAAACTTCCGTTCAATTCCAACTCCCCCAGTGATCCTCGATTATCTGGTTTACATTCCCAAAACTTCACTGAAAGTGCTTTGGCCCTGAATTCCAGTAACTTCCTCCAGACTCAAACCAAAGATATTCTTTTCAGCTTTTATTGTTTAGGTCCTCTTAGGTGATTTGGGTGCTACTAACCTCTTTCTATTCTATTATCCTAATTTTTTTTTCAGCTGTGGCTTCTCATGATTTTTAGGTGACTTAAAATAGCCCCAAGTACAATCAGTCATTCAAACAGCCATTGTCATGCTTCATAAGCAGTTATTATGGGTGAAACACTAAAGGTTACAAAAGTCTAATACTCAAGGGCCGCACTCAAGGAAAGGGCAGTCCATACTCATGTGAATAGTTGACATTTACTACATAGTGGTTGCTTAATAACATTGTGGAACGAAGTGGCCATGCCAGAAAATTCTGGTGATATCCAAGGCAATATAAATTGTCACATGACTTATGCCATCCCTAAGTTCTCCATTTAGAGCTGTAGCCTCTCCCCACTGTTATATTTCTCACTTCCACAGGGTGTTTCCCATGGGTAGTATACATCAACCAAAGGTAACATAATTAATATATATTCTTATTGTCATCCTCAGATCTCCCTACTTTCCAACATCCTCATAATTATAAGTAGCACCACCAATATGCTGATACCTAAGGTTCATCTTAACATCGTCTTCAGTCTCCCTAGAAGGAGATCCCCATGGCCAACCCAATGAGGTAGTACATTCTGAGGTCTCGCTTCCTTGTCATTTCTGTGATCACAGCCCCAGCCTGGGCATCAGGAACCTCAACTCCGGCCTGCTTCAGCCTTTCCCTCTTCATCACACACACAGAGAAATGAAGAATTAAAAATGTTTCATATCTGTAAAACTTTTCAAAAATGTATATTTATCTTCTGGTCTTCTTTTTTTATGTTTTGGGTAATGTCATCTTAAAGAATGGGTTTGGGTTTAGAGTTTTCAGTAAATAAGTGCCTTCAACTTTAGTAAAAAAATTCTATCCTCACCTCTCAATTCTACTACCTGAAAACCCTGTAAAGACTAGAGAGTTTTCAGATAAAGTCTCAGCACTAATTCACATGGGTACTCTTAAAGCAAAATATTCTGCGTAGGTGGAAGTTCTAAAGGCTCTCTCGCTCACTCTCTAAACACTTCAGTACTTCCACCTACTAGATATAATATATAGCAAGGCTTGCCAAACAGGAAAGCAAGTATATACTTTTAAGTAGCGTGGAAGTTTCCATGGATGGAATTTTTAGGTATATTAGTGTCAACAGGTTTGGTTTGGGGTTAGTGCTGTAAGGAATCAGTTCTTAAATATTTGGCAAGCCCATTAAAGCTATTCACGGAGGCTTTCTCCTCAAAGTGTGGTAGTGGACCAGCAGCATCAGCAAAATTTAGAAGTCTGTTAGAAATTACAGAAGCTCAATTCCCACCCCAAACCTAACTGCATCTTAACAAGATTCCCAGGGGATTCACAAGCACATTAACATTTGAGAAACGCTACATTAAATAATACAACTCTGCCACCTAAATCAATGTGAACTCAGGGTGAGAGTTCTGGTCAACAGGCCATTTCAGTTCATTTGAATAGACCATTGATGCATTGCCAACAGTACCCTAGTACCATCTAGCAGGAAATGGTAGATTTGGAAATTTCTGGTATGGCTGACTTGGACTCTCATTTTTTACTTTTATCCTTTGTTGCCTGTTGACAATTAACAGAGCAGCAAGGTGATAATGGCTGAAAACCACAGCCTGGATTAAGGGTTTCCTTGGTGGGGCACAAGAACCGGCTGAATCATATCAAGACACCCCACCCTCACTCCTCAGCCATATTTTAACATAAGGGAAGGCCTTCAAAAAGGAACATCAAGGGAAGCTTTAGAGGAAGAAGGCTCAAAGAGCAACAGTTAAAAAGGTGTGTGTAGAGGAGAAGGGAGGAGGGGCAGTTAGGCAGCAGAATCCAAAAGGGGGAGGTGAGACAGAGACATCTGAATGCAGATATTGATATAAAACACAGGTTTCTCAGCACCAGAAAGTACAAAACACTTCTTTCTCCATATGCAGATGCTTGGCAACCTCTGGGTTCCTCCAGTAAGTTCCTGAGCCTGGGCAGATGTTACCATCTTGCCATTGCCCACAGCCATGAGCATTTTCTTTCAGATCCCAGCCCTCTGGGAATTTGTCAGTTGCCTAGGGAGCAGTCATCCCAGTAAAACCTACAAATCTTGATCTTGATAATCACATGTGACCTAATATCAACTCTAAACCCTTGCTGAGAAATGTCTGATCAGATCAGGCCAGAGGAACACCATCCTAATCAGGCCCCAGAAGCTAGGGTCACCATCTCAGGGATGGAAATCTCCAGAGAGCAAGGGTTTGACAGACTTGTTCATTCTTCTGGCAGTCTCCGGTATATTCAATATTCTTTGCCAACACCATAATTCAAAGGCATCAATTCGTCTTCAGTCTTCCTTATTCATTGTCCAGCTTTCCCATGCATATGAGGCAATTGAAATTCGCATGACTTGGGTCCGGCGCACCTTAGTCCTCAAAGTGACGTCCTTGCTTTTCAACATATTAAAGAAGGCTTTTTCAGCATATTTGCCGGATGCAACATGTCGTTTGATTTCTTGACTGCTGCTTCCATGGGCATTGATGGTGGATCCAAGTAAAATGAAATCCTTTCACCATACTTAATCAATCTGTATGCTGAGTAAATAATCCAAGAAGCTGGACAATATGAAGAAGAACTCAGCTTCAGGATTGGAGAAAGACACATTAACAGCCTGAGATATGCAGATAAAACAACTTTGCTTGCTGAAACTGAAGAGGACTTGAAGCACTTACTAATGAAGATCAAAGACCACAGCCTTCACTATGGATTGTACCTCAACATAAAGAAAACAAAAATCCTCACAACTGCACCAATAAGCAACATCATGACAAATGGAGAAAAGATTGAATGTGCTCATAGCAGCAGAAAAATCTGGTATGGATGCATGGTGGACAGATGGATGGATGGATGGATGGATGGGTGGGTGGGTGGGTGGAAGGATGGATGGGAAGGAAGGAAGGGAGTAAGAAAAATAGATAGATGCTGTCAAATTGACTCTGACTTACGGTGACCTTATGTACAACAGAATGAAATGCTGCCCAGGCCTGCATTATCCTCACAATCAGCAGCATATCCAGTCCATCATTGCAACTATCGTGCCAATCCATCTCACAGAGGCTCTCCCTTACCCTTGCTGGTCCTCTACTTCACCAACACAATGTTCCCCTCCAGCGATTGATCCCCCCTGATGATATATCCAAAGCAAGTGAGTCAGACAAGGTTCTGCTGTGATCCATAAGGTTTTCATTGGCTAACTTTTGAAAGTAGATCACTAGGCCTTTTTTCCTAGTCTTAGTCTGGAAGCTCCACTAAAACCTGTCCACCATGGGTGACACTGCTAGTATTTGAAATACCCACGGCATAGCTTCCCATTCTAGCAACACACAAGCCACCACAGTACGACAAACTGACAGCTGAGTGGTGGTAGACAGACACAGATGGATAGATATCCTCAGAGAGAGACTGGCCTCCTTTACCACAGGCAGCTTATTGGTTCCGGGTTCGAGGTCCTCATGATACCCAACTCCCCTTTCCTGTGCTTGGGCTGTTCTTGTATCCTTACAAAAATTTTTTAGCTCAAACAATAGAGTCTCTATTACTGGCTTTGTTGATTTTGATCAGATCCTGGCTATTACTTAGCATTCTGTCATTTATATCTTATTGAGTCCCTGTTACACATTTCTCAACGACTATTTCAAACCTTCTTTATGTTCTTAATCTCAGTCACTATTTTAACAGTCAAACTGATCTGCTTGGTTAGCATATGCTACTTTGCATGGTTATATATTCTAGGGGTATGAAGTATGACTATAAACTAATGTGAATGACTTAGATTCCAAACAAGCATTATTTCCACCAAAATAATTGTGTTGGGAGATAATAAATGTATTCCTACAATGTGGCCCATTGTTCTGACCATTTCTGGAATGCCTCTTCAAATCTTCCTCGATGGCAGTAAATCTTTGTCTCTCAAAGGTAGATATGATTTTTAGAAACAGGTAGAATTTAACTGTAGCCAGGATAAGTGGATAAAATGAGAGGTCAAACATTTTAGTCACAAAACTTTTGTTAAACACCATTGTACTCAATAGTGCAAAAATTGGAATAAGCACATACTTTTCCAATCTGACAACTCTAAAAGACAGCATTCATTTGAATGCATAAGTTCTGTTACATTTATTAAGTATGCCACATTATTTATCATCACCACATCTTTCTGCTCCCCCTTATCCAGGCCTCTGGAGTAGAAATCAAGGATTTATAACACCCAGCCGGTTGCAGAAGAGGGGTTTAATAAATGTTACTGTTGAATAAGCTACTTAATGATGGCTTAGTAGAAATTATACCTCTAAAGAAGATATGTCAAACATACATGTAGGTTAAAATATACATGAAGGCAAAAGAAAATTACAGACCAACATTACCTGATTCTAGGCCATAAATTATATATCACAGCTGGCCTGTCACTTAAATTACGTGAGCTGTTAATCCAAAATTGAAGCATTGCACCTGTGACATTCCTGCCCTAGCCACAGCCCTGATCTCTGGATATAGATAATGTACTTTTTCAAAATCACATGTTTCTCCCTGTTATGAGGGATAAGCAATAGCTACTTTTTCTCAAGACCTCACAGAGGCATCAAGGAACTGCAAAGTAAGGTATATAAATGTCATGTCTTAGCCAATAGGTCACAAAAGTGAGCTAGATATCAGAAACCTGTGTAAGGCAAGCTGATGCAACCTACTTCTCTGTGCAAATTTCAGCTAGTGTGATCAAAGATAATGAGTCACACGGCATGGTATCATAAAAACACTAAAGCTGCTTCAGTGTTTTTTCCTGAGCTTCACGCTAACTGAAACTACACTTGTACTTTGAGACAAGATATGGTTCTTGTGCAAAAGTTGTCCACATGACTCCAATACTGATTAGTTTTAGGTTAAAAGGCTGCACCTAAGTAATAATTGACATGTGTTGGCCTGAAAATACTGGCAGAATCCCATCATGGTTAATCCAAATTTGCTATTTACACTAGAAATTTGAAGCACTTTATGTACCTTAAAATGGACAGACAATTGGCTGGGGCCTTAAAAAGATCTTTTGGTAGACAGAGACATTTATACTGATAATGTCTCAGAATGGTATTTGGAGAGAAAACCATTTTCAAAAAACTGCATTTCTTCCTGCTGCTGGGGATATATCTGTGTTGTTTTCTGTGAGTGGTGACGGTCATGCACAAAGATAGCACTGGGTATGGAAAAGAGTGTGAGCTTTGAGAAGATTTGAGTATTGGTTCTACAACTTCCCTGCTACCTGTACGACTTGCATGGGTTGCTCGACCTTCCTAAAGAAGGATTTCTTATCTAAAAAATGGAGCTGAGCATAGTTATGCCACAGGGTGGCTATAAAGATGAAACGTGATAACGTGGGTAAATAATGCCAGACTGGATTAGTAGGCGAGTTAACTTTCTTCTTGCATCCAATATGCTCTTGCACCCAGCGCTAGCACTCCAAGGAGGCTGCAGAATCTCTCCATCACTTAGATTTCATCTCCACCAGACTGAGGTTAGACTGACATTTATGACTTCCCTTTCACAAACTTTCTTCTATAGGTGTTGCCAAATGAGGTTTTGCATGATGCCCCAAGGAATCTCTAATTAGCTCATTGGGGACAAAAAAAAAAAAAAAAAAAAAGTCTGGTTATTTTCTTAATTTTTAAACATTTGGAAAACACAGTTTTTATCCAATCTTCTACTTATAGTTTTTATCACTTTAGCCTAGTTTTCAATTAATAGATACTTTATGTCAAAAGAAGTTATTTTTAGGTAATTCATGTATTCTTTCCATAAATATCTATTAAGCACCTTGTATGTACCAGGCTCTGTATTAGGCACAGAGGATGCAAAAATAAATAAAACGTATTTTGTGTCTTCAATGGTTTTACCATCTGGGGAAGGAGACAAATCCATGCATAATTTTAATGCACCCCGTTGTTCTTGTTAATTGCTGTCAATCGATTCCAACTCATGGCGACCACATGTGCGCAGAGCAGAACTGCGTTTCATAGGGTTTTCAAGGCTTGTGACCTTTTGGAAGCAGATTGCCAGCCCTGTCTTCCGAGGTACCTCTGGGTGGGTTTGAATCACCAACTTTTTGGCCGGTAGTCAAGCGCTTAACATTTGCACTACCCAGGGAGTCCTATTGTACCACAGTAAGTCCTACAATAACTCGTTGCCGTCAAGTCGATTCTGACTCATAGAGACCCTACAGGACAGAGTCGAACTGCCCTATAAGGTTTCCAAGGAGTGGCTGGTGGATTCGAACTGCTGACCTTTTGGTTAGCAGCCATAGCTCTTAACCACTGCGTCGCCAGGGTCCTATAATAGAAGTATGCAAAGGGTGCCACATTTATACGGCATTTTAAAGTTCAAGGACACGTTTCACACATTCCAGCCTCACAATAATCCTATGTAAGCGATGTTACCAATCATTTCAAGGTCAAGTATAAGGAAACCAAGCACAGGGAGCTGAAGTGACTTGACCAAGTTCACACAGATAATAACCATGATTCTGGGACTCGATTCTTGGTTGTCTGACTCCTCAGCCTCTGTTATTTCCACCACTGTCTCTCAGTATCCAGGTCAGAATACACTCAGAATATATCCTTGTCAAACTTGCGAATGCCTTACAAATGTCACCTAAACTGTGTCCCCTGGAAAGCAGATCCAGACACAGCAGCTTCCTGTGCTGTGGCTTCAGCCTAGCTCTCTACCCTCTCCCTGCCCTCTCTCACTGAAACCCTACTCAGAGCCAAACCCAACTGCGGCACGTTTTCTGATTGTGCAGGGTTGTTTCAGGTCTTAGTGCTTTTGTGTGTACTGTGTCCTCTTCCTAAAGCACTCCGGTCCACTGTGTCCTCTCCCCAAAGCACCCCTCCTCTACTCTACCCTCCTGTCCTCCTCTTGCATGGAGATAGCACAGATTTCACTTCCTCCAGGAAGCCCTTTCTGATTATCCCCTGCCCCCCCCCAAGTCATCTCCTGTAGCTAAGACTTCTGAATTCTCCCCCAGGTCCAGGACAGGGCACTAATCACAGCTCGTGCTTTATTGCGCTGTGGTTGTTGGCGTTTTTGCCCATCTTTTGCCACTAGACTATGAGTTCCTTAGGGATGTCTTTGCATCCTCTGAATTTAGCTCATTAGCTGTTTGTTGACTAAATGTGTAAGCGAAGATGAAGGTATTTTTCCTCGCCTAAAGCATCCTCTGCAGTAGCTGGGGCCCAGAATAAACCCACAGCTTTGCCATCAGTCTCCAAGCTACCATGGGACCATGGATGCAAACTAGAACTTACCCAGCTTAGGTATAAGTAGCTGCTCATACATCTTCTAAAAAGGAGAGCAACAGTAATCATCATCATTGTGATCAACATTTATTGACCAGAGTATGTGGCACATATCAATGGCTTAGATCCCTAGAGATGCTGCTATATCTGGCCTGCCATGCCCTTTCTGAATGATCTCTCTGCTTTCAGTCTTACCCCCGGAATCACAGACCCTATCTTCTCACCTCGATACCTCCAGTGCCTAGAACAGCGCCTGGCACATAGTAGTCCGCAATAAGTATTAGTTGAATGTAATAATGGAAACTGCCCAGGCTCAGTTCTTTCTAAATGGCCATATTGGCACTGTGGACCTCACCTTCCAATTCCTAACTGGTGTGGGCTTTGGTGAGTATCTGATCAAGGGTAGCCAACACATAGGCTTCTCTGTGACCTGTGACCTGGTGTAAAAAGGTGGCTTCAAACATTTGGATCCTTTCTAGGGAGTTTGAATGAAAAAATGTGAAGAAATTTTATTGCAGGTAACCACAGGGGCAAGAGCTAAAAGGAAACAAAGGTAAGGTTGCTGTAGACAGAGCCCACCAGGTACTGTTTGTAGGTAGATGAATAAAGAAGCACCTGTGAGGGAGAGACTCTGGCCAGATTAGAGAGTAAGAAAGCTGGTCAGCAGAGAGGCAAACAGGAGCTTAAATGCCAGGTGAGACCATGCCAGCCTTGAGAAAGTGCTGGAGAGAGACCGAGGAGCTGGTCCCAAGGGTTGCCTCAACTCCTGACAACTTTCTGGTTTCAACTTCAGGTCAGGTACAACCTGACTTAACAGGGAGAGCCCTACTTAACAGATGAAGCCTATTTTTAAAATGGGCCAGCTTCTGCTACAGGGCTACCCTCAACCTATACGGTGCTTCTGTGAGATTTAGATAAAAGGCATCCCGTCTGGATGAAGCCTGGTCAACAGTTGGAGTCCTAACTGGTTTAGAAGCCTGTGGCCGTTGTGCAAAGCAAAATGCATGCCCTCCTTGAGGGAGAAGTGTGGGGTGTATGTCCACACCAGGGTGCACAGCTTGACCAGGGCAGACAGCAGGCTAGATTGGAGCCCCTCTTACCCGCTCCGCCTGGCTGGCACCCTGTTGTACTGCCCAGGCTGCTCGCCTTTCCCGGCAGGGCAACCTTGCTCTTCTGTGACCAGGCAGAGACAGAAAGTAAGCTTAGGGCCAGATAGTTTTGTTTGGCCAAGAACCACTCTGAGTTCCACAAATGTAAAGTGAGCAGGTGTTCATGGTTCCTGGCCTAGGGCAGCTCCAGCCCAGCTGGTAGCTGGGGACCTGATTCCCCTTGGGACACACTCTGGCCTAGCATTATACTTTGGGAACAAAGAGCAGATACACAAGCATAAACTCGTAGAGTTATAACCTTGGAGGTCAGCGAGGGGCACTCTGGGGATGCCATCAAGGTATGGACATGCAAGGGCTTAACAGGTGATGACCAACTGCTGGTCCAGTCTTAGACAGCAGCACCTCACCACAGAGGCCAAGCAGCCGTGGGTATTGGCTGGCAGGACATACAGGTTTGCTAGATTTCTCACTCCACCAGGCACTCAATACACCAGGGATTAAAGACTCAAGAAAGAGATACTGGCTTTGCCATTACCTATATGCCTATATATACCAGGACATAAGGTGTCCCTGGGTAATGCAAATTGTTAATGTGCTCAGTTGCTAACTGAAAGGTTGGGGGTTCCAGTCCACCCAGAGGTGGTTCGGAAGAAAGGCCTAGTGATCTACTTCTGAAAAATCAGCCACTGAAAACCCTATGGAGCACAGTTCTACTCTGACACACACAGGGTCACCATGAGTAGGAACTGACTCAAAGGCAACTAGCTAACTGGTTAGCAGGATACAGGGATGCTGGAGAGATGAATCAGAGAAATAAAAGAGATGAGACTGTACTTCTACACCAAGCTTATAAAGTGGGTAATACTCTCATATTGCCCTTGTTGAGGTGGCTCAAAGGTTCTCTGTTCTGTGCCAACTCATGTGTAAAACTAAGAGTCACCACTTGAAGATAGCTCCTATTGGTCCTCCCTGTGGCCCACATGGGTCCAGCACAGTGCCTGGCACACAGCAGGTCCACAGTCAGATCTTGCTGAAAGCTTACAACAGGACTCTGCCCAGCCTGCCGCCTGCCCTGATGAAGCTGTGCACCCTGGGGAGGACATGCACCCCGGGGAGGACGTGCACCCCACGCCCCTCCCCCAAGGACACACACGTTTTGCTTTGCACAAAGGCCATGGGCTGCTAACCCAGTCAGGGCTCGGACCATTGACCAGGCTTCATGAGAAGGGCACATCAAAACCAAATGAATACATTAGAGCTCCTAAAGTGGAAAAAGATTGGTCTGAAAATTTAAGAGTACCTAACCATCTACCCTGAAAAGCTTGTTTAAAGATTGTTGTTGTTATTCTAAGATTTAGCGTTTAAAAATGGAGTAAAATATCACTTTATTTACCAAGAAATATTCACTTTTACAAACCCAAAACTTTTGCTGTATTCCAGAAGTATGAGTTCAAAATCCATAAAGCAAAATAAATCTCAGAGTTCAAAATCCATAAAGCAAAATAAATCTCAGCTTCTAAAAGCTCAGTAAAAGGGCTTATTCATTAAGTCCACTGTTATTTTAATTACATTTTCAAAATCTACTTATTGGAAAATTTTTGGGTTTTGTCACATTTTTGGTATGGATTTTAAAACATTAAACTATGGCTTCTGCTGATGAAGCACGTGCATTGTTATCATATGGAAAATTCACTCCACAAATCACAAATTAAGTAAAAGCCTTTGAACTCTGAGATGCTTTTCTTAACAAAAATGTGGCAATGAGTGAGCAGCCATCTAAGATACTCCACTGGTCTCACCCCTTTGGGAGCAAGGGAGAAATAAGAAAACAAGACACAAGGAAAAGATTAGTTCAATGGACTCCTGGACCACAACTACCATGGCCTCCACCAGACTGAGTCCAGTACAACTAGATGGTGCCTGGCTACCACCACTGACTGCTCTGACAGGGATCACAACAGAGGATCCTGGACAGAGCTGGAGAAAAATGTAGAACAAAATTCTATCTCACAAAAAAGACCAGATTTACTGGCCTGACAGAGACTGGAGAAACCCTGAGAGTATGGCCCCTGGATACCCTTTTAGTTCACTCCCTAGGTTCACCGTTCAGCCAAAGATTAGACAGCCCCATAAAACACAACGAGACTAATGGGGCACAACAGTCCAGGGACAAGGACTAGATGGCAGGAGGGGACAGGAAAGCTGGTAACAGGGAACCCAAGGGTGAGAAGGGACAGTGTTGACACGTCGTGGAGTTGTTAACCATTGTCATAAAACAATTTGTGTACTGTTTAATAAGAAACTATTTTGTTCTATAAACCTTCATCTAAAGTACAGTAAAAAATGTGGCAATGAAGCTACTCAGGGGGAGCAGATTCTCTTGAGTTATCCCCACAGCAGCAACACAATGCTAGCACAGAGCAGGTCTTTTAAAAATATGTTTTTAATTGGACTGATTCTAAAATTTCAGAGACTGAGTTTCAAGTTTTTATTTAGCCTTCTGTGAGGAGAAAGGTGGAGAGGAAGTGGCGTGAGGAGGGTTGGGGACAGTTAGGGGTTAGCAGGTTGTTCTCTGACCACCTTTGGAGAGCACGCTTCCAGCCTTCTCTTCCTTCCCTTTCCTCCTCCTAAACCACATGCCACTGCAAAATGTGATGTCCCCTCCCCCCCACACCACTCCAAGGACTCAAACCAGGCGTTTGGTTAACACATTATAAGAAATTAACCCTTAGTGTATCTTTGGCTATGTGTATTTTCACCAAAAAAAAAGATTGAGAAGTTAGAGGGTTGACATATTGTGGGGTTGTTAACCAATGTCATAAAACAATATGTGTACTACTGTTTCATGAGAAATTATTTGTTCTGTAAGCCTTCACCTGGAGTACAATTAAAAAAAAAAAAAAAGAAATTAACCTTTAGGAATGACTATTCTACAACCAGCTGGAATCAAGAATGCGAGAGAGAAAAGATGCGTGGGAGGTGGCAGCAGAAGAGAGTACCAATGGGGACATGAGAAAGCACTACAAACAAAATCTTCAACTTTACTCTTGCCCGGACCAATCCTGGCTACAACATTACAGTACATATGGTAGCAAGCATGTTACATATATGTGACAGAACAGTGGTTCTCAAACTTTGTTACAAATTAGATGCAGTGGTTAAAGAACTTGGCTGCTAACCAAAAGGTCGGCAGTTCGAATCCACAGGCACTCCTTGGAAACCCTATGGGGCAGTTCTACTCTGTCCTGTAGGGTCACTATGAGCTGGAATCTACTTGACGGCAGTGGGTTTGGTTTTGGGTTAATGCTAGGTCTAGGAGTCCCTAGGGGGCACAAACAGTTAAGTGCTCGACTACTAGCCAAAAGGTTGGCAGTTTGAACCTACTCCAGAGGCGCCTCAGAAGACACACCTGACAATCTGCTTCTGAAAGGCCACAGCCTTGAAAAGCCTATGGAGCAGTTCTACTTTGCACACATGCGGGGTGGGGGAGTTTGCCATGAGTCAGAATCAACCTGAACAACAACGATGCTGGGACCGCACCTGAAGCCGATTAAATCAAGGCCTCTGGGGTGGGACCCAGCCATACAGTTTTTTTTAACTCCCCAAGTGATACCTATCTGCAGTCAAATTTGAAAATCAGTGTCAAGGAATAACATTTCTCAAACTTTAATGTGCCTTTAATATGAACAAGTAGCCCTGGTCACGCAGTGGTTAAGCGCATGGCTGCTGATCGAAAGGTCGGTGGTTCGAACCCACCAGCCACTCTTCAGGAGAACGATGTGGCAGGCTGCCTCCGTAAAGATTACAGCCTTGGAAATCCGATGGGGCAGTTCTAGCATCCTATACGGTTGCTATGAGGCAGAATCGACTCGATGGCAACGGGTTTACAGGGTTCATATGAACAACCTTCGGACCTGCAGATCTTGTTAAAATGCAGATTCAGAGTCAGTAGGTGTGCAGTGGGGACTGAGATTCTGAGATAAGGGAGGTGTGCTGGCAAGGCTACATATGATCTTGTTCTGTGTGCTACACGTGTGCCCAGAGCTTCTGGGGAGTGCCTGCAAATTGGGCTATTCTATACCAGGCCAAGGAACCTCTGCACAACATGGTGTATGTAACTGTCCCGTTGTGCCTCTAAAATAATGCAATTACACTAGCTCAGCCACCTTGCTGAGTCTCTGCATGGCTGCAGAGGCTGCAGCAGACTTCTAGGGAACGCTCTGTGTTAAGGAGGGGCTCATTTTCTCTGACTATAGGTCCCAGTCATGTATGTTGTTGTTGTCATTAGCTACGTTTAGCCCGCTCTTAAAGAGATCCAAGGTGCAGTTCTGAAAATGGAATACAGTCAAGTGGAAGAAGTTCTGTCTTCTGCGCTTGGGTTAACACTCCAGAGTGTGGGAGACTACTCAGCTGTAAGCTGTTACTTCCTAACGTTCTTTAACAGCACACACAGGAGTAGACTCCTTGGAAGTAAAGTAGGTTTCTAAACTGAAGCCCATCATTCACATGATGTACACTTTACACAGTCATGTTTAAAAGGTCTTTGCTGTCCTTTTTCTGTATAAGGGCCTTAATTTCTATCTATGAAAATGAAAAATGATGATACGAGCCATGCTTATTAATCTAAAGTCACCAACTCAACTAATTTGCAGTTGTCCCTTTAGCAATCTGAATGGACTTTTTAAAAAAAATCAATCAAGATTATACATGGGTTTAGTTCATTTTGGCCAAGAAACCCAAAAGCAGGAGGTAAAACACATTTTGACTCAATGCTTTTCACAATATAAATTTACAACAAGAATTTTTACACAAATCTACATTCCACTTCCTGTATTTAACAATTCTAACCAGCTTGGTCCAATGTGATCTGCAAAGCCAGATGAACAATACCTTTGTTGTTTTTAAATATACAAGTTAGGTGGCAAAAACAATAATAGGAGAGTACAAAACAGAGGGCTTTGGTGGAAAACAGCTGAGTCCCCCTTCTTGAACCTGGAACTTAGCTTCAGGTAGAAGTGAGATTGAGTCAAACTAAAAGGCTGCCTGACCCGCAGCACAGAGACTGAAATGGGTAGTGGTAGTAGGTAGTGTGGATACGGCACCATGACGAGGACCTTTCATTGCTACTGGTAGTTTTGATGTTAGCTTCACTGCCGGCTTCCCAGCGCCAATATATCCTCCGTAGATTGCAAATCAGAAAACAATCTGTGGAAATTTAACAAATCTGGTGGACTTTTAAAACAGTTCTACAGTTCTTAGGATAATGCTTTGTTCAAAGTATTTACAATGATCAATTATTTAATCCACATAACCTCCCCATGTGGTGGTTCCACACGACAGTCCCACTTTAAATACTGAGATATGACAGGGTTAAGGGATCTGCCCAGCGTTCCACAGCACCGCGGTGGCAGCATCTGCCCTCAGCCCAGTTCCTGGTTCTGTCTGTCCCAGGGCACAGAATGGCCCCCAGGGCCCGACGTTCACACTGCGCAGAGGGCAGCCCATTTACCAGCGGCCTCCAGAGCGCGACTCAAGTGGGCCAGTGCGATCGCAGAGGGTTGACTCCACGCTTTTTCAAATGACACTGACGGATGGGATGAACAAACAGCCTGGCCAAACTCTCGCCACCACCTGCATGGGTTTTTCCAGGGAGGAAAAAAAAATTCTCACCCCCCCCCCAAAAAAAAACTCTTTTGTTTCCGAATCATCAGCAGGTGAGAGAGTTTCCAAGACCTGCCTTGGCTCTGGCCCCCCAAGTGAGGGAGCCACGTTCGCTGAAGACCGAGAGAAGGTTCCTGTTCCTGACCGACAAGCCTAAGCACCAGAGCTACCAGAGCTGCCAGCACTCCCGGGTCATGCAGCCGGGCGGGAGCGCTCCCTACACCCGCGCAGGCTACACCCTCGCCCGCAAAACGCGCACGACCCGGGCGCACTAGCTCGCTGCCTGGTTTGAGCATCTTCAGCTGAGGGTCCCCGAACCTCAGGCAGCCTGAAAGAGGGAGGGGTGGGTGGGAGTCCAGACTTCTCCCTCCTCCCTCGCCCCCCTCCCCACCCGGGTCGGCCCAGCCGCCCTCGCTGCCACCTGCCCGCCCTCCCCGGTCCCCAGAGCCGGCGCCGCCTTACCTGAACCGGAGATATGGACGCGGAGCGGGCGGCCCCTGCTCGAGGACGACGAGAGGTCGCTCTGGGAGCGGCCGCGGGGGCTCAGGTCGCAGGGCAGCCAGCGAAGGGCAGGCGGCGGCGGAGTCTCGGGCTCGGGGGCTG